>NC_137657.1:21043573-21356713 GCF_963422515.1 Blennius ocellaris | reverse complement strand
TTTTGTCTTTAGGCGTATGCATAGATAATCCATGTTGCGCACAGAGAGGAAAATTCTCTGAGACTTATATCAATAATTCAGGCATATAGGTGGGGGGGGGGGAGAAAAAGATAGACACACGCAAGTCTCCCCACGTAGAATTATTCATTTCCATGCATTTTGTGTGAGCTTTTCTGAATTATAAAACTTTAAAGGGGGAACAATGTCTTGCACAGTATAGAGGGTGCCGTTTATGATAATGGTGGGATTTTTTTTCTCTGTAGGATGCAGTATTACATTATGCCGAATCTGTTTCATTACAATTTCATTTCTGTAGCACACTTTAACTTTCAAAGACTAAGAGTTCAACTTTTTTCCCTCCCCAAGTTTCTTGTATGAAGTTTGAGTTCTCTGCAATCAGAATGAAGTGCGCTTTCACTGGGGAGCAACAGCAGGGAGAATATGTGGGTCAGGGGGATGACATTTGTCCCCAGCCTAAATTTCTACTTGTAGAGATGTAATGAAATAAGTGATTTAACATCTTTTGGGTTCAATTGATCAAAACATAGGTGTAGTGGTTATTCTGCTTACTTCAAGAATATCGCCAGTTGGAGGGTCTTTCTTTGCTGAGTTTGCATATTTTCGTTGCGTGTTCTTGTTACCGAGTTTTTCTTTTAC
The DNA here is from genome assembly GCF_963422515.1 of Blennius ocellaris. Lineage (NCBI taxonomy): Eukaryota > Metazoa > Chordata > Actinopteri > Blenniiformes > Blenniidae > Blennius > Blennius ocellaris. The sequence goes on along the minus strand of NC_137657.1, from coordinate 21,356,056 downwards.
AGTATAAAAGCATGCTTTTGAGGATAATGTGTGTCTCTAAAGTTGTCCATATGTCTAACTGTGAGTGTGTGGTTGTCTGTTTCTATTTGGATCCATGACCAGTCTAAGATGTATGTTTAATTCATTAGGATCAGCAACCATATGAAGAGTAAATGTGGGTGTAGTTTTTATTGTCCAAACATCTCATTAGCTGTTGATAATGTCTTATTTTGCAAAATAAAAACAACACTCAGGCAAACGACGGTCTTCCTCCCACCCTCCCTATAACTTTAAGAGTAATAGGCTTGATTCTCTGAACTGTATTATTGTCCTATAGAGCACAGAAGAACACTTTGCCAGTTGGTCAACTTTCAATATTATATTAAAAAGAAGTAAATCCAGAACAAAAAGACAGGCTGCCCCACCAAACGTTAAAAGAATGAGACTCCTAAATCCAACACCAGAAGAAGAAAGTCAGAGAAGGTACTGTACACACATAAAGTAGATTCAAAAGACAACCCGAGCAGATGACAACATTTTCAGCCAACATCTTCAAGGACAAATGGAATAGTGCTGGCAGCCACAGAGCACCTCAGGGCAGCCAGTGGAATCACTCTACCACCAACAACATATATTTATCATTTAGCCCATGGCAATTCAGCCCCCTCGAGACATTTGGAATGCCTCATCAAATGATGTCGATGTTCCCTTTCGCTGGTTTTGTGTTGTTTGCCCAAAAGCTGCGAGGCACATTCATCTTTGGAATCACCCAATCCCTTTCTTTTTCCCCTTGTGGGTATGTTGAGAGGCCTGCTGATGTGGGTTATTTGTCCCCTCATGCTGAGTACGAGGAGTAAGTGTATTTGGGTTGACGCCGTTGCAATATACTCGACACTGTTACTTGAGATGGCTATTGGGAGATTTCAAAACAAAAAGAAAAGTCTCTCAATTTTATAATTTTACTTTAGACTCTAATGATGTGTCTTTAGGGGTGGAAATGGCAGCTGGTTGGCCGATTAGTCCGCCATTGTGGTCCGGACTGGATTACCTCAAAATTGTACAAACATTTGTAGATGTCAAAAAAACACAATATTAGTGATACTCTGGATGGTTCAACAACAAGATTACTGTAATCATCATTTGTAGTTGTAGGGAAAAGAATCATAAGGAAATCAGTGATCCACTGAATATCCCCCAGTCATTTACTCGAGTGGCATGAATAGTTGTCTTTTTACAATTTTCTACTGAAATTTATCAACATTTACCAAAAATGAATAATGTATTTTGTGCAGATAATTGGAAGACATACCCAAATGCAATTTCCTTAAATGATTAGATAACTGTCTCTTTGATGAACCTACTGCCTCACTTCCTAACCCTAACCCTTCCCTTTGACTCGAAGACTGACCCTCTTGATTCAGTACCATCTGGGTCAACTTTGTGAGACCACAACTCAGTATAAAATCTTCCTTTATGTATTACATTCAATGCCTTATATCCTTTATTGGAAATAAGGTGTCATTAAAATAACATGTTACTGTATTGCCAATATTTTTGGAAGGGGCGTGCTGGGAACACCTGGCTGCAAGTGACATCTCTGTTGGCCTTAATCCAGTGTCTGTGATGCTTTAGCAGCCTTACATACACATTCACATACTCATACAATGTCTCTCTGCTGCCTAAACTTGATCTCTGCCTTAATCTGCTACTTTCTACCTTCGCCAACAAAAGTTGGCGGTAAAGGTTATGTTTTTGACCGTGTGTATTTATTAATTTGTACGCATCTATTTTACCAACCTTTCGCAAAAACTCATGACCTGAATTGCGTGAAATTTTCAGTGAGGATTTGTCATCATCCAATGACATGACAATACATTAGAGTAGGAGAGGGTAGTGGTTTGTCTGTGTGCCCCGCTTAGTGCTTCGCACAGTGATGTTGCTATCTAACAAGCTCGTTAGCATCGATCAGAGCTAACGACTAATATGCGAGCTAGTAATGATAACTCGGGTCCGCAAAGAAATGTGGCACTGCTGAAAGTATTCGTTTTACCGAGTTCCCATTCTACTTTCTTCTGTTTCTATCAAGAACGGCTGACATCCAGAATAAAGAGCATCTTCCTCCAAATCAGTGAACGAGTCAATAGATTATGAATCCACATAGTCCTGATGCAAAGTGTCACAGCAACATTAAAGAGATAAACCTACTAGTAGCAACTGTGCCACTATCTAAAACAAGTAATTAAAATGTGTGAACAATTACTACCCTTCACTGCTTGTGTCTCAGGCCGAAGCATTTCAACTCACCAACTCATAAAAGGTATTGCACCAGATCAAATTTTTCGGAACACATACATGTCTCCGGGTCTAAAACCTAAAGCGATTCATAGGTGGCAATCTATACCCTACAACCAGTTTAATTGCACTCACCAAAGTGAGTATGTCACAGCAATGAGTTTTTAAATTCAGCTGAACATGATGTCAACAACACAATATGCATGCCCATGCTGGATTTTTTTTGTATATCAGTGAGGGTAAAAATTTAAGTGAGAAGTTGACATTCATTGATAGTATATGTACACATTGAAGCAATTTATCAAAGAAAACAAATGGGTGTATCTCCCTTATTTAGAAAAAAGAAAAAGAATGAGGTAGTACCAATCTCACAAACAATAGTTTAAATTATTCCTTATTTGAAGCACACATACAACCAATTGTAATGGAATAAGAATACTCATTATTCATTCACTTAAAGCAAAAAATACACATTCTACATGCTACTGCTCTGCACAGGCAGCTCGTTATGAAGAATGGAAAGGTACTGAACATCAATAGCATGCATGACTTCTTTTATGAGCCTTGCACACAGTTAAATTGGTGACATTTGGCCTTTAATGGGCTGGCTGAAAACTCGTATCCTTTCTAACTACTGAATGAGGACTTCTAATGAACACCCAACCAGCTAAGAGTTAGTGGCCAGTACTCAGTGAACTGAGAAACCAGGAGAGGCAATTATCAAGGTTCCCAAACAGCACTGATCGGGAATTGCGGCCCAGAGCAATGTTTTTAACCTTGGTTTTTAGAACTCAGGTTTTACTGCTGCAGCCTTGCAGCAATTTTGGTTATTAAACAAATGGAATAATGTTCTTTTTACTGGCAAATCTTTATGAAATCGACCCCCCAAAGCCGTAGCAAATTGAAAAGTTGATCAAGCATACAATAATAATAATAATTATTATTATTATCATTATTATTATTATTATTTCAATTTAGGTTGACCAAAAGTTGACACGCAAGCACTTTTGAGTTCCTAATCATAGGTTAAGCAACTGAACATCACCAACGGCTCATTCGTAATGATCTTAAAGGTCGTATGGCGCCAACTTACTGACCCAGCTACCTGAAAACCTGCTGAGGGAGAACATATAGCACATGTTTTATACTTCAGCATCACTTTTCATGCCTTCATTTTTAGCACAGGAATGTGCTATTGATCTACGAGGGAGGTGATTGGCCGTTGCGATTAATGACCTCAGATGAAAGAAGTATTCCTCCGAGGTCCATTCCCTGAAATGCCACTAGATTACTTTCCACCCTCCACCAGAGCTTTATCATGAGTGTGAGTGATACAGGGGGCAGGAGGCCTGAACAAATGATGGCCCTTGAGTCACAAGAGAGCAGTGGAAGTGTGAAGGTAAGGAAATTTTTGAACAGAACGATGTTTCCGTCTCCTTGTCATCTATTTCATTCACTCCCTTCTCCCTCATCCTCTTCACCCGTCCCGCATCCTCACTCCCTCTCTTTACTTACCCCTCCCTTTGCTTTAGCTCAAGTCCTCAATTATTTTCAGACTGCCAGGCAAGGCACTGCAGGGGCACAGGGGACCATTTGGACTTAGTACATTAAAGAATTCATGATTTGAAACCACCACAGCCCACCCTGACGACTCTATGATATGACTTTTCAGTGCCTGAAGCTGCTTCCTCTTTCCCCCCTTTTCCACCAGACTGGCTTTCATTCCCCCTGACGACTGACATTGATCTATCCTTGAGTCTTTTAGCTCCAGGACTCCCATACCTTAAACTTCTGACTCCTGACCATTAAAAGAACAGAGCAGCCAATATTTATGAATCTGTCCGTAATGATTTCCTTGTCCGGTTCTCGTGTCGCCATCTGTAAATTGGCCTGTTGGTATCAGGCACATATAGCGACAGACATGACAGCAGACTGCTGAAAAAGAGATGAAATGTCTCTGTGTAACACATGAAATCAATCTGTAAAGAAAGCAGGGGTGTTGCTAAAGAAGACAACATTGAGCAGTATGTGTAGGAAAAGGTGATGTTTTTCATCATTAAATGCAAATTTGGTACTTTTTATTATGAGGACCATTTTTACTCTTAATCATACAAAAGTTTTGATGAATGTAAACTTCAACATCCTTACAGGTTTATTGATTCTTTACAGTATTGTCGCGACGAGCATGCATAATTTCAATGCAATGCTGGACAATCACTTGAAATGTAATCCTAAAAGAAAAAAAAAAAATCTTTATTCAAGAACAGTTTCTCTAAATTGTTAATAGTATTTACAAGCATACTTAATGATGTCCCCTAAAGTTTCATCTGACAAAAAAAACTCCCCAGTCCACACTCATGACCTGTCTCAACATGCTCACTATGTCACAAGTGCTTTCTTAGTCGGACAAAAAAAAACAAAAAACACAGACTTCTGCTTATCCAACTCTACATGTGGTGATTTCATTCATAAACCTGTCACGTGTACAACAGCAAAACCTTTTAAAACATAAAAAAAAGGAAGTATGCTCCGTCTGTAAAATGTGTTTTATCAAAACACCCCCTGCTGAGTGTGCAAAGAGAAAAAAGAAATTGCTTCTCTCGCAGACAAAATTGCAAAATCACCATCAATGATGAATAATTGGGTTTGGGGTTTGTTTTGACATTTCAAAATGTTTCCATGATCATAGAGGCAGGCACTAAATAAATGCCACAAAGGCAAAATGCATAGGATTTTTAAGATATTTACTCATTCAACCTCTACCTTTTCATTCAAGCCTTCCTGTGCGTCTGATTATGAATGTCTGTGTGGGTTTCTGTCAGTGGCACAAGCTTGGCTGTGACTACAATGTAAGTCAGAGCGCTTTTAATGTGACAGGGACATAGTGCCATCTTCTGCCCAGACTGGGTACCGCAATTCTCCTGGATGAACACTGGCTATCTGAGACATCTGGTTGCAGACACTTAACGTGCTTTAGCTCAGTCACTGGAGACTCCAGTATGCCTTTGCTCATCCCCCATTCAACCTGGTGTTTTTAAGTACCTGTGTGTTTGTCTGGAGCACCACAGAAAGACAACACAGCAAGAGAGGGGCTCAGATGGACACCACTTCTGAAATACCCGTCTAGTCAGGATGCTGAATGTCCGAACATGTGTTTCCAGAAGGAGGGGGAATTCTTCCACTGCTTGGCTACAACATCTAACACCAAACAAGCCCGAGTCACTGTGGGCGGCATGCTACTCTCAGTGTGAGCTCCCTAATGGCCATAATGGAGGACAAGACCATTTATTACTACCAGGGGGGTGACGGTGAGGTGGGGACAGGGGGTGAGGTATGTATACGGCTACAATTAAGGAGAAAAACATCCTGGTGCTTGTAAAGGGCAGTAATGTGACTCTAGGAGTGATGGATGCAGGAGGAATGAGTCTCGCAGGCCTGTGGGAGTATCTTATTATCTGAGGCAGGTGGGGGATCTGTCATTGAGGAAAATTAGAAAAGGGTGAGTAAAAGAGTGAGAGGAAAAGGAGAGAAATGGAAGAGGAAGAGATGGGAAAGATAGGCCTCCTGAAACTGGAGAGGGAAGATGAGACCAGCCAAAAGAAGTGGCGGATGAGCGGGCAGAAGGTGAAACTCAGGTTTGTCTTGCTGGTCTGTAGCAGCCATTAAGAGAGATGGGACTACATTGATGGGGATTTATGCATTCAATGCAAGGCTTTCCATTTGTGCATTTTCAATGCTGCAGGGGGAATTACATTATTGGCATACATTGGACATTATGGGTGTGTGCATGTAAAAATGTGTACTTTATTGCAATCATAGTTGCCCTGAATATTTTACTCAGCAACTATCTCATGACATTATTGTACCACTGCAGATCCACAGTAAATAATGTGTAGCTGGAAACACATTCCTGTGTGCATGTGCAGAACTTGCCCATAAACCCCTTTTTAATAAGTAGCGATCTATTTGAATTAGTGTAAACAGCAGCATCCATAGTCACTATTTTACCCCGGGGACTCTGTCAGACAGACAGCATGGGTGGTCAGTAGCAAGCAAATCTCAATTACACTGACAGGTGACAGTGAACTGAATAAATTATCATTATGCCTGCAGAGTACAGCCAAATGCATTACTGGCTGTGAGTGTCTGTGCGTGTTACTGCCTGTACACGTGTGTCCGCCTTTCGGGATGAACAGCCATATGCATGAATTCATTCGGTGGGGCAACAAATGCCAGGAATCTGCCTAATTGCACCATTAGAGCCTGACGAATGAAAACACTAACTTGTTCCACAATGGAGATTCATATGTTTCCGTGCGTTTGGTTTCTTAACTCTGGGGTCAATTTTATGATTATCTATGGCTGTGACATTTTGAACTGCAGTTGATTCGAATGAAACATTCGTGTCCATGGATCACTATGATTCAGATTGTACAAGAGATGAAATTGTGGGACAGTAATGCAGCCTTATTTCATTATCATAGGTGATTGGTAATGTCCAGTTGGAATAGAGGAAAATCAGGTAATCAAGCAAGGTTGACTCTACACTGACTTAGACTTTTAAGTTGATATATTTGCCGAGTATGCTATTTATCCGATTAAGCTGAATAGAGACGACACACAAGCAATGCTTCAGAAGGAATACTCAGAAATGTTAACATCTAAAATTCATGTCTAATGTGAGGTACTGAAAAATCCACCTGAAATATTTACCTTCATCATGCTTAACCATGTGTCACAATACATATGATAATTACAAAAGAATGAATTTATATTATTGCAAAAAAAAAAGTGCTCCACTGAAAGTCCAGTGCATTGCAGTCGAAACCATTTTTTCGTTGATGCATGCTGTGAAGAAATGCAGTACACAATCTTGAAAAAAGTAATTGGTATTTTACACATGCATGGGAACTAGGCAAGTACAGAATATCCCATTTACACCATGCTGATATGCTGTGTAGACACCATGCAACGTTTTCCCATCTTAACCTTATCTGGATAATCCAAAATTCCAAAAAACGGGAATAAAATGTCATGGTCCTCTATCTCATGTACATAACCGTGACATTTCTTGAGAATAGGGTGTAAACTTTGTATATTCCTCGGTCTGTCTGAGCTGTGCACGTGTGGTTTGGAGTGTGTGTGTGTGTAACCTTCTGTGTTTGTTGCAAGCATGTCGTTTGATGTTACTGTGTGTTTGTGTGTGGAGTTTTTTTTAAATTGACTTTCTGGTAGATGTCCTTGATTTGCAGTGTCAGTGGCATGCATTGACAGACAGACCAGTTTAATACCCAAAAAGATAATCCTTAGCCTCATGGAGGATTCAATGCGATAAGAAATTTATTGTTATTGGGAATGTGCCTTCATTGATATCATCATCTGCCAAAGGTATGGGGAAAGCATGCAAGAGCAAAAGCACCAAAAAAAAAACCAAAAAAACTGAAAGACAGAGAGTAAGGCAATTAGTCAGAAAATGAGACTGAATAGGCGTAGGCAAGAATATAAACTCATTCAGTTGGGCAGAAAGAAAGAATGACAAAGACAGTGGGACAGCAGGAGCAAGTGATAGAAAGAGGCAGATGGGGGACATTAAGTCAAAGTTAAGTAACCATCGTCTGCTTCTTTATCTCACCCAGATATGCTAATCCAGTGAGCCTCTGCTGATATGAGTTTAACAGCCTGCCTGGTGTGTGTGTGTGTGCGTGTGCATGTGTGTGAGTGAGAGAGAGAGAGAGAAGGAGAGAGAGGGAGCTTGAGAATGAGAGTGAGAAAAGACCCAGTTGTCCTTTTTCATCATGCTCCCAGTCACACCAGCTCTGCTCAGCCCATACAGAATGACACAGTTACTGTATAATCTCATTGCGATGGAAAAGTGAGTATAAATTACCTCTGGGGCACTTAGGAAAATGCAACTGTCTGTGTGTAAGTGTTTAACTAAAGGGTAAACATGAGCACAGTGCATGGGGATAGTACATGAGTTTGTCAGTGAGAAGGAAAAAAAGTTCTCCTTTGGGTCTTTACTTTGGAGATGGAGACTTCAAAGAGGTGTGTATGCGTGTTAATATGGGCGGGAATGTGCCAAATCAGAAGTCATAAAGGGTAAACACTGTATGTTTACATATTTACAAAAATTCAGAAGTTCAATGTGAGGTTATTGCTGCTTGAGTACGCTTTTGATGTATGTAGTAATCAAGGTAAAGACGCTGCCTAATCAATACCAACATACTTACATCAGCTCGAAATGTATACAAATAGTCTTGAATTTGTTGGCAGTGTTAAATGCACAGGCCATGACATGAGCGTCTGAAAGCAATGCAGGCAAGGTAATTATTTACAACAGCAGTAAATACATTTTCCAACATGATTTCATATTTTTCATGTTTTAAGAAAACATGCTTGTTTAAAAATCACAATATTTTCTAGCAGTAGCAATGAGTCTATCCATCTCAGTTCATCACAGGGATGCTTCAAATCGCACCCACACCCATGTGGGGAAATAAAGTCACCAATGTATCAATAAAGCATGTTTTTTGAAATGCGGACACACACACACACACACACACACACACACACACACACACACACACACACACACACACACACACACACACACACACACACACACACACACACACACACACACACACACACACACACACACACACACACACACACACACACACAGTGAAAACAAAGAACAACTCCACAGCTACAAGGCAGGAGTGTTAATCATTGCACCCATTTACTGTCCTAGTGGCTATACAATCAATCTATAATTTTAAATGATTGGTTTACTTTTGCCTATAACTACCCTTAAGTCCTTAGAGCTTTGCTAAAAAAATAAATGAATCAGGACTAAAGCCACATTCTAAATTTCACAAACTGAAAGGCTGCTTTTGAGAGATAGATAAAGAAATAGATAGAGAGATAGATCGATAGATCGATAAGCTTCTTTCTCAAGGACAATATAGAAGAGGAGGATCATCACAGCTCGTCTGCCAACATTTGTAGGTGTGCTGCATTACTGGAAGGGAATGAAAATATCTCATCCTTTTCTGGAATCCATATTGTAATCTCCATCTCAACCAGAATTCATCACAGGCTCCCAAGGGAGCAAAAACTGGCATCCTGACATCCACCTTTGGTGGTGGTTTCAAAATCTCTCCTCCCATTGGGATTTCCCCATGACCAGAACCACCAAGCTCCACTCATATGAGTGATACATTATCACAATAAATCATTAAACATCTTGTACATTAACTTGATATTGCCACATAATATTCTCCTATTTTAATATTTCATTCACACTTGCTTCAGTGTGAGTAACATATAAATGACTGTACAGAAAAGCTAGTTGGTGACAAGCTGTCTGCCACGTGCGTGAGGATGGTCATTACACAGGTTGGATGACATGTGCTCATTTAAACAGACTACAATGTTGGTTTTTTTCATTTGTTGATGACACCTTACCATTATGTGACCTTTTCACAATGTCAACACACATCTCCACACTTGATAACAGATTCAGCTGATCCAATGACGATTGTGTTGCTTGGGGTGGGGTTGTGCTTATATCCAGAAATGTGGCCTGATCACAAAACTAACCGCCTGTCTTTTCGATACAACTTTAATTTTAGTGCAACTTCAAGTTGTTACAGATCTCTAATTTGGTTATCGATAAAATATTTTTAAGGCAGATTAACCTGCCATATTATGTAATATATCAACGTTTTAGAATTTCACATCTGATTATTTGTGACACTTTATCGCATGGCTTCTGCAGAACTCGACTGTCCATTCTGGCAACCAGTCATTGTTACATGCAGGGTGATCACTCTGACTGTGTTACTATCAGTTACACATTTAGGGTTTTATTTACAGGTTCTTTTTTTTCACAAGGGCATGAATGAAGAAAACTGCAACTGCTTTGTTCTTGCATGTCTTGCCCGAGAGTGTCTCGGGTGTTGCAAAATTGTCATGCTGGCTTCAAACAAGCCTCGTTTGATTTACAGTGTTTATGGGACTTTGTGCTCGGGTACATCTACTTACTACTTTCACTGGGAGTGACATATTGCAAGGTGTAACCCTACACAACTGCTCACAGTCTGTAAGAAAAAAAAAAATAATGCATGGTCCACCTGCAAGCACAGACATGTAAATGCCTGCTCACACAAATGAATACACTCACACAGAGCTCGTTGCTGGTAGAATGACTATTTGAGGTCCTGATAGCTAAAGTGAATAAAGCTCCATTAACTTTATCACTTCCCTCTACATTTCTCTCAATTCCACCCCCACTTCCTCTGTTTATTTCCTTTCTTGGGTTTTTTTCTCTTCATCTCTCCCTCTTTTCTTCCTAACCCCCGCTTTCTATCCATCTAACTCTCCTTCCAAGCCCTTTCTCTAATATCTCCCCTGCAGCCATTTTCAGGACTCTACAGGGAGGGAAGCAATCTTAGATTTATTCTACCTCCAATTTCCAATTTGAGAGACCCCTGCTGCTGGAGGCGAATCTTCAGTGGGCCTGATGTGAGTCGTCCTGTTAAATTAAAGTCTGTAAAAAATGGGCAAAATATTTCAATAGCTCCCCATGTTTCTAAATAGAGTAACAAGAACCAGAACACCATCCACGCACAGTACAGAGAGTGGTGTGCATCAGTTTCCATCATGGTTTCCAAGGGATAAGATTCAGGGATCATTACAGTTTAGTTCCCACATGGCGTAAGAGGTAAAATGAGTCAAAGGGGCATATGAGACAGGAAAGAGCCCAGAGCTAAAAACTCATGAAATATTTTTTTCAAATGAGGAACTTGGATGGTAACTGAACTATCCCGCACAAAATGAGTACATCCTGTAGATTTAAGCCTGTAACCTTTAAAAAAAAAAAAAAATCCCTGCTTTATATTCATTATTAGTTGCTTGTTCATTGCTTTTGTTGCAATTACTTGTTGCATAATAGATCTGGGGCCACACTGTATCATCAGGCAGCACCACAAAAAAACATTCAACAGTTACAGTGGGTAACATTCAGAGTAAAATGAAAGCTCTTCTTTTAGTCTTTGTGTTATGGCTACTCTGACCCCCTGCATAATAAAACCTCAACTATTCCCCAAATGCCCTTTGATACTCCATTACCACTGAAAAGAATACAGTCTGCTTGTAGTCTCCATATGTCCATTCCCAAATCCTCACACAAAAGAGCCCTACGCGCGCGCACACACACAACTTCTTTTATTCTCTTTTTTTGCTCTTGATCTCTCAGAAACAAACTGTCTACCTCTCTCAAACACACGCTCTCTACTGCTCTCTCTCTCTCACACACACACTGTACTCTTGCATTCACACTTACACAACGCACAGTTCTCTATTCCCAGTATAAAGCCTGGAGACAGGTGTTGGATTAGCTTTCTGGAAGAAAAGAGCTCAGCTCCTTTGATAGGAGTTGAGCTGGCCTGGAGAGCAGGGAGGCAGGTGCACCACGAGAGGAAGAGAGAAAGGCATGTGTGTCTGTGCATGCATAAGTGTGTGTGTGTGTGTGTGTGTGTGTGTGTGTGTGTGTGTGTGGGGGGGGGGGGGGGGGGGGGGGGGGGGGGTGTGTGTGTGTGTGTGTGTGTGTGTCAGAGGATGCAGCCCAGTCATCCCATCTATTGAGAAGAAAAGAGGGGGCTTTTGGCAGAGCCAGCTCCTGTAATTGGAGAGCTTGGCGCGGCCAGAAGTGAAGCGTGGTTGGCTGTTGCCACGTGGTGACAGTTGCTTCCAAGTCTTCCAGTATACACACACACGCGCACACACACACACACACACACACACACACACACACACACACACACACACACACACACACACACACACACACACACTTAAGCTTTTGAAAGCCGTCCACTGACTGACAACTGTTCTGATTCATTTCCAATTTTTTGGCAGACAAATTTGCTACCTTCATCATAACCTAAAATGGAATTCACAACGTCGCCTCCAAAATTAAGGACAATCTATCCGTTATTAATCCTAAAACCATGGCATAATTCAATCAGGAATCAACCACACATCGCAAATACTTACATTGCAGACTCGCATACTATACAAACATGCACAAGCTGCCAGCCAGTAACCAGGGTAACGGAGGGAGAGCAAAGGAGGCCTCTTCCAGATGCTTTTGTTCTTAAGGACATCCCTTGGAGACAGTCTGCCGTATCGCCATGGGACTGTCTCTCGCTCAAACGCGCGCACGCACACATGCGCACACATACACACACACAGAGCGTGAGACAGGAGAGCCAGAGGGAGACCTGCATCTCTAATCCTCCAATTTGAGGCTTTTTCATTTAAATGACCAATTACAGAGATGTTGAGGGGGGTGGGGGTTAAAAAAAAAAAAAAAGGAGGGAGGGGCCACAAAAAAGAGGGGGTTTGAGGAGAGGAGGAACGTGAGGGGCAGATGGAACAGTACAAAAAAGAGCAGGAGATGGGAGTGGTACTACAGTGTGTGTCTTGTTAAAGCTCCAGCTGGATCCATGCAGGTGCAAGGCTGCATGTATCGAGGTCATCCCAGGTTCAACTTAATTTAGGATTATTATGCAAGATAAATTACAACACTAAATAAAAATATAAAACAAGTCCATAGAAACTTGATTTTGATTCTGAAATACAATCAAAATTACTTTTACTCAAATTCAGCTGTTTTGATGAAAACAAAAGAAACCTGTGGAGCGTGAATATGCTGATGATTACTCATACTGTAAATTATTAAATTAAAGTCACGCTTACGAGGCTAAATCACAATCAATCCATCAGTTCTGGTGGGAAAAGTAAGTAAACCTTTATATGCCTTATTAAATCAAATTTTGGCAGGCGTACAGGCCCCTCTGGTAGCTGAAGATCAGCTTGTATGGTGCTTTCTTGATCATAGGCCACCTGTTTGATGATTTGTTTTATTATTGATACAATACAATCTACTGAGTGTGCTTTCAGCCTCATAATATTTTGACTAGATCAGCATACAAAGAAAGTAGCATGTACGTCATGCAAATGAAAGGACATTATGAACCGATTTACCCAAAATCTGAGACTGTGTGGCTTTATGTGGGGGTCAATATCTTTTAGCCAATTGGTCTGATGTCTATTTGTGGTGTAGTTCAGAACAACCACTGACTGAAGCAAATAACAAATATTATGTATTTATCATATCTAGATGTGGCTTGGACATCTTCAGCAGCAAGTGAATATTTGGTCCTCAAAATTGAGGTGTTATAGGCAGATTCAAGCCTCAGTGAAGGTTGTTGGGAACGAAGGCTGGCCAGTGTGGTCTTATCCCCGAGATGAGCCACTACAAGTGAAACAGCAGCAGGGGTTCATGTTTGAACATGCAGTGTATGGCAGTTCCTTCGAGAGCTGCAATTAAAACGAGGACCTACACAACAAACAGCTGCTCATATTGTCAGTGCGGATCAGTGTAGGCCTGATATGATATTTACCATGCTGTGGTACCCATAATGGGTTTTTTTTTTCAGAAAATACGGGAATGACATGAGACAAAGGGGATGACAGGTGTGGTTTTAGAGCAGATTTGTCTCATAAACAGTAATGACAGCTCAAAACACTGACATGGTCCACATGTTTCCAGTTGTGCAATATTTTGCACCTCTCGTCTATAAATACATATTATGACAACAAATATAGAAACGGCACACCTAAAACGCGTGTCTTATGAGTTGTTATGAGCCAAGTTAAAAAAACTATCTTTGCAAACATTCTGGCATGATAATGCACACCTTTAATTCTCATTTTACTCTTCCACTTAATGCATACTAACAATCTCTTGATTTTGCAATCCAGCCACAAGGATGACAGATTTTTGAACGCGACACTTACCTGAAATGCAAGTGAAAAGAGAGGTGGGGCACAAAGTTTGACTTGGAGCTGATGAGGAAGTGGTTGCGCATGCGCAAGTGGGTATCATCGAAGTTTTCATAAACTTCCTGGAAGTTATCTGCACATGGAAGAATGCGTGTTTATTTTGCTTGAAGGCAAAAATTACCCAATTCTAGAATTAACTCTTAATCCGAAAATACCCACATCCAGTGTTCAATCAAATGCAAACCCCTTCTTCAAATGTGCTATCTGCCATACACCCTCCAGGACACAGCCCTAACCCAGTTTCAATAGCTTGTCTGATATTTGCTTTTTTGGCAATACTCACCCAAATGGCTTGAAAAACACACCAGGGAGCTGCGTGTGACAGAGAGTCTGCAGGGTGTGATCCAGCATGATTAATTGCCATTAAGTGTGTCTCTTATAAGTGATGTTGTGCCTGGAGAGCAAAGCAGGGACTATTACAGCTCAGACCCATACATCAAACCCGATAGACCAATGAATGATGATTACTCAGTGCAAATGCTTGAAATGGTACAATTAAAATATGAGAGTAGGTGAAGATCACAATAGGGACACCAGGCAACAGACCCAAAAAAATCTGCATGTGTGTGTGTGTGTGTGTGTGTGTGTGTGTGTGTAGTGCCTTAGGCTACGGTGTTGTCACAAAGCTTCAGCAAATTACTTAGTTTAAATTATGTATGACATATGATTAATACTTGACACTTGTTCCAAACACAGACTTTATGTGTGTGCAAGGCTTCTCATTACTAGAAAGTCTTTGGCAAAAATTAGGTTTTCAGTATAGGCATAAAAATGCATATATTCCAAATATGAATCTCGATTTGTGTCATTCTATATTCAACCTATTTCTGACCATAACCAATCTCAAAGTTTCATCATAGAATCAACATCAAAATCATCAAAAAAAACATATGTGATTGGTAAAATCGAAGAAAAGATTACATTTCTTAACCATAATGCATCAATTGCATTGTTATCACTTAAGCAAGTGAAGATGTATGTGTGAAAATATCATGGGTTCCTTTTCCCAGTACAAAATCAGCATTTGATAAAATGATTGCAACTAAAACCATTACTCACACATCAGCCTGGTGTCAGTGGGTGAGGCTACTTATATCACATCAGTGCAATTCTGTCTCCAATGATTCAGTGAAAGGTAAACGGTGAAGCAAATGTACATAATGTCAAACAAATTTACATTCAGTTTCTCAATCTAACAGTAGTTTGCATTCCCTTGTATATATGTTGCCTCAGTTTAATGTCCACACAGTTCTAACTTTGACAGCTTTGTCCCACAGAGAAAGATCACTTCCATCAGAGCGACACTTTTTCGCCCCCTCCAGTCAGTGGTTTATGAAATACTGTATGGTCCAAGTCCAAGTGGAAAGTCCGAGCTTCCAGCTCTCCTATGGCAGAATGACAGAGGAATCAATATGATGATAAATGGACAACAACACCAAGGCTAAGGTTCCTGAGATGGATAGATCTTGTGTCCATTCCTCTCATTTATCATAAAATATAAGAGAGGAGGGGAGGGCTGGCACAAAGCAGCTAAAATCATTTGTACTCACAAGAATGCAATTTATCAAGAATTTTGAGGAATTTCACAACAAACCTTGAATAATTACTTTTCCTGTGAAAGAGAAATGTATAGTTTGGTTGTGATGCACATGTTGTCACTATAAAAACATTTACTTGGAGATAACAGAGCTTCATAGTGATGTAGTGGTGAACATTCCCATCTCAAGATCCCCCGTTTGAGTCGGACTTGGAAGCCATTGAAGTTTTCACATTCTCTCGCACAGGACAAAAAACAACAACATGCATTTGAAGCTCTAAAGCTGTAAAACTGAGTACAGTATAGGTGATTGGCTGTCTTCCTGTGTTGGGCTGGTGACCGGTCCAGGGTCGACCCTGCCCTCGCCCATTGTCCTACGCTTCATGACCCTGAGTTGTGATTACAAGATGGATGGCATAATATAAAACAGTGTAATGCAGGAAACTAGTCATGTGAAATCTCATACTTAAAAGCTCCACTACGATGATCTGATATTTACACGATATATAAATATAGGTTAGTGGGCCTAAGCTATTAAAGCTGCACCTCCAACTCCAATACTCTTCACACAGATCGTTTGTAATGAAGACAAGGCGAATTCTACACACTATATGAAATGAAATAAATCCATGCTTGGAGCATGTACTCACTGTTGTTGCAGATCCCTTGAAGGCCAGTAGATGTCAGCCTTGTTAGGGAGAAGTCAATATTGACTCTCTTGGTGCTTACAATGGTACATGAATGGCATCCAGTGTGCTGTTTTGTGAAGCATAAATTATTTTTCAGTTAATCAGTATTTATGGAAACATTGCAGTGGCTATGGAAATGTATTCACCTGAGTCACGTGGAGGTGAAAGAACAGAGGGAGTTGTTTGCTTAAGAGATTTGCAAGAACCTTGAGACAAATGTGTAATTTGTAATGTTGGTTTATCTACTAATACACTGACTAGATTATGTTAACTGGGCCCACTATCAAAATAAACTGCAAAGTATGTCAATTCAAATTATCAGAAAAAAACTTGAATACTTTGTTTGAAATCTTACACTGCAACATGTGTGGAGAATTATTGCTCTTTCCAGGTAAGAAACTAAGATAAACACTCTGTAAATAGTTTTGAATGTATTTTAAATGCTTGAATTATATTTGATTCATTAGATGTAATGGAGCAGCTGCATATTGCAGCATGAAATGGAAATTTTGTTTAAAAAAAATGCTCTACACAAGACACATGAAATAAAGAGCATCTAATGAGCAAAAGGTATATTTTTTGTGGTTTGTGGCTCCAGTCGTTGACAATACCATCTCATAATGTGAAAAGCATGACAAAGTCTAGCATTCAATCAGGAATTACAAACTGATGTGAGACAAAACGTGTGCAGCATTAAAAAGTTGAAGGTTTTGGGAGGTCAATATGGTTTAGCCTCTGTCAGGGAGGGGCTCATCCTCACCACAGGTATAGCAGATGTGAAGTGTTTTTGTTTTCTCAGTTTATGTTTTGATCATAAAATATCATTAACTACAGAATGTAAAATTCACAGGTGCCATCTATAGTCTTTCATAGTTTGTGTACACTTTGTAGCAATGTTTTGCTGTTAGCTGACCGTCACCACAACCTGATCCAAGTAAATCTGCACTCTGTCAAAATGATGTACTCTTTTATATATGGTCCCATGATTCTAGTATTTAAGATTCAAGGATCAGGCTTAAAATCAAAAGGGAGGAAGACTATTAATTTTTCCTGCTTTGCCATAAAATGAGGCATTTTAGTTTCTGGAAATGTGAGTAATTTCATATCTTTGCAATGGAGCCTGCAAGGAGTAAATATGTAAGACGCTCACACTGAAAGGGGAAGAAAACAATACACACTCTGGAAGAAACCATGAGCTTAATCCTAAGCATAGCCTTTGGTAAGATGAAGGAAAACAAAAGATTACAAGCTTAGCTTAAACATGCATCTTTAAACCAAGGTTAAAGCAACTCAAATGATCATAAAGCTCTGCCTCTTTAAACACAAAATGTGCAGCAGGGCAGAAGCCTATGACAAAATTAAATCAGAAGAAGACATACTCTGAAGGACCTCTGGACAGAAGATCGTAATTTGATCAGGCAATTTGATATAATTGCTTTTTTTTTCTTTTTTTTTTAAAGATCTCTGCAGGTTACTTCCTCTTAGGCTGCATGCAGTGGTAATGTTAATTCAAATGGCCTTGGTAATCACATCATGTCATAGCAGTATACAAAAGAAACATGTTCCCTGTCAGAATGTAGCTGCAGCTTTGCTGATAATGTAGGTCACAGTGTCCTGCCAAGCCGCCCGGTAGCATTGCCCCACACATCACGGAAGTCTTGTTTCTGTCTAAGTCATCTACCAATAAGCCAACCCCATAACATAAGAAAAAAAAAAATCAGCGACATATGTCGTTCATTTCCTTTATCAACCAGGCTACATAATTCCCTGCAGTGTATATTCTTCTGTGCATCACTTACATGAAGCTGATATTCCACATTATGTGTGTTGCATGTGGGAATAGCATCTTTGGACAGTGAGATACTAACACATAGCTGAGACAGTGTGACATACCATTAGTAGAAATTCTCTATTGTTTCCATCCACTATAACTAATAATCCCTCTCGATCCCCCCCTCCCCTCCACCCTATCACTGTCTCTCTCCCTAATGAGCTGCAGTCTGTTATCAGTCATTACAGGAAGCCTGATTATCCAACTGGCATTCTGCACACACCTCCCGGAGAACTTCCTGAAGGTGACCTTTTCACGTCACCATAGAAACCGCCTCTATCTCTCTCTCTCTGTGTCTCCCTCCCTCCCTCCCTCCCTCTCTCTCTCTCTCTCTCTCTCTCTCTCTCTGCTCGGCAGAGATGCTTAGCTAGTACACAGACTGAGCGAGAGAGGGAGGGAGAGAGAAAGAGATAACAAAATGTTTTTTTTTCTTCTTCATAATAAAACTGCATTAGTATGCTGCAATGTAATAGCAGAGCCACAAATCGCTTCATGATGAAAGCACACATTATTTGTTAACCAGTGATAAACAGATATACGCTCGCCTTTTATTAAACAAGGGGCTTCAATCTCACGTGTTTTATTGCAGTCAATTTATGACTGTAGAGGTGTATTATTCCCTCTGCCATTGAGATAGTTCACACAAATCCACACCTTCTTGAGATGATTAAAATACTTAATTTTTATAGCAGCAACTAGACATTCAGTAACATTCTCAAGACTGAGTATGGCACAATCTCTTCAAAGGTATTTGGTAGTTGAGCATCACCAAAATATTAAATCCAGGGTAAACATTTAAGCTTTGTGTAGTTATATTGAAGGTTAGTGTCAGCTTCCAGAAGAGACAATACAATGTTAAGTCAAATAAACTGTGTGTATCCCTGACCTTAACACACAGCCTATCTGTGTGCCTATCTGTCAACACAACCCGCCACCACTTAAAACACAAAAACAATGTGTAAAACAGTACGATTCTGATTCAACCTTAGAATAAGTTTAATTACCTGCTGGACACTAACAAAGACAGCCATTACTATAATGTAGTTTTTGTACGGTGTCTAATTCATTCATGATTACATATATTTTAAAATGACTCATGGCTAAAGCCCTAGAGGATGTACATTCATAGGAGCCATAGACTTTGTCGTATCATCCAAAGGAAGTACACACGCTCCATTCTTTGTCGAGGTCTACACCCTGGCTCACGAAGTTGGATCGATTTTTTTCAGTCCATGTCAAAACTCAATTTTTGGTAGGATTGTTCTTGTTTCACAAATACAAGATGGAACATTTTTTTCTTCTTGCCTTAAGTTGGGGGTTTTTCAGCAATTCTTTTAAATTTTAGCTGCTTTAGAATGTTTGCTTTTTTTTCTGTTACCAACTTTTGTGCTTTGTTTAAATGTTATTTATTTATTTACATTTTTTGAAAGGAATTAGTCCTTTGAAAAAAATAGTCTATTGTGCAAATACAAGAAAAATATGAAGAGCCACATTGCATGGGAGACTCACTGGACACCTGTCCATCACAGGGCAAACACACACAAAGACAAAACACCTACAGTCAAATTTTAAATTATCAATACAACAATCAGGCATGTCTTTGGCTTGTAGAAAGAAGCTAGAAATCTCAGAAAAATAAAAAAGCTCTAGTGGAGTGTTCTCTCTCCGCTGATAAGAGCACTTACCAATGGGAGTTTAAGACGGGAAACAGATTTTATTGACGGTCAAATGATACAGATATGTGAAGGGAAGAAAAATTGGCCATCTGGTCTGAGCTGATAGATACGATACAGAATCAAAAACTGCTGGGAAAGTTCATATTGGGTCAGACATAAAAGTGTGAGAAGATTTACTGCATGACAGTTAATGGGGCTGTTTATCTACAGGCTGGTCAGGACACCAACGTTAACTCTCCTCAGCAACAATTTATACTCTGAGAACAAGAAATTGGTCTTGTTTTCCTCACGTTTCACAGCCTTTTTTCACCTGGGGAAGACATGTCATTGCAAAAGTTTACCCTCCTTCAAGGAGGCTGCAATAAACTCAAGTGATTCGCTCTGGTCTTTCTGGCTGGTTCTAGATATTTCCTTGCTACTAGACTCCTGATTGTAATGAGAGACGTATGATCAGGTTTCCTACTGAGCTAGTTGATGATGCATTTGTTAGATTAGAACAAAAAAAACCTCGTCTTTGTGGCATTTTGGGCAACAATGAGCCTCAGAGGGGTGAAGGGATGAATCAGGATGAAATAATAAGTGAAAGGTGAACTATTAATTATCTTATTAAAATGCACATTTTAGAAATGAATGAATGAATTGGATTTATATTCAACCCAAATTTACACTTGGTATGAGACAACGCATGAATGTCATGAGAGCTGTGAAGGAAGAGCAATTTGCTTGAAGGTGTTTAAAGCGGGTTTATCCTCAACCTTGAAAGCCCCTTTCTAACACATACACTTTGGATGGGACTGCACCGCATTAAAAAAATGATCTGCTGATAAACCTTTCACGTGTGTCACATTGTAAAATTTTCCAAAGGATTAAGAAACAAATGTTTTTCTAATTTCACAGTTTTAGACTTTGCACTGGAGTATCAGTAAATGCACTGCTTCATAAGCTGATACTGCTGCTCCTTTTGTGGAGCCGATAAAGATTTACATAGTATTAGGTTGGAGGTCTCAGTCTTTATACAGAAAACATTCAAACATTTACAAGAAATCACTTTCGAAAACAAATGCCACATCTCATTGTTACATTCTTCACCCTGTGTCTGACATATACATCCTGAACTCTGAATAAAATAAAGCTATTAGTTGCATGTGGGTAAACTCATATTCCCTTTCTCACAGAAACTCACCTCTCTGCATTGTTTTACTCAAGATATTGTCATGGAGACAGTTGCAGTGACTTCTGCATGCTTTCCTGTCTTGAGTACTGTGAGTGTTTCCTGTATGCAAACCTGTGACTTTCACACACACGAATTCATCGTCACACCTGCCCGACATTAATCAGACAGCTGCAGAAAGACGACCTGGTTTGACTGAGCCGACTCTGGTTTCCCCGCTGACAGAGGTGTTGCTGGAGGACTGATTTTGTCAGATTTATTCAGTGTCATGAAACTATTTTAGGTTGCATGCTGCTAATCCACTAATACTGCACTTCCACCATCAGCCACTGGAAATTAATACATGTTGATGGAGGCTTTCGAGGCACAAGTGCAATCACTTATTCTAGCAATTGATTGGTAGGGAAATCAAACATATTTAGAGACATTGTCAGAATTTATTTGTCCTCTCTTGAATTTATTGACTTTCAAACCTGACAGATTTCCAGCCTTGGAAGGAAAGTTTCTTTTTCACATTGCCATCATCTCACTGTGACCTCTCGGGAGGGTTTCTTAATACTTTGTAAGTATGAATACTAAATAAGAAGTATTTACTATAAAAATAAAGATCCTCATTTTGCATCAAGCTGTTTGTACTTGAGTCCTGACGCTGGACCGTCTCTTGAGGTCATACCTTCTTGAGGAGGGACACTGGTGGTGACTAACACTTCCTTTAACAGGTTACGTCAGAGCCAAGAATAGACCAGCCTGGAATGTGACTGGAATTCCTGAAAACCGTGTGAGATGTACCTCAATGTGCACCTACTGTGATGTGATGTACATGTCCTTGATCTATCTATCTATCTATCTCTCTCTCTATCTATCCATCCATCTATCCATCTATCCATCTATCCATCTTCCATTCACTGTCTCATTGATTCATTCATGAATGTCATTCTGCCCTGCTGCTGGTCCTTCCAAACCTTTCTGACTGCCTGGTTATTTATATTCTCCTCTGAATCATAGCCTATATTGTCATGACAGAGGCGCATGCGCAGTTAAGAGCGTGAAAACGTGAATCATCGACGGAGAAGGAGAGAGAGAGAGAGAGAGAGAGAGAGAGAGAGAGAGAGAGAGAGAGAGAGAGAGAGAGAGAGAGAGAGAGAGAGAGAGAGAGAGAGAGAGAGAGAGAGAGAGGTGACTGTAGAGTGATGGGACCCGGCTGAGGGAGCAGCAGCGAGTGATCACTCTCCGAGCTGCTAATGACAGGTAAATAAACATTTTTATTTCAAATTTTGCGATAAAGCTTTCAGAGCATTGCCGCCTTGAGGCTTTTCTAAAGAGCGTCAGTGTTTATTTCCAGTGTCGCTCCAGTTCGTGCGCGCCATCCGCTTGCACATCTGGATCATGTTGAAATACATTCAATATCTGGATTTAACTGCGTGACATTTTCAATTTAATATTTTGCAGTACTCAATTACTCCGAATATAAATTCATACGCGTTTTGGGCGTTGGTAACTTAATGAAATCCAAGTAAACTTAAGCCACATGATTGGACTCCAGTCATATTTTTTCTCTCATTAATTTTTCTTACTACCTTTTTCGCAGTAGATGATCTGATTCATTCATATTGCACATTTAAAGTGCACCTGTGTGAAGTGCGGCTGAAACGTACGTTGTGAGTGTTTTCGTCCTGAGAGGGGGGTTGGGAAGTGGGAAGACGGTCGGATGAGGTTTGTTTTCAGACTGGCGTCACACATTACGTGTGTGTGTTTTCCTGCTGGGCTGTGGAGGGCAGGATGGAGGCTAATAATGGCGCTCCTGCTCCAGCGGCTCCTCAGGCGCGCTGTTGGCACGGAGACACTCCACCGTGCGTCATTTCACTGATTCAATCATTTCAACTGAGAATTCACATTCAGAATGCAGCTCCTGCTGCAATAACCTGAGATCAGCCCAGTTTGTTTCATGGAAGAGGTTGGCTTCTGTTTTAATTGTTGCAGCTGCTCTTGGATTTTGTGCGTCAAAGCAATGCAAGAATAACAGCTGTGTTTTGTTTTTGTTTGTTTTTTGTCAAAACTTTTTACATTTGGGAGTTGGCTTGGTTGAAAACCAAGTTAGTTTTTTCAACATTACTTTTGAGACATTTCATGTTGGGTGTCAATGAAAATGAAGGTTAAAAACTAGATGACATAATTTTTTATTTTTTGTATCAAAGTAATGCAAAAATGACACATACTTTAAATTGTAAAGGCCCTATCTACAATCATAATAATTTCCCACCTTTTTATGTTAAGCTTCTCCCTTAGATCGTTATTTTTAGAGAAGGCATGAAGCAAACTATTTCTACTTGAATAATTGTGCTTTAATGGTGATGAATAACCTTTTTTTTTAAATTTAGGAATGTGTTACACATATGAATATATAGATTGATTTTCTATGTCATTAGGCTGTTTTAATAGAAAGCCACACAAAATTAATGACACACACTAGATAGAATTGTTTTCTTTTTCTTTTACCATTACTTGATTTTCCAGACAGCACATTCCTTTATGCTCATTACATTTTAGCACAAGTATCTGTTCTCCTTATTTCTTCCTTAAAAAAAGCCCTCGTGACAGTTTTCTTTAGCATCCATGGATCACAAATCAGATTTACAGTGAAAGGATCGTATCAGCTGTGGGGAAACATTATCAATCCTGAAGCTGCAGAAGTTCACAAATTTAATAATTTCAAAATGTATTGATCAAGTTACACTGAAAATGGAGGGCAGGACATTCACTTTTCTGCGTAAAAAAATGGAAAGTAAAAGTTTTGAAATGAATTAATCATTAAGTAATATTTGATCTTTATTTTTTTGTACATTTAACTCAGTTCCTGACTTCAAAATATTATGCTATGAAGTTCAATTATGATCTGTCATTACTTATGACTGAGCTTATTTACTATGCTTGCTAAAAAAAAAAAAAAACAAACAAAACCTTTATGAATAAAATTCAAGTCATATTTTCCTATTTTCTCACTTTGACCTTTTTACTTTATACTGGAGTATATCTCCAATTCTGCAGCTTAGTTCAGAACTCAGATCGATATGTCATACTTTCTATGGTTGCTTTTGTCAATTCTGGTCTTCTTTGGTTCAATGCAGGACTTCCTACGTTTTCGCACCATGACATTTGTATTATACCAGTTTTCTTTCAACCGTTCAGGTTAATTTCTCTGATGAGACTTTTTCAAAACTGTGGACGACACTATGGAGTACAATGGAGAGTTTCTCACCCAAAAAACTGACTTGTAGTCTTACTTCAGGGATTTAGCTGATGTTGTCAAAATAAAAGATCAGCTGCTTTATCAGCATCATGAATCCTGGAAATAGTTCCATCACACAAACATATAGTTTGCTCCACTTTTATCAGAAACACAACAAAATGTGTATCATGATTTTCACATTCAGTTCCCAGTAGAAAGTAAAAGCATGTTGGCTCAAGTCAAATTGTCTCACATAGATACATACACTTACATTACAATATATATAGCAAACATAATTTAATATCTATATGTTATATTTAGTGTAACACAATATTCAGATTTTAATGCAAACTGTCCTTGGCAGCTTTCATATTTCGAGGATTGTGATCTGAAGATCATTATAGTTAAGTGTCAAGAAATTGGTACAAGTCCTCATCAGCCATCATACATTTTTCAGTTTGTGTATGTGAATCTGATAGATTCTGACAAGTGAAATAATTACATATAATCACATATAATTACCGATCACATTATTAAAATGTGATCGGAAGTTGTGAAAAGCTAAATATTTTCATTTGGAATTATTTAATTTCCTGGTCACTGCTCTAAAATCCTGTGGTGATTGTACAAACCTACAGAGAATGGTGCAAACCCTTTTTGCACACTTGTACCATAACATGTGCATCTCGCTCAAAACAAGAAACAATAAATACAATTGTGCTGAGATTGGAACTAATTGTTTTTTCCAAAATAACTTTCTTTTCAGGAACAAACAAAAGGATTTTAGAAAATGTTTACAGCTTCTGGGACCAAATAGCATTAAACCAAAAACTGTTATTGTTGTGTTAGTTAACTGGTTCCAATGTGAAATATTTGGTCTTAAATTACATATTGCAATTGCTGTAATTGTTAAACTATTAGTCTCCATTACACTCATCATAAATCCAGCTTAAAGATGTTTTTACCAACTTTACCTGCCATGTATGTACAGTATGTATGCATGTTTGTATGTACATACAAAGAACAAATAATGCCAGTGAAAGCTATCCTTTCCTGCTTCCATATTCCCATACCAATGCCAAAATCCTATCCATACAGCACATACACAAAACAGACAGATTTCATCTCTCAATCAAGGCTGAACGCACACAGACACATTCTGAGCAAAACAATCCAAAAACACCCCGCCACACCCTTTGAACCACAGTTTCAGACTATTAATGTTGGCTGTTGTCCCAACACACCTATAGTCAAGGGAATTGGCTAATTCCACAAAAGCTATAACCAATAGTATGTCTGAAAAGGTTTTGTTATGATCAAGAATACAACATTGTCTGCATCTCTGTAAAATAAATGCACATTTTCCCAGAGTGGAAATATGACCTTGATGCAAATGTTGCAGCTGTTGAACGTAATGCTGTTTGTCATCGTCACTCTGCTATTATCATATTATATTTTTCATCATTTAGCTGCGGGATGAATATTGTTTCAAGCCTGCGAGCACACAGAGTCTTTGTAAGATCTGGACAGAGGCTGTTCATGACAGTCCTGAGCAGGTGCAAATTAAGCCATAATGTGATTAAACACAAGGCACTACGGAACAGTGTGTCACATTATACTAAAATATTCCACTAGTCATGCTTCTGCTACATTACCTGGCTGTGGTCCTGACACGTCCCATCTCCTGTGAGTATTTATGTTTGGTAATTTGTCGATGTCAGACACTGTACAACATCTTTTATGAACATCCATCAGCTTTGTGACCCAAACATCCTCGGGGGGAGTTGAAGTGACAAAAACAGGCAGACTAAAGTGACTTTCCACCAAACGGCAAACTTTGATGCAGCATGATTATTACTCACTTCAATAATCACTTAATATTATTTGTACTAACTCTGTAGACATATACCCAATTTGTTTCCCAGAAAACACTCCCAGTTACAAGCTCTCTGCAAGATGTGTGTAACCAAAGTCGCTTTATTAGGGATTACATCACTCGATTGATTTCCTTGATTCACATGGCTTTGCTGATGAACCAGAATGCCTATTAAGCCTCCATTTGTCATGCGAGCCATAAGATCACACAGCTCTGCTCTGGAACCATAACACAGTGTGAGTTATTGCTTTACTGGGATTTGCATTGTGACTTTTTTTTTTTTTTTTAATCAGTCGACATTTACAAGAAACATTACCAACTGTGCAATCAATATTTCATTTTCATTTTTGTTCCACAGTCCAACTCTATTGTGCGAAACAGAAAGTTGTGCTTGTAGAAACACAGAGCTTTGTTAGTACATGCATATCGGATTTTGTTGTGATATTTATCACTGGATTAACTATGAGAAGACAATGCTTGTATTTACTTCTTTTTTTTATTTTACAGTTTCTTGTCAGCATTGGAAACAGCAAAGCTTGTACAGTGAAAGAACAGAACATAATTGTCGTTAGTCTTCTTTTTACATAAAAACATATGTTGATAGATGTTTTGATATCTGTCAATGTGTGATGTGAAAAATATTAATGCCTCATCAACCTTTTTAAAAGTGAAAGCTACTTCAAATTTACTGAGACACATGCAGGGAGTACTTATTACAGATTTAACAAATATTTAGGCTTTTTTGTTGTTAGTATTGGAAGCTATTTTCAGAGTACACCCTATGAGCTCCTCATGTAATGATGTTTAAGCCCTCGATAGGAGGACTGGAAAGCGACACAAACTGTGGTACAAAACCTCAGATATACGAAACATTACAAACTACAAACCTACAAACTAAAATAGATACTGACTGCATTCATCACAATGTCAAACTAGTATCTGAGAATGTTATCGGTAAGTCATGTCACAGTTCACTCAGTTTCAGAAATATTACATGCTAAAAGGAGCAATGTTACAGCATGACAAACACACATTGATGCTTTAGAGAACGGGATTGATGTTAGCTAGCTTGCTTAGGTATCACTAGACATTACTTCATCAAATCATATATACACAAGCAAGTTGATCATAAAATGTGTACGTACATTTACCCTACATAACCACCAACCACTTACAAAGGGCTCATGCCCAAAAATGGTAAAGTGAAGTGAAAAATGCAGTGAAAAACTAGAAGATAATTGATGGGAGGAAGGATGTACCCTTCCTATATTTCACCAACCGGGAACATTGGTGTATAACCACACAACAGAAAAATTTAGTAGAAAAGAAACTGGAAAACATAAAACTACCTGAAGAATGACAAAATCAAAAGCAACACAAATTAGGCCTTCTGACCCTGCTTGCTCAGGGAGTAGATACAACTATAAGTGCACATTATTTCATGCATCACATCCTGTGGGCTACTGAGATGCTGCATTGGCTACCAATGTGTAAGAAATTCCCACCATGGCCTGAGCTAGCCCTTACTCTGTCCAACGCCTGTGGTTGTCTGTATAACTCTGACAAGATTCAATATGCATTATGTAATTTACAGAGGGAAGGGCATTTTCCTTTCGATTTACGGATCCATCTTCATGGCTGTATTATTGCTATTGCCAATGGGAAGAGAGAATCTATCCTTCATTTTTATGCTACTTTGACAGCAGATTATGGAGAACACAGAAAGTATTGCAACAAATCAATGGTCGAGAGGTGAAACAGAAAATTCAGAAACTTTGCTGTCTGCACTGAAGCTTTAATGAAGCCTTAAAACGGCTGCAATCACAGCATTTCTGGCCTTAAAAAAATACATCACCCACGAGTCAGTGACGTATTGTACGCAGTATATCACAAAATGTGCAATGTCTGAGATCTTGTCAAAGGCAGGTACTGAACAACCTGTTCTACACATAAATCTATAGAGAAGGTAACACTAACAGATATCAGCTTATATTCAGGGGATTCTTGGTACTGAATACACAAAAACGTGGTGTGGGAAATATCAAAACATTGAAATAACCTCTTTCACAAATTGGAGAGTGCCACATATTGCTTTCACCACAATGCATTGAAACAAAATGTTTGTTTATTTTTCTCCCATGAAGCTCAATATAAAAGGATGAATCTGTGCATGTCAGCAGTCTTTGCATTCAGCTGGAAGTGTAATATGTCACGGTTTATTTCCTCGCAGCCGACAAGATGAACGCATCATTAATCTAGACCCGCAGCACAATGTTACATAACTTTCTATGTGTGTGTGTGTGTGTGTGTGTGTGAGAGGGGACACAATTGTGTGTACACACGTAAATGTGTAGTACATGTACATCTGCATGCACAACAATTATGCCCAAGTGAAAGCTGGAAGCAGTTTGTCCACAAACTGTGTGGGTTATCTCTTAAAGGGGGTGGATGTGTGTGTGTGTGTGTGTGTGTGTGTGTGTGTGTGTGTGTGTGTGTGTGTGTGTGTGTGTGTGTGTGTGTGTGTGTGTGTGTGTGTGTGTGTGTGTGTGTGTGTGTGTGTGTGTGTGTGTGTGTGTGTGTGTTCTCAGGGAGACAGATGTGAAGGATGACTTCATGCACAGAGATCTGTGGGTCAAACTATGGAGAACAAGCTCAACCCAGTGGAAATTGCCAGCAGTACGGAGTCCGATCCTACCTACACCAGGTAACAGTGGAAACAGGAATACAATGATGCACAGAGGAAAAAATAAGGAGCAGCTGTGGCTCAGTGTGGAGAGCAAGGCTGCAGGTTTGATATCCCCTCCTCGCCTTGTATACATATGGCATAGTGTTCTTGAGCAAAAAATTTAACCCTGAATTGCTCCCAGTGGAGGTTGAATACTTTACGTGCGAGCTGCCACCACCAATAGTAACAGTCTTAATACTTTGTAACTGCTGGAGTTCCATTGTGTGAAGGTGTGATTATGTAATTATGCTTTTCTTTTTTTTTTTTTTTATAATATCTTCATGCCTTGTTTATCCTTCATTCAGTTTTATGAGGAATGCACAGCTTCTATCTGGGAACGTGATGAAGATTTTCAGATTCAGAGATCGCCTAGCAGGTGGAGCTCTTTACTCTGGAAGGTAAGGCTAAAATACATCTCATACTTACTGTTGAACAACCAAAAGGGCCAAGAGTTTTTAGAAACCCTCCTCAGATTTGCATCACTCCTTAGTTTCCCTGACTGTTATTCCTATGTGCTCCAGGTCTGTCTCGCGTTCGGGGCCCTGATCATGCTCGCAGGCCTTATTGTCGTTTTGGTGGGTTATGCCACTCCAGCCAGGATTGAAGCGTTCGGTGAAGATGACCTTCTTTTTGTAGACAGGTAGAGTATGTTCTATGAAATTGGCCTTCATGCACGAAGCATGAAAAAAAAAAAACGATGTCACAACATTTTCCTATTTGTTGAACTCGTTACACTTTCAGTGTTTCTTACAGGTTCTCTACCAGTCCCATGTCCATCCATTCATTGCTGAGTCCTTACTCTTCTTAACTTGTTGATTTTATTGGAAAGTGCTGTTGCTTGAAGTAGCTCCCATTGCTATGTATAATGAAACTATTGATCACACACACTATTGATAGCAAATATACAACAAATGAAGTGAATAACTGATAATGTTACTCTATAAAATGTATCTTCAAACTAACTGCCTCTTGTTTTGTGCAGCCACGCAGTCAGTTTCAACCGTGCGCTGGACGTTTGCAAGCTGACGGGCGCCGTGCTGTTCTGTGTGGGAGGCACCTCCATGGCTGTGGGTCTCCTGCTGTCTGCCTTTGCCAAAAGCTACTCCAAAGAAGAATTGTATCTGCAGCAGAAGTTTAAGGAGAGGTTGGCAGACCTGCATGCAACAGTTGGTAAGGCTTCAGTCTCCCGCTAGATCTCTGGGCAGAAGAAACATTACTCATACAAAGAGATTGGTTTCTCCATTTTCATTTTGAGGGAAATGTGCTTCTGGGCAGATTATGAACAAACAGGGATGGGGCGGTAATGCCATTATCTCACTGGGCGGCAACAACTCATGACAGGAAAATGAGAGAAAGAAGCAACCATTTTGACTTTGAATGAGATTGAACTTTTTCAACAAGATTCACATGGCTCAAACTTTTGCTATTTGCCACTGGCTTGAAACTGATGAACAAACGTTGCTAATCAAGGGCACAACAATTATGCCAGTCAAAACAAAACAGAATTTGTATACATATGAATATGGGGCTTCTCCCAAAACTGCTATCATCACAAGTAAGGTAAAATGGAGCTAAAAAGACGGTGCAGAAGCTGCTTAGTGATGACCACACAAACACCCTGAAGGCTAACTTGCAATTTCATGTAGTTTCCTGTTCTCAGAAACTAAATTAAGAAGAGTTTCAGGCATGGTATCATACCTCTGCGACAACTGAGAATATTTTATTTAGAAATTGAAGTTGCACATTTGCAAGAAACTGTGACTCAGAGGAGGAAACAACTGCGAATCCTTCGAGTTCCAAATATGGGAAGACCTCTCTTCTCCGAGAAACGATAAAAAACACATAGAACAAATCTGATTTTGATAGAATTTTTAAACCCAGGTAACCGGACACCAGTGCACCCATTGACACATGCACACAGAAATACACGCACAATAATGCAATTTTGCATTATTTATGTTTGCTCAATACAGTTGTAGATACAGTTTACAGTCTCGTGGCATTGCTCTCCTCTCTCACTGATTTCACTCCAACCATTGTTGCTCTCATGCTCCGGTTCCACCTGCTCCTCACATAGAGCATCATCCTCACTGTCATCTGAAGCATTTAAGATGCAGCATTTCAAAGCCTTCCAACGGAGTGTTAGCACTAACATTCAGCACCTATAGCTGGCGCCCCGGGGATGATTACCAAGTCACTGTTCATTGACTGCGCCCTATGTTTGGGTGGTTCAGTCATGTTTCTACAAATCACATCCAGCGTGTTCCTTTAGTTTCTGAGGCCCCTTTGCTATTGTTACGTAGAATTCTGTACAACACAATCAGCTGAGTATTAAACCCAAAATGAGACCACTCCACTTTTTCAAACTGACTTACAGCTTGTCTTGAACCAACAACCGTATCAATATTAATATCATTTGTACTCGCAGCCCAGTGAGAAAGAAGGACCAGACATTCATGCTTTGGTGTATATTCACTCTGAAATTTGTTTTAAACCAAGCCCAATTTTTTTTGCTGCCTTTACAAGGCTAATTCCCAGAACCACTTATGCATACGTCAGTGTTTTGAAAACTTCAAGGATGGGTTATTGTGTGATATTGTGATACCAACACATACCTTTCCATGGACTTACTTGTATCTGTAAAATATGCAAAATCAAATTTCATTCTAAATACCTCCACTAATAAAGTGACAGACCTGTTCCTGCTGCTTCACAGTTGAATGAAACTTAAAAAAAAAAACGTGTTTTTGTTGTAAATGAAGGTGTTCTTTTTAGGAGTAACAGTGGTGTGGCCTTGCAAGTGCACTAATTGCTCATGTTACAGGTACCCCAATAATGAGAGCTCCAACACCCGGAGAGGGAAAGGTGCCCGTCACTCTTTCCAAAGTCCAGAACATCCAACCAGTCACTACAAAGTCAGAGACCTGATCCCATCGGAGGCATAAAAAGAAGTGCGTGTATGGACTAACTGGTGTGCAGACTTTGTATGTGTGTGGGTGTATGTCTCTTTTTATGTGGGCAATTTGTTTTTCTCCTCTTTTCAAGAAAGGTCAGCTTACATGACAGATAGTATTGGTTATTTGTCTTTATTTGCCATGCTTGACATTAAAGCTCGGCTTCAAGTAGTTAGTAAAAAAGAACAAAGATTTTCTCTCATTCATGTTATGAAACTCACAATTATGTAATAAAAGCTCATGCTGTTTTTCAGTTTTATTCAGAAAACAATCTGCAAGAACAAAAGAGCAGCATCGTGGTTCACGGTGGTTCTTTTTTCTGTCAAGAGCGCTCATGTTTGATGAAAGTGACTCTACTCTGAACTGATCAAAAGTAGCACCGAACAATCTTTACCTCTGCCTCGTGAAAATCAGTTGACGGTTTAGCGCTGCTTGTATGTACAGAATATTTGCTTGTCAAAGTGTGTAATTGTTTGTTCACTCAAGAGAGTTGTCAGTCATAACTTGAAAGTTCACGCAAGGCTGATGCTACTTTGTCCAGTTCCACATGAGTTCAAGAGTCTATACAGATTTGAATGCTGAAATGTCAACTCTGATTCGACACAAACACTGATTAAAACAGACCTTAAGGGCAGATTTACACTGACATTTTCATCTGTCTTATTAGCCTTCTGACCATGTTTCTTTCAGTAAATCTTCAGACAGGATCAATAGACAAGGGCAGACAGACAGTGGACGGCGCATTGAGCAAGGCGGAACATCGAGAACAGCGTGACCTGTCAGATTACCATCCAGATTTGACAAATAAGGCACTCATCACGCGTTTTGTGTTTAGAAAAGATTCTTTTTTTTCAGACCTGAACACATACTGCTGACTTTTTTTTTTGTTCTCCTCGTGGAAAAAATCAAGCTTGTACATTTTAAACTAAAGTGTTGTCAGTGAGAAGTTAGAAGCTGGTGAAAATCAAGACAGGAAGATAAGGTGCAGAGCGGCAGCAGCTAACAGACGGGTTATATAACAGGCGGATGACAAGAGCACATCCCACACTCCAATGAGACATCAGCCACATCGTATTTGACAGCAATCACTGTGCTCATGTCATGAATCAAAGATGCTTCAGATACAACAACTGCCGTCCTGGTCCCACACACAAAACTTGAAAAATACATACTGTAGGTTGCTACACTCCGTTAAACATGCAATGTTTGATTCTGTTGAACTGAAGAAAATCATTGAAGCCTTTTGAGAGAAGTTGTGTAATTTACATTAAAGACGTGATGTTTGTTTTGATGTATAAGAGTTTCAAGTTCACGCTGTGTCACTGTACAAGCACAATCGTTTTTTATTGGGCCTGCGTTGCTGCTTTTTAAGATGCTGTACCTGAATGGATTGTTACTGCCAGAACATTATTTCTTTATTTTCACAGAAATTTATAGTTTAAAACAGTCATTGCAGGAGTTTCTAACCAAGTGCCATCAAGCTAAACACCTCCTGTTGTACACAACTGCTGCTGGTCTTACAAACAACATCTCATGTTCACTTTAGGACTTAATGAACCGATATGCCACGTACCCTCATGCAAGTTGACCTTTTAATATAGACTTTTTGTCTTTTTACTTTGAAAGAAAAAAATCTATAATGTCATTTCAACAAGATTGGTCAGATACAACACCAACATGTAGCTCGATCTATGAAACACAGATTACTAATAAGAAGACGTGCTCAAGAGTCTCACTATATTTCGGAGCTGCAAACCTACAGTACAGAAAGAAAGAACCAAGCTGTCGAACAAGCTGTTGTTGGGGAAAAAAAACTCCAGTATGATCAAAGCTATAGCAAGTGATCAGTAAATGTCTTGATTTGTAATTTCATGCTGTTTAATGCTGTGTCACAGTTTCACATCCATAACGGATATGATTTTATTCTCAAACATTAAGTGACTGATGTAACAGTGGATTCCCCCAGTGAATAAGTTGTACGCTGTACTTGTTAAAGATCCGATTGGATGGAGGAACAAATAGTATATTAGTCTCTTCATGTACATACATTATGTCTATTTTTCAAAGAACACAATAAAACTTGACAAACATGCAGCTCGACAATTGTGTGTTGATTGTATTTGTTCCCAAAACTGCTGTGACTGATTGCTTGCCGATAGCTTTTTCCTTTTACATTACACTCATTATATTAAGGCTCCACTGCAGTTCTATATACTAAACTGCAACTTTTATAATGAAAAAGAGAAACAAATAAACCACATCAACACTTAAATTAATTAAAAGTACATCCCGTCTTAATTCTGGCAATGTAACACTTCAATTTTCAACATCCAGGGCTTTGAAGACATATTCTCTGTGCAAAAATAGCCTTTAAAAGACAGGATTCACTGTGAAACTATACGGCTAAAAAGCCCACCCACACATCCACCTACTTTGGGAGCCATTGGGTTAATTGGGGTCTTAAAGCCTGCAGGTGTGACTGTGTACTGGACTGCTGACCTTTACAGGATGCACCCTGCCCGTCACCCAATGTCATCTGGGACTGGCAGCAGTCCTCCACATGGATAAAGGTATAGAAAATTAATTTACATCATGGAATATGTGGTCAGGTTGGTGCTCTGATTATTGATATTTTATTCACAATATTGACAACAGGAAGAGAAATTATGCTCAGCTGTCCAATGAGACAGTATATTCGTATATCTTATCTTAATATTTGCCACTTACTGTAAATCCAGATGCTGCCAGTTAATCGGCACTTAGACTTTTAAATGCATGCACGTACAGGGTAACTGAAATGGTTTACATACTATTGCTTTAACTGAAGAAAACCAGAGAGAGCATTTGTCATAAAGCCAGTCCAGAAGGTAAAACTAAATTGATGGCGACTCCAGAAATAGCATAGTCAGGATCATCACCTTAACCAGCCAGGCCTTATGACTCACAAACACATTTCCGCCCCCGCTGCCTCTGCTCCACTGCGTTCTCCCCCCTCTCCCTCTTCCTCTCACCCAGGTTTCACGTCTCCCGTGGGACGGTGACTCACCAACACATCGACTGTATGGATCCCAATTTGAGCAGATGCAAGGACGAGGGGGGGGGGGGGGGGGGTGAGGCCATCATGAACAGAATGAGATCACAGTTCACAATCCTACTTCCTGCCTGTAGGAGGCACTTCATAGTGGCTCTGTACAGCATGGCTTCAGGGTAAAAACAGGGAAGCAAAATGAGGGGTTAAAAGTGGAAGCTTTGCTTTCACAAGAGTGGTGCTTTTTGCTCAACTGGAATTACATTTTTGAAGACAGACCTTGTGGAATCTTGGCTGAGGTGGATGAATCTCTGTTGAGAAGTGTTTTGCAAAGAGCTGATCACTTGTAATATGATAAATAAATTATTTCCTACAGTAAGCGACGAGGAATATAAACAAAATTGCATTTGGAAAATCTGTATATCAAAGTGTCCACATTAATTATACCACAAAGAAACTTTCACAGTGTATTGCATCACTCGGCTCAAATTGCTAATCGCTGCACTGCCAAAAGCGATGTAGTGGTGAGCACTTTCGCCCCTCTTTCCACTGAAGCACTGTTCAACCAGTGCAGCAGCCCTTGAGACATGAGAACAAATAAAACACATTTTATTTCAGAGAAAATATTCCTGATTTAAGTCTGGGTTCAGTGGGGCTTTTGGAGTTGAGATCGCTTGAGTTTCCTCCCTCAGTCCCTCAGAGGTTAGTTGGAATTGTTGTTAGTTGGTTAGTTTGAATTGTTTGTGTTGTGGGTCTCTTTATTTGTACTGAGATGGACTGGTGACTAGTCCAGTATGTAGCCTTCCTCCACTGATATATATATATATTTGGTTTTTTTTACCCAAGGACTTTCCACTTTAAAAGATACAACCAAAAAAACAGTACTAAATGGTGAAACATCTGTACGATCATAGCTCTCCTTTCCTCATAAACTAGTCAGCAGTAAGTGCTTAAAATTACTTAAACTTCACATCAATGGGAGTGATTCTACCAATGTGTGGAGTGAGCCCCCAGAGTAGGTCTTACCCTGCAGGTCTTCTAATGTCAGTCCCAGTTGGTTCATAAAGGTCAGTCCCTGCATTAACTCCATGGAAGTAGTTAGCCCCGAGCCGTTAGCGAGATTAGCTCCCATGGCTGTGCAAAAGTCATTCCAGCAATTTGAAACTGCTGAAACAGTGCAGACTGTAAGTCCTTGTGGAAGCATACTAAGCAGAAAAGAGTATACTCACAGTGCAGTTAGTATTTTTGTTTTTATTTATTTTTGGTCTTATTTCCTGGCCATGGATATAAATACATTCATTTAACATGATACATAACTGAAATGGAATATTATTAATTTAAAATGAGACTTAAAAATTATATTCATAGGTTGACTTATCATTCAGACACATACAGAATTACATGTATCTTAATTTACTCACTTAAAAGTTCATTTGCATCATCTGCTTTGGAGAGAACACAAATACGCTCTACATACAAACCAATCAAAAACAAGTTACTAGTATAAACTCACAGTTTAAAAAAAAAATTAAATCAGTCCAGTAACTAGTTTATCACTACTTTAACTAATCGCCATCATTCACTACCACAGGAGAAGAGAATTACTTAATGCACAATAAATGTATATTGCTGTAGCTTTGATTTATTTGTTGTAAATATAATAATAGTGGTTTCATCAAAGTGCACCCTAAAAGTTTGAGAGTACTGTTGCACATAATAGCCAGTCGATCAAAGATTTGGATTCTCAGCCAGCTACTTTGACTTTTTGTCCTCTTTTTTTTATTTCATCTACTTTTTACTCTTGTCATCACCCTCCTCTTTCTCTCCATTGGCTGCAGCCTCTTTGGAAGTGGCTGAATTATTTTCCTCCGAGTTGAGCTCTGCTTCACTTTCCACCTCGTCGTCTGCACTGACCTCTCCATTCACCTTGCCCTCTTCAGTCACTTCTTCTTTCACTTTGCTCCCATTTTCTTCTTGGTTAGACTCGCCACTGCTGCTGCTGCTGCTGCGGGTTTTATCGACAACTTTCTCTCTTGTCTCGTTATCCGACTGACTTTTACCTGCTTCTTCAGTGTCTTTGCTCTCTTTCCGTTTCTCGCCCGTGTCTGCATCGTTAGCGTCGGCTTCACCGCCTTTTTCTGCGTCGCTGCTCCCTTTATCTTGCTTGTCCGCTACAGATTTTTCTTGCACCTTTTCTCCCTCAGAAGATGTATGGCTACCGTCCTCCTTCTCGTTACTGTCCTGGTCCTTATCACTGTTAGTGCCGCTGGACCCCTGCTCCTGACTCTTGTCTCCCTCCTTACTCTCGGCGGTGCCCTCTTCCACCTTCTCCTCTGTTGTCGCCTCACCTTCTCCCTCATTCCTATCATTTGTCTCAGGCTCTTCCTTCTTCTCTTCTTTGGTGGCGTTTGCCGGGGGAGCTTGCTCTTTCCCCTCGGCCTTTTCGCTGCTCTCCTCGGCAGAGTTTACATCATCCGCATCAGGTTTCTGTAATGCGGTAGTACCACAGAAACAATTTAGAGCTATAAATAGTTTAACAGATATTCTGTAAGCATTGTGATCAGCAGTGATATCTCAATCATAAAGCAAGCTATTCTGCAATGATGTCAGGACTGCGACAGGAGTGCATGTGCGTACCTCTTTAGCTGGTTCCTCTTGCTTGGTTTTACCCACAGTGTTTCCATCATCAGCCTTTGATTCCAGGTCATCTGAAAATACCGATTGTAAATATGTGAAGTCCATTTTACAAAAGTGTATGTTACAGGAGGAGTGTTTCATCTTCATGTGTTATATTGCCTCTTTCATGCACTTGTTGGGGCAAGTGTAAAGTAAATAACGAGTGTCCAAGTGTCCTGGTGTAAATTTGAGACAATTATTTTATACTGTAAAAATGTGTGCAAGTGGGCTTGACTTGCCTGGGCCAAAGCTGAAACAAAAGGTGGCAAAACAAAACTGTGGTCACTGAGATTTTACTCCTCACACTAATTAGAATGCATTTTCACACTTTATGAATAAAAATACCTATATACACTGCATGAAAAAAAAGCATGTGTGTTCACTAACACATTCAAGTCACAGCAAATTATTTCCCCCAAGATATCCATAAAACCTGCCCTATAAATAAGGAAGCTTTCTTTATCCTGCTTAAGACTTGTTGAAATTACACAGCTTTCATTCAGCACCCACATGAGGCGGCACCAAACACAGCACAAGAGTGACACCTGGTGGCCAAGAGGAGCAACCCAACACCATCATTCACGTAAACAACTTCCTCCAGACAATGGAAACCTGCCAGAGAGAGCCAGTAAATATTTTACAAGCTCAGTTAATGATCTAAATGTCACTTTGGATCACTATCATCTCCATCATCATTTTTTATTATCAAGGCTGCAGTAATTAGCACAATCATCACCACAGGCAATACTAAACATACCCATTAGTTCTAGGTAATACTAGACATCAACATGCACAAACATGATTTGTTCCAGGGACTCGTTCTGGTCCACTCTCTCTCTGTAAAGTTCGGTCTGCTCTGGCACAAAGCTCCATTCAACCAGAATGACTATTCAAGGTGACAAGACGGGTAGAAAGACAAACCTGACATAAGTTTGTTGCAGATGTAAAGCCCGACGTCACTTATAGCAACACCGTGGCTCAGTTGATGGAGCTTCCAAACCAGCGATAAGTGGTTCAAACCCCCATATGCTTAAATGTCACTGGGCAAGACTCTGAACCCTCCAGTCGCCCGCAGTGGTGCATGATCGCCCTGCGTGGCAGCTGTCAGCTGAGTGTTAATGATGTGTGTGAAAGGGTAAATGTGACTGATCAGTTAAAAGCTGAAGTGGTAAAATCTTACCATACAAATGAAGTCCATTCACCATCTAAACATCTGCATCAACAAACTATGGGTCTCAGTATTTAAATGAAGCCATCTCATAGTCAATACCAGCTCCACACCGGTTTCGGTTCAAGCAATCAGCTCAGTGGAGCCGGTGTGTCGGAGTGCAAAATGAATATGAAGCTTTTCAGCTTCCATGCGAACATGTGCATCAAAGACCTTGGAGTAATTAACCCTAAACATCATAAGAGGAATACAACTATACGCTCTGATAAACAACATAATTACACACTTGTTTTGAAACACTGGATGAGACTGAAAATTCCAATCAGAAATATGCAGCAAACGAGCGGTGGAAGGGAAAAAAAAGAAAAAGAAAAAGAAAAACAGCACAGTGTAATTAATGTCTTTAATATTAGTTTCCCTTTCTACACATCTCAGTTAAAGAAGAAAAATGACTCGGGAAGAGATTAGAAGAGTTTATGGAGACATTTAATGCATTTCAAATGCAAAACTGATTGAAGTTTGGCCATGGTGGAAGATGAAACGCTATGGTAATAATATCGGACCTCTTTAAGAATATTTTATGGAAATCACCCGCATTCATTAACAGCAAGGGCCAAACGATTGAGTGTAAGCAGTAAGCAGTGGATGAGCTGCTATGACTCTAAACATCTTAACGTGATTTGAGGATGAGGCACAGGCTCATGAAAATGCTAAATCAAATTAAATACAATATTTAGAACCTCTCCTTCTTACTCTTCATTAAATCCAGTGGATCTGGATTTCAGCATTACAGATGGTTGGGCAGCTTTGTGTACGTGTAGTAGAGTGAGTGTAAAATGTTTCTGACTTGAAATTCTCTTTCATGATCAGGCAAATCCACACACAGACACACAGAGCTCAGCACAACCAGATTTCTTAGGTAGCACAGCATCTCATCCATCATTTTGAGGTAAAACAAGGATGCAACTGTAAGTGGGTTTAATTAGTCATATAAATGGGTCTCGCTGCCATTGTCTTGGAGGGTGAAGTAATAAATGAGTGTTTTTCTAAGAAGGTGTGATGAAAAAACAACTGAAGATGAAGCAATAGTCTATATAAATGATTCACAACCCTTAACAAGCAAATCTCATTTTTAGGGTTCACACACACACATGCGCGCACACACACGCACGCACACTTTTTGGTTTTTTTCTTGTGAAGAACTCCATAATGTGTCTGTGTGAACAGATTTAGGTCCATCCCACCATTTATCTTCCACACTTCCTCACTTTGGCAGTGAAGCTCCAAAGAAGCTGGAGTTGGTCAGATGGCATTGTACACCCTGAATGGGTCACCAGTCCCTCACCAGGCATACAGACAATCACACACATTCACACTAAAAGGCAGTTTTAGAGTCACCAATTAGTCCGATTGAGATTAGCAATAAAAAAAAAAAAAAAAAAAACCTGGATATACTCACACATGTTTGCAAACTGTATTTTCTAACACATTTTACCACAAAAACTGATGTGGGCACCTACATTTTAAGCAACGAGTGGCACCCCACAAGTAATGTGATCCCAGTTTTGAAAGAGAGTTTCATGACCACTCACACCGACAAACACACATTTCAGCCTTACTGCCATTGTTTTGTTTTCCCAGATGAACCCATAGCCTGACACAGAACTCTATGTGAAGGGGAAAAAAAGATGAAGCTTCTCATTTATCCTTGCGATTGCTGCAATCTTTGCTTGTTTACAGAATCGGTAGCAATGATTTTAACTTAGCAGGGAGTTGGGTAATGAACCTACATGTGAACCAAGATTTTCTTTCTCTGAATGGAATGAAAGGGCCACACTCTAATACCACACGTGAAAGCTTTCCCACTTCTCCAGGAAGCATGTTTGAGATGAAGTTATACAGTGCAATCAAGTCCTTAACTCCACGGGACATCTGTTTCTAGCCAGGTGAAGAACACAGTCTTCAGTAAAAATGAAACCACAAAGAGGGTCGCTCAAGATGCATGTATGCTTTTGTCAAATCACCCCCACTACTTTCTTTGTTTGTTTTTTTGTTGTTGTTGTTTTTAAGGCAAATTTCTGACTCTAGTTTGTTGCGGATATAAGATTTCCAGGATCAGAACATGTTGTCAATGCTCAGACATGGAATATTTGCAATTTTCCACCTTGGAAAGGGTATTCAAAAGCCTAAAACTTGGGTGTTAAACACATTTTAGTTCAGGGACCATATAAAGTCCAATTTCATCGTGTGCCGGACCGGTCAAACAGTGCCACAATGACCGTTAGATTTGAAATGTACAGTTTAATGTCTACATTTTCACAATAAACAAACAATTACCAAGGAAAATGTAACAAATTTAACATAAAGCCAATTTTAATGATACTTTATGGTATAAAATACAGTGAACTGTCCAGAAAACTTCTCTTGTAGCTGTTGCATCATGCATGTTTTTACAAATTCATAACAGCATGGCCTTGAGGCTAATTTGCTAACAAGGCATCTAACTTTCACAGCAGATATCTCAGTTGAGGTCTCACTGTAGTCTTCTTTATTTATTTATTTTTTTAAATGTACTTTTTTGTTTAAATTTAAGATTTCCTTGGAGGTTTGGCGGGCCAGATTGGAGTCTCTTGCAGGCTGATTTTGGCACACGAGCTTTATGTTTAACACCCCTGGGTTAAAATGTTCAAAACAATCCTGTTAAACTTGTACTTGTTGCTGTTTTACAACATGAAATCTTTTATGGGAAGATGAAATTACTGAAAAATGCCAATGGAGCTTCCTCTAACTCAAATTGGATCATTTTACAATGGAGGTTGGGGATTCCACATTAAAACCGATCACTTTGCATGGTGTGGTACAATTTTCAAAAAAAAATAAAAATCGAAGGAACTGTTGACATGGCGTCGACAAGCCAATTCTACTCTCAGCAGATTAGCTCTACACTGTTAAATTAACACTCAGAGCTTGAAATACTACTTAATGTAAATAAATTACTTTACATAACACTCCTTGAGTATCACCCTACAGTATGGTAAATTGCTTATTTACAGCCAGTTGATTTAATCCACTCAGCACATGCCTGAGTTATAGTAGGGTGTAAAACAACCTGGGCAGTAACTCTGAATGGTAATTATGAAATGTTGCCACTCAGCAAGTGTGCTCCAGTCACTGACCAAGGTCCTGTTAAAACCTTTAATGACTGTATGGCCCGCTACCACGTGAGAGACCACATCTCCTGTTTAGTTTATGGCGATGGAGAAGAAAAAAAAAATCTAAATGATGCTTTGTATAAAATCTGAAGATGTGATGACTCAACACTTGTTTGCCGATGCTTACACACATACTTTCATGTAAATCATGGATTCTCGAGGCAGAGCAGCATGAATGGCAAGCGGTGGTGGTTAAGATCAGTCCCATAAATATATAGCAGAAATGCACAACTGCACTTAATACAGCAGGAAGGTAAGATTTATGGTGACCTCCGATGGATGTCCTAATTATTGTGAAAGCGTTGCGGTTATGGTGCGTACCATACGTTTCGGAATTCCGAGACGTTATTGGAGATACAAAGTGCAAGTGGAGTTCAGGAGATCACAGCTCAGTTTTCACGTGGATGGTGAGCAGTGTTACATTTTTCTGTTTTTTTTTCTGTTTGATAAGACCTTTAATGTTTTGTTTAGATAATTAAAAATTCCTCATTTAAATAATCTGTGAGCAATGATCTTCATATTTTCTGACTTGCTGTGACCAACAGAAACACAAGCAGGGTTTTTCGGGTGTTTTTCGGGTCAAAACGGCATCATTACACTCCAAACATCACCACAGTAATCCCCCGCAAGATTTTTCTGACTCAATAGCACCATTTTCTGACAATGGCTTTTTTTAAGTAGTCCAGAAAATTCTTCATAGCTACTGTAGTCCTGTTTAGATAGCTTTGACATTAAATCAAGGAAGAGCTTCGATTAACAATGTTTCAGTCAGACAGGTGGAGTAATATTTATAAAGGTCATGGCTTTTGTTAAATTTTTAAATAATTCAGGGACCTTGTTCTCGCTCACTTTTGTCGCTGTTAGCTGAAGTCTTACCATCTGGTATCTTCATAATGAGGGTTTTGATATGAATGGTTTTGGCCTGATTGCTGTAATAAGAACAGTGAAAAACAGAAATGGCAACACAGAGCTAGTAGTGAGGTTTACAATAATAAGTGCTGGAACTTGGAGACTAAAACTTTTAATTTTAATCAAATTTGATTTTAAATATATTTTCTTACATGTCTGTTCTGCCTATAATGTTCTGATCTCTTTATGCTCTCTAGTATGAGGGCGAGAAATGCCAATATAACATTTTGCATGTTTCACGGTGAGTGACTCAGTAATGCAAACAGTTCAATTTGGCAACTTCAGCCATTTCAAACGCTCCCCTAAACCCAGCTTCCACACGCAATGTAAACTTCATTCATCCACAAAATGTCACTTATTTGCCTTTGCCATTTAGGGTCTGTGTGTCAAAGCTGTCCCAGTGTCTCACGCTGATACAAACCCAACAAATGTTCTTATCACGAGGGTTCAGATAAGCGTAAAACCAAAAACGTGCAACGCAGGCTAGATTAGACACAACAGACATGACAAAAAAAAGGATGCCATTGAAAGTGTCATACATTAGCCTAACCCTATGCCCCGTGTGTCACATCCAGCACTGTTGTATGTCACAGCTGAAACACTTGTTAACAGATTAATGTGGCAGATTAGTAGAGCTACCCTGCTCTTTAATCCAGTAATCCTGCATCAAAGGGTAATGAAGAACCTTTCCTGTGCCGAGGCAGAAAAAAAAGGGGGGAGATGAAAGAAATTGAAGAATGCAAGGATAGACGAGGATGGCCGTGGTGTCTGAAATGTGCCATATGTGTGCAAGAGCACGTAAAACAGGCAGCGCAAGCCGCACTTTACAGGAACTTTGCAAATGGGGAAAAAAAAAAATCTTCCTTTAAGTGTTGCCATCTCTCATCCCTCGCTGCTCAGCTTTTTTTTTTTTTTTTTTTTTTTGACACGCGGACTCTTTGTGTACATGTCTTCTGCCTTGCATCGCTGTTTTGAACCCTATTTCACTCTGACAGGCATTATGGATACATATGCTAAAAGCGCTAATTCCCAAAGGCAGAATCACATTTTATGACATGGGGAGGCAGAAGGTTGAGCCGGCTGGATGGCTTGTGCAAATACATGCGCGCAAACACGCCACACACACACACACGCACACACACACCTTTATTTCTCTCACATTCAACTTGCAAATAATAAAAAGAATGTTTTCTTTTTCTTTCTTTTTCCACAGACTTTGAATCAAACACCCTTCAAGGAAAATCGTGGGACTGAAAATAATGTGCATCCTTCATGTAACATAAATTGAACTGGCTCCTTCTACGTTCAAAGCTGGAGCCTTGTGCGCCAAAAGAAGGCAGCGGGCTATTCAGACCAGGGAGGTTTTGTGCAGAGTGCGGATGCCCTTGAGGTTTCAATGCGGGTACGGACGGCGCTCGCTGGGTTATTGGGAACTCGCCATCACCAGACATACAAATGTTAAACAAAAGCAGGATGATCCGTATTCAAACACGGTGAGGAGATAACAGAGTTTAAAACTGCTCTGTAGGTGAGAGGAAGTGGTCTCTTTTGAGTACCCATCAGTCCACTTACTGTCACAAAACTGTATTGTTAATTCATACTGTGCTTAGATTTTTAATGCATTCTTTTATTCATATTCTGGATTTTAATGAATCTGTAGTTTGCCAAAAGTGCAAAAGGACAATTAGTTGAACTTAGAACACCAATATTCACTGTTATTATGCAATTTCTTTATAGCATCCAGCAATTTCTCACATGCTTTTTGATAACTGAAACACCTTCTTCTCTGGAAAAATCAGGTTTAAATACTAAAATTCGCTAAAACAACTTCAACGTGTATGATTTACTCAAAATAATTACAAAAGTACTTAAAGGACCAGAATAAATATAACTTGTGGCTCTCCACCTCTGGGTTT
This sequence comes from Blennius ocellaris, assembly GCF_963422515.1. Lineage (NCBI taxonomy): Eukaryota > Metazoa > Chordata > Actinopteri > Blenniiformes > Blenniidae > Blennius > Blennius ocellaris. The sequence goes on along the minus strand of NC_137657.1, from coordinate 21,311,275 downwards.
AATTAGCATTCTCCCTTATTACTGCCTGCAGGAGGCACGAACAAAGCATGTGAAAAGTTGGGATAATCAGTCGACACCCTTCTCTCTATCTTTGACTGAAAGGTTTGTGCAAGAGGAAATGCAGTCCTTCCTTCTTGAAGTACAAGACTCTTTTGTTGATTTCCAGAGTAGCAATTTGGCCCCAGCGAGGGGCGCAGGCAAGTAAAAATCTGCTTTGATGACTCTAAATGGAGAGATTATCCAAATGAAAGGCAATCATCCAAACCCCACCCATCCCTGTACCCTTCAACATCTCTTTTTTTTCTCCCCACTGAGCACTCGCGCTTCATCATCTCAGGCTATTCATCATATTCACTATTTGATTCCACCTGTACTCCATTTTTTTTCCCACTTCTTCCTCTTAATGTTTCCTCTCCCTCCATCATCTTGACCTTTTGTTCCCACTTCTTTAGCCTTCTCTTTTATCTTGCCTTCTCTTTACATCCCATCTTCACTCACCTGACCAAACACACTCGTGCCTCTTTTGCTTTCCCTCTCCTCTCTTCTCCCTCATGGGAGCCATTAACAGAATCGGTCACAAAGGTGCCTTAACAAAGAGAACCGTGATGAACATCCTATTCCTATTTTGAGGTTAGCAACACCCGCTAATTGCCTCATTACAAATGGAACATGTTTTTGAAAACAAAAGCCAACACTGGCAAAATTGGCCCAATAATGTACCCAAATGTGGTTCCATAAAGCAGAACTATGTTAGGTGAGGCACAAGACAGGCAATGTGTCATGTTGGTTCAGTCTTTTAAGCCAGATGTCTTTGTTATAGTAAGTTCAAATTCATTCTATGACCTTTGCTGCATGACTTGTCCCACCTCCTCCCCCTTGTCTTTGCCGTCACTCACCGCTGGGTTCACTCTAATGAAGCAGAAAAGTTCCAAGCTTTACAATATACCAGACAGAAACTGCTGGAGTTATCCTCAGTCTGGCTCCCAGCAAGCTGATAGACAGTGAATAATGGGGATCGGCGTACCGACACACACACACACACAGACACACACACACACTATAACCTCGCTGTCACAACAGAGTCGGCACAGAACAGAGGGGGAATCTCTAGTTACAGGGTCACCGTCTCATTTTTGTCTCCATTTCTCCATCATCTGCTGGCTTATCTCAATGACATACACGTCTTGATCCCCCAACCTAGTTTATAATGACATGACACCTTTATAATAATCTTTTGCTTTTGTTCCAGTGTTCCAGCGCATCAGCGATCTGAAGTGTGGGTTTCATGCTGGGCTCTTTCCACAGTCTCTGCCAGTCAGCTAACTTTTTGGCCAAGTTCCTCCTGGCACCAGTATGAGATACGTTTACCTCAAATCCAGCCCAGGGTAAGATTTCCCACAGGGAAAATAACACTAAAAACAACCCTGTGCTGTTGTGAATCATCATAAAAAGGTGATGCAAACACTCCAGTGATACAGACAAGCTAAATATTACAGCAACTCTGAGCTTGGCTGCACTGAAATATGCCAGTTAAAACGCAATTTCATTGTTTTGAAAAGGCCACTGACTGCCTGTGCTTGCTCTTGGGGACTTATATGGGCTCATATTATTTTGGGGGAATTTTTCTCGGTTGAACATTGAGGGGAAAAAAATGAATGTGGTTTGGAGAAACCTCAGCTTACAGTATGTATATGAAGTATATGAAAAGAATTCAGCACCATGGACAGCGACAGACTACATCACGTATAGGCCAAACAATGAAGAGTGCACGTGAAAGTGAAATTCTCTCAAAGACCTTCAAAGCAATCGGATCCCGTGCCCAATCTTGTTTTCAATACTGTCTGTCTGTTAATTTAATTTCTGGTCAATGTCATCCAAGGAGACCAATAATGTAACATGTTTTTGTTTTTTTTCTGTTCCTGCAAAAACTAGAGGACATGCCATCTTGATACAGAGGATTTTGAGGATGGCATTAACAGAATCCAATAGACAAACAGGCGCGCACACACACGCCTCAATCCTTTCTTTTGATGCAAAATGCCAGCTCCCCCTGAACCACAGATACAAATTCTCCACGCTCCTTTTGGGCTGCTGCTGTCAACGGTTTTTGCCAGAGGAGCAAACAAGCAACATCCACAAGGAGCTGCGAGATGACGTAATGTGGTTTGCACCACAGGGGCAGGTATTATAAGGTCAGCAGCAGCCTGCACAACATCTGCATTCTTTTTACTAGAGCTAATATACCAATATATCTACACATTACCTAAAGCTACTGTCAGTGTCCCCACAGTATTAAAGTAGAAATGAAAGCTCGTCTTAAAAATAATAAAAAAATAAACTAAAGAATAAAGCAAAAGTTGCAAGGGGACATGATAATATACTGATCGTAAGCCTAAAAGATGACGTAATGTGTTTCTTCTCATAAGTGGCAATGTCATCATCCGAGACCTACTTTCAATATTTCCAGCTTCATGTTATAAAGAGCAACAGTGCCACTATGTGGGCATTTAGGCATGCAGCAGGTTACATAAGATTGCACAGATAATGCATTACATCATTTGTTTATATAGCTTGTGGTCTTTATGGTAAATAGGCTACTGTCTGTGACACATGAGACAACTGGAATTAACAGATTAGAGAAAATTATTGATGTGACACCATGATAATTCTTGATAAAAAAAAAACAACTCATACTTTGCACAGGGGATCACTGTGGCTTTTGTCGATTGAGATTACATTTGAAAAATGTAAATTTTTTGAGAGGCTTCAAAGTTTGCTGCATAGAGCATGTTTAGGGTGAGGACACATGAAACTATCTCAAGGCAAATCCTAACAAAAACATGGACAGCTGTTTGTCTTCTCTGTCATTTCCGTTACCTTTTAAATCGACATAAAGATAAAACTAATACTGAAGAGCGGGTACAGTACATCCTACACAGGCAAATATAAAACGCGTCAACATAACTTCTTAACTGTGACATTTATGGCTTTTGGTGTGACAAATATCAAAATAAAAAACACTATATAAGATCATATGTTTCTGAGCTACAAACAAGAAAAGGCTTGGGATTTGAATGTAACTCATTTAAAATTATATGGAAAAAGTTCAGAAATTGACTATTTCATCGTGATCTTTTTTTATATGCACCTGTATAATCGGCATCTTCATATTAAATATGGCATTATTGTGCTCAAAAAACAAAATAGCGGGTCAGGTCACCTTGAAATATAACCACGCATTCAATTTCATTCATATCCATTGATTGGTGCGTTGGATTACCATTGTCAGATGTCCCATGAGTCAAGCTTTGTCCGCTCCTCCTCTTCCTGAAGGAGAGCAGTCTGGCCTGAGAGATCTCCCTCACGATGGAGGACAGGTGTTCCTTGTTGATGCCATCCTGACTCAGAGGAGAGGTCTTGGACTCTCCGTCTCCACTGTCACTGCTGCGAGCTGCAGGCTTCCCCTGCAGGAAAACAGCGGGGAGATTCAGTAGCAGTGACAGATGATTTATACATGCAGTGTGGCAAAATAAAAGCAAAAGACAGATTATTAGCAACGTAATACTGTTGAAAAGCTACGTTTTGTTCAACTTTGCTGCATCTGTTTTTCTAAAGCTCACTGACTGCTGATCAGATGTGCCGTCTTACAGTTTCACATTGTATTAACAACAAAACATGGAACAGTGTTAGGAATTACAGCATACGCCCAATGACACAGAATATATCAGAATTTATCAGGCTTAACTTGCAATCAGTCTGTCACCACTTTGCACATTTTTGAGGTCTGGATGAGGATTTTTTTTTTTTGCACTTGGATTTTCTTTTCTACTATCAAAGGTAGGGTTATGAACCAGTTTAATAAATGATGCAAGAAGCACATGCAATACTTACATTTCCACTTTGCTTTGAGAATCTGTAGATGGGCGGCAGAGAATAAGCTTTCATTCTGGAAATGAAAGAGACAAGTATGATTTGATTCATGACATCAAAAACTATCACATCACAAAATAAAGATATGACACTTTAAAATTGTCATGAGATTTAAGAAAGACTAAAAAAGGGTATGTGTGTGTTATTATATATACATTTAAAATAAAATAAATAAATATTATTATTGCACAAAATAGATGAATGATTATAGCTGGTAGAATTGTTGAAACAATAATGAAGAAAATAGGTTTGAAGGCCCCGATTCTGATTTTCATATCTGCGTTTAAAAATCCCCTCCGACGCAGTAAACAGAATCCTTAATTTCCTGTTTGTATTTACTTACCGTAGGTGCAATAATAAAATATAGACTTTAATTCACCAACTATTGAAAATAATATGTGCCAGGAGATGTAGCCTTCAGAGGACTTGAGAAGGATATCAGTCCTGAAGGAGTAATTAGCTGTGACTGTCTGTGTGTTCACATACAAACACAGACTGAACAGTCTCCAACAATGGCTTCTGGTAGCCATAGTACTGTATTCTTAAATTTCCACAACTCTTCATGAAGGATGGTCCACATAGTGATAGACACTCATGATGTATGTTGGTATGTTCAAGTCAATAAGTGAAATTCATGCAAAAATAAAGAAGCCAACAATAAAATAAGAGTGATAATATTGGATGTAGACTGCAAATCCTCAATCTCCCGTCTTACCCTCTGGCCCGCCTTGTTCCTCGTGGTTTGGTGAAGAGGAGATCGCTATAAGGAAGCTTCTTAAACCTCTCTCGTCCCACTGCCACATAAAGCTGACCGCTCTCCAGCTGATTCCCATCACTCACCTGCTGGCCTTCATACGTGTAGAGACTAAAGCGAGACACAAAGATTGTAAAGAGACTTTTTGCCCCAGTTTGCTGAAAAACACGTGAAATCATGATAAAAAGAGAACAGAGTCGAGTTTGAAACGGACATTTCCGTGATTCATTGCAATCTAAATGTAACAAGGACTAATTACTGCTAAAAAGAAGCTGTGGTACTAATGTTTAACAGGTCCCGTGGTTGTAAGGATTGATATTATGACATATCCTCTCAAAAGCTTTAAAAAGTGGCCCTACGTTACTTAACATCAGAGATTTCTTAAAACAAGTCAAACTTGGTGCATAATGTCATGGTTAAAGTAGGAGGAATCAGCTTTATTATAGTTAATGAAAGGAGTGATAACAGAGAAGGACTAAAGGCATTTAATGTCGCATAGGAAAAATGTGTATTTTAAAGACATGTATGTTAACATGAGCAGTAAATGCCATTTGTAGGAAGATGTATCATTTATGCAAATTAATGCATCAAGATGTTAGAAACCCTAATGAGATCATCTGCTATAATAGCACAACATATGGCGTCAGCCAGAAGCTGCATAGAATGTAGGTAAATAGAGAGAGAAACTATATCATAAACAAGAGCCATATGTTCAGATTCTTTATAGCATACCTTCGCACACCACCCAGGACTTTCAATCCCATTTTCTCTGTGATCATTTCCAGTACTCTGTCGAACTGGCCCAGCATCCTCTGGTGGACGAGCAGCCGCACTGCAGGGTCCAAGATATCTCCATTTGCTACCACACTAATTGAGAGAAAACACATGGTTGAAGTCAATGTGATGAAATCAGTTTCACAAATCAGCAGACTCAAAAGCAACGGATGTCTGTATTTTTTAAATACAGACATCCGTAGCATTCATATTTAAATTAAACATACACCGGACAGGAGCTTCTTCCAATCCAGAGCCATCAGATTCATTTATTCACTGTGTCCATGTTGAAAAAATACTACGCGACAATGAACTTTGATGACTGTATTACATGTACATTATTCTAGTTTTTGAACGTGACTGGTTTCAAGATTTTATCATTGACCTCCACCACTGGTGTCCAACTCCTCCACCTGAATCTAAAGATCACACCTTCAATAAGCTCCTAAGAAAACCCGAAAAGAAGCCCATCATAGCATTCAGGCATGTTACACCAGTGATCTACACTATTTCTCCAACCTGTATACTGTATGTGTGCTTATATTTGGTAATACTTTCAGCTTAGTTTTCGATTTACTTATATTTGTGACTTGTGGTTGTTAAAGAAGCATTTCATTTCCTGGTTCAAATCTCACAACTGAAAAGCCACCACTTATGATCCTTGACCTTAATGACCTTTGGTCCTTCATCTGCTCAGGTTTTGTTCAGGAAGTACAATTTGCATAAAACTTGTGCCAAATAAACTTATTTTTGTTTTGTTTTTTCATATTTTGAAAGCTCCCATTTGTTTGAACTTCATTGTTCTTTTTGAAATGCAGTTTAAAGTTAATGAGCACATATTTATGAATTTGTCAATGGAAATGAGTATGTTAGGCGGTCGGTAAAGGAAAATGCTTTTGGAAATTCTACTTACAATATTGTGCAGGGCTCTTTGATGGGTTTCAGGAATCGAGCAGACACAACAATTCTATTATGTGGAAGTGGCTTGGCCTGAAAGAAGAAGAATAAAAAGAGTCAAAATGATCTGGCACACATCAGACATTGGTGATGAAGCATAAAAATATGTCTTACTACCAAGGGATGGCATTCTACAGTGAAAGCATGTTTGCAGACAAGTTTTGCCCATTTGGGATTTTAGGGGCAGTTGGAGGCTCAAAATAACAGACCTGAACAAGCATCAGGGAGTTGTCCTTCAGGGATCAATGTCAACATCTGAGTCAGCATCGAAAACCCAGAAGGCTAATATAGCATTCAGGACAACTGAAGCTTTGAAGTACAACTCTTTGCAAAGGACATTTAGCTGTGTTCACTTTAGTTCAATATCTTTGTAATTGACGGTCATTTACTTGAGCTTACGTTGACATCACCTTGTATAGCCACAGTTACCAAAAATATAGATTTCTGACCCCATGTGTAACAACCAATGACATAATTTTGGCTATGATGAATGTAATACAGCCAATAACGTAATGAAACAGTAAAATACCTTCTACAACCACTGGGAAACAGTGTTACATAGTATGTACGTATCTACAGTTAATGAATATGATCACTCTCCCATCCTATGCCTATTTTTGAGAAACAAACTGGACATTTCTGAGAAACCCATCCCTATTTATGGATTATTACATTTCGGGCTGCAAATATTACACTTATTTACATTATTACATAGCTACTTCAATCATGTGATAACTTGTATTATTAGCAAAATATTATGATAATAGATCAAATATCTTATTACACTATTGGCAAGTTATGACTGTATGGATTTCAGTACATTGGAAAAAGACAAAATTGGCACATTATTAGCAGGTCATTACTGACCATAATTACATTATTGGTTTGTTACACCATGTATTTATTTTAATGGCTTGATTGTCAAGTTTAAATATCAATATTTACATTGTAACTACTATTTTAAGATGTGTCTTTCGAGTTTACTTAATAAACAAACATGTGGTTAGTGATGCAAACAACCGTATAAAAAACGAAGCTTCATAATAACCCAAATAATAAATAAAATACATTTAACTCCTTTCCCTTACCACACAAGGTCGGGCCCATGCCCTGAAAAAATAATAAGGCTCAAGCACAAAGTATTGTTGTGATCGTAATCGTAAGGTTATTAGAACTCTGTGGCATCACTACTTGTAATCTCGAGCCATTTTTGGAGCTGCATGGTGAAAAGTACAGCAAAAACCTTCCACCATTGGATCCTGATGATGGTAAACTCACTTCAGCTTCGACCCCAACTGTCATTTCTAAGATGGTTGCATGTGATATGAATACTAGCATAATTAGTGTTTTCATGTTTTTGTAGCATGTTGAGGCTTTTTTCTGCCATTGCAATTATTTGCACATAGAATTGTGGTACAGGGACGCCTATGCATAGTAAGGTTAAATGTATTTGTGAATAAAATGAGCAATATTGATACTCACAAAGAGCTAGTGCTGTTATGTTACTTGAAACTTTGTGATTTATAGAAACCTATGACCTTTTCTTTTATTATTAGGGGGAGTGACATGGAACACAGCATTAACTTAGCAAACTGGGCCACATAATATAGTTGGTTAGATTTGGATTATTTTACACAATTTCAAGTTCACAAGTTCAATAAGGGTTACAGTACAAATTATCAGTTAAATTATTACCCATGTACAAATGAAGTATTTTTCTCTGTAAGTGACAGGGTGTATTTGTTCAAATAAAACCATTTAATGTATTTCCAACCTTTGAGACCTTCTGTTTTTAGTGAATTCAAGAGCACCAAACAAAGACATCAAACACTTTTATGTCTAAAAGTGAAGGACGAAAATCTTTTGTACACAGGAAAAGAGTCTGTCTCTGATCTGTGTTGACAGCTGAAGAATGAGTTCCCTGTGATCCTCACAAAGAGCGCTGGTCCCATAACATCCGCAACCCACTGTGACTCTTGAGACGAGGATTTGGATCCTTTGAGATAACAGAGGAGGTGTATTAAAAGTCTTATGGGGTCTGGCAGTGCAACCTGGCAACTGAGATGTGATACTGGCAAAATTCAACAGCCCCATAGCACAAAGAGAGTTGAGCTATTCAGAGATATGTTAGTCACACGGAACACACCCATATATTGTATCAAGACGAGATAAGGCCATTCAAAATACAGGGAGAGGCCCGAATAGAATTTAACATGATGTCTCGAGGCGGAAAACGCATATCATAAATACAAAACAATGTGAAACACTTGCAGCTGCATTTTTATCTCACCGTTTGACCTTCAAAGTGCACAAACAAGCAACGAAAGACATGGGCCACAGAGGATTTGATTTCTACTGAACCTTAGTTTTTTCTGCATGTGATCTTTCATTGTAGAGAGGTCAAAAAGTCTCCTCAGCTCACTTTAGCCTGGGATACAATCAAAATTAGGGCTGCACCATTTACCTCGCTTTTTACACCAAATTTGTGCAGCTCCAGCTTTAGTCCGTATGTATAAATCAGTCTTTAATCACAATATTACTCCTGATAAGGCCCCTAATCTCAACTTGTCACAGAAATCACTACGAGAACCAATTTTCATCATCAAACACTCCATGAGCTTAGTATCATTACTGTTTACTCAAACCAGATCTGAATAAAGTGGATTGTCTGAAGTGCATGTAATCATACAGTAACAAAAGAAACCCATGCATTTTTTTTTTTGGGGGGGGGGGGGTTAAATGTAAACACAATTGAAAATCTGGTGTGAGCAGAAAGGAGAACATGGGAACATCGATAAAATGTAAATACTGAGATGCAGCCAAAATAACAAACTTTGAAAAATGTAACGTGTACATGCAGGGTCTTTCAAACTTGGCTGGTTTGTCCTGCAAGTCCCCCAAAATCAATAAGGGCAAAAATCAAACATGTTAACTACCTGCATCAGCCAGGAGTTCTCATTAATTGAGCCAATCAGGAAGGTTAAGTGGGGTAAATGAGGGGGAGCAGGGTCCTTGGGAGCTAAATGCGTTCTCTTTTTGCTCACCAGGCAATCACAGAAGCAAAAACAGACTCTAAAGGTGATCTGTGAGTGAAGTTTCTCAGCTTGCAGGTGACAAACACAAGCGAGGAAACACTCCCGGCAAAGTGTTCTCATTCTAAGATTACCAGGAACATGTGTTCATTCATTCCTACTTGATTGCTGGTCTTTATATGGAAAGAGAAGCTGCAGATGAGCCTGTGGACGAGCGTTGGCTGTGACTTCATAAGCAAGTGATTAAAGATGCATTGAAAGACGGGTTGATTATGATCCATAAATCAATAATGCATGGCCATTGAGACATCAACAAAGTGATTCCTCGCTCGGAACAATAGAGGAGGAATGCTCAACATTACACTTCGCTTAAAGGGTATTTATTAAATCTTTACAGCATGGGCGTTCCCAAATCCTCAAGTATCCTGCATGTAGTGGCAGCTTCAAATGTTGACAAGGTGGAGCAAAGGTATTGTAGAAATAATGGTTGATATATGGCTAAAATGCACCCTGACCCATGGTTACTTAACTACAGAGTTTGAATTTCCACGTTGGGCCCTGTTTGCATTTTGATTGAAGAATGCAAGTAAATTTGTGTGTTGTGCATCTCCTAATAAGTGAGTGCCCCGGAATGTTCTTTTTAAATAAGGCAGGAGTATAGTTGTAGAAGTGCCGCTCACTGCACAACCATACCATTAGAATGCACAACAGCCTGATACTTTGGCTCATTAACAATGTTACCTAAACCAATCATCCTTTACTTTTTCCTTTCTCGAACTGGCTCATGATTGATCGAAAACAAACTATATTTTGTTTGAATTGGCTGCACATGCCCACGGTTTGCTTTGCTGCAGTCAACAAGCCCCATTCTAAAACAACCAAATCGTGTTAAACCAACGCATTCACGATGAACATCAATATAGCCAGAGTCTGCCCATTTCTCTCTCAGGCAAGCACGGAGGTGCTAATGCATGCTTTTATCTCCTGTCGGATTGACTATTGTAACGCCCTGCTCTCTGGCCTCCCCAAGAAAACTTTATCACCACTACAACTTTTACAAAACTCTGCGGCACGAGTGCTGACGAGGACCAGAGGGCGGGCCCACATCACGCCTATTTTAAAATCGCTGCATTGGTTCCCTGTTCCCTTCAGTATCGATTTCAAGGTTCTTTTATTCGTTTTTAAGTGTCTTAATGGTTTTGCACCCTCCTATTTATCTGAACTACTTTTATCATATCGACCGTCATGAGCCCTGAGGTCCTCCGACACCGGCCTTTTCATTGTCCCTCAAACGAGGACCAAGACACACGGGGAGGCTGCGTTCAGCTCCTATGGCCCCCGTTTGTGGAAGAGCCTGCCGGGGAACCTCAGGGCTGCAGAGTCCACATTGAGGTTTTTAAAAAAAGTGCCCCCTGTGGTTAATAGTTGTGCCACCCCCAGTGTGGAAGGCCCAAAATGCAGCCCTTTCCTCACCTTAGTCCTCAGTGCCCTACCATATCTTCATACCACTAGGCATGTCCTCACTTATGTGTGTGTGTCTGCATGTGTGCGTGTGTGTTAATTTTACTTTTATTCATCTGTTTTATCTTTGCACTGTTTTTAATTCTTGTTAAAGTACTTTGTATTACTTCACTGTATAAAAAAGTGCTATATAAATAAAGATTGATGGATTGATTGATCAATATGGCTTTCTCTGCTAACGCAGCCTTATTATCGGCTCTCCTCAGAAAGAATTGTTTGCTTCTGCAACACTTTTGTCTTACCTGCATTGGAAGTGTCTGTAACATCCTCTTCTTTTTGGAGCCAATTTGTAGATAACTGAGAACAAAGACAGGGAGGTAAGTAAGTATAAGCTGATCAGGCAGTGGTGTGAGTAATCCCTTGTTCATATTTAAAGAAATCTTGCAACAATGTTTTGATTATGATGGGAATGTGTTACTTTGATGATGATGACTAATATCCATGAACACCATGGACGTTTCACATGACAGACTAAAGTAAGTAATGATGAAATTAATCAACAGATATGGGGTTTGTGTGTGTGTGTGTGTGTGTGTGTGTGTGTGTGTGTGTGTGTGTGTGTGTGTGTGTGTGTGTGTGTGTGTCTATAAAGTCAAATATCTATAAAAAAAAAAAAAACATTGTCATGATGCTCTACATGTGCTTATTGAATTGAATTATTTGGTAAATTACTCATGCAGGCATTATCATTTCAGTATACAACAACACAATGAGAAGGTGACATCCAAGGAAAGTTCTGTAACATAATGCACATCTTTTTCAATGAGAAGTTCCCATTAACAAAAAAACTGCCGTTCATAGTCCCAGGTCACTCAACTTGTTCACCCTGCAGTCTGTGAATAACTGGCTGTACAAATCTCATTAACTGCTGTATAAGTCTTCTTATTTTTAGGCCAGGGCACAGCACACCTCTCCCTGGTCGGTTACTGATCTCATTTGGGCCTCAAGCTGTGACTCAGCAATGCTGTGAAACTGTTGAGTCAGAAACTTTAAAGACTCGCTTGACTGCGAAACTCTCCTACGAGGTCCCCCGCGGAGCAGTGAAAAGAAACCACCGAGTACTAAAAGAATATTGCGCAGATCAACGAGTATGTTAAATGATTCTTACTCCAGCTTTTTGAATCTTTCCCTCCCAGCTGCGACGTACTGCTCCCCGCTCTGCATGCTGTCCAAGCAGTCCACCTTGTGACCTCCTCTCGGCGTGTAGATGTTTCTCACCGCTCCAAACGGCGGCTGGATCCCGGCGGTCACCTCTCTGAGCAAAGTCTCAAAATTGCACACCCTCTTCTGGTTGATCACCACCCGACGAGCCTCGTAGTACGGATCACCATTTCGATACATGAACACGTTCTTCACCACGGGCTGGGCGAGAAAGTTTGGCTTCTCCGAGCTCATCTTTGTGCGTAAAAAGTAGCAAAAGGCGCGCGGCGTGTAGGAAAGAAGTCCGTTAACGTGATCTTACAACAGGATGATCCCAGTTGCGAGACAAAGGAGCACGGGCCATTATAATGTCATTAGAGTTGGTGCATCCTGGCCAAATGTTGAGTCGAGCTGTAGCGAGGAGCAACAACAAGAGTCACGCAAGTCTTTGCTTTGGAGACGCGCGACGGGGCGAAAAGGTTCACTCACAGCAATGGAGAAAGTTGCTGATTTAAAGGAAAAACTTGCACGAAAATGTCTGTGTGTTTAAAATATCAGTAATCCGTTTTGCTCTCCGGGATCTGAGCAGCTGCTATCAAGACACACCGTTCGGGGAGAAAAAAAAACGTTGCGTGCGTGTGCAGTGCCACTCCACAGGTGGCGGTCGAAGTCAAATGGCTGAGTGTGGTTTTCCCCATCAGGCTGAGCATCATGGGAATTCATCTGTTGGGATGTTTCTATGGGAACAAGCCGCCGTTCTCTCGCTGGTCACGGGACCTAGGCTGGTAGTCAATCATTTAAGTCAAGAGAAACTGGATTATTTCAAAAAAGGCTCACTGCCTTGTGCGCGGCGCGTAAACAAAGGCGCATTAAAGGTTTACGATCATGAGTAGTGAACTGAACACGAATGAAAAAAAACAAAAAAACAAACACATACAAAAATACTACATTAAATTCTACAGAAGCCACGTGAGAGGGTTAATTGGGCATCAAGAGACAAGGTAGAAAGCAGGTTGCCGGTGACATCCTGAAAGTGGGACAAAAACATGTTTGTTTTGTGAACTATAATTGAACTGTGCAACAGGTACACGCTGTTCTTTTTTGCTTTATTGTCAAGTGTCATGATTAGCGTTTAGGCCAAAAGCCAGAGGAAATCATACCACACTGTAAACGCGAGGATTAATTTGTTTTTAAACCAAACCCCAAAGCGCGCGAGCACGTTGGATGCTGTCGATTTGTTAGTTTGTTTGTTCAGTCTACTTGTGTGCATTTTTGAATAGTTGTCAGACGTCACGTGGTCCTAATAGAAACAATATAATCAAAAACGTGCTCTTACCTCTCACCTTCCTCATTCTCTTATGTTAAGTTTGACAGGATCGTCAGCAATCAGTGGCTAAATGAGCTGATTATAGGCTTGTTCAGTCGCGTTAGAAAACCAGTGTCATTTCAGGGATACATTAATCTAATGTAATTAAGATACAGTGAACAGGTGGACGCTGTTCAGTGACATTGGTTGCAATTCTCGTCGAAACCCACAAGATGGAGGTAGAGCATACCATAAGGAATTTTCAATTGCTGGTAAAAAAAAAAAAAAAAAAAAAAAAGATGTATTTTTTAACTATATAACTTTGAATAATTGTATGTATTTATAGTTTATTAATCAAAACGTTTGAATGATTCAAGGTGCGCTCACGCAATCTATGAAGTTTCTGATGGGAAAAAGTGTCATTTCTCAGTAAGGTATATTCATTAAAAAGAGTTAAACTCACAAAATACGAACCGACTGGACCGACAGACTCACCTCGGTTTCTGGTGAGAAGAGAACTCTGGAGCTGTGAGTAATGGTCTCATTCTTCTGAGCCCAGGTAAGACTCCACCTCTGGTTCATTTCCTTGTTTCTTACTTGCAAGGCTCCCCTAATTACTTGATTTAGCTTCAGCTGAAAATCTTCTCAAGAATCCAGTTAATTTTGAAAGTCTCTTGTGACTTATTATTTCTATAAATCTGTTCTTTGAACAGTCAGCCCTCTCAGAAATGATCTTCCTTCTCTTTTAGAGGATGTTTGTCCTCCTCATACGAGTTTCGTGGTAGAATATATTTCATAAACAAGGATTCATTTGCTATCTTTCCAAAAATTAAAAGTACCCTGAAGTATGAACAATTTTCTATTTTTTTAAGTAAACTAGAGTCTGCAATATAAAGTTTTATTTTTTTCAGTCCATTTCTTCACTGCACAAATAGAACTGGAACATTCTTTTATGTAATATGTGTTTTGCATTGCATGTACATCTCTTTTTTTTTATCAAACAAAGGAAACGTTATTCTTTATTTTAAAACAAAATTTCCATTATATCCATTTGATTTAAAAAAAACAAAAAACATTACATGCCATTTTTGTGAGGCAACTATTCTTACCACTATTCCACCATGGCTCCACATGAAAGGTAAAACATCACATTACTCTGATTACACACTCTCTGTTCTCTGTAACTGGTGGTCAAATTCCAAGAACCAATATTCAATTAGTTTCACAAGTTATGTTATCGCAAGACAATACTACTTGTAATTCATCTGTAACTGCTTTAATAAAGCTAAATAGAGATGATCAGTGTGTTTTTAATCATTAAATCTCGTGTGTATTCTATAGACCAGGCGTTCAGAGGCAAACTGGGGCAGTATACCTCACTTGAAATTGAATTCTCATTATTTGATTACCAAAAGGTTTCGGGTAAAACCACAGGTTGATTGCTGGTTGTTTGTATTGTTTTGTACATGATGTAAAAATCTTGAATACTACAGCGTCTCTCCTTTGTGTACCTCTTCATCTTCAACAAGACATAAAATTATACATAATTGTTGTTGTTTACTTGATGTGATAATGGCACCTTTTAAAACTCTGTCCTTGCATTTCCAAAATTGCTTGACGATGGCACCGGCTTGACGACATTTGGACAATCCACATAGAGGTGAGGTGCCGTTGTGGTTCTTTTTGGTTCAAACAAAGCAAAAAAAACAATACCAGGCACTTGTTGGGTATAGTGAAGTCAACAGTATTGATTCATTCCGGCATTTGCAACAACACGTCGTGTTTTTAATGCTATAATGTATATTCTCTCGACCGAGTCGTTATTATATAACATAGAGACTTTACCAAGTAAATCCTCACAAAATATTCATTGAGAAGTGCGAAAAATTAATATCTATCTGAGAAAGTCAGACTTGGTGCCAAAAAGAGGACTGGGTTATTGGTGCAGGGATTTTACTGTTGTGAACAGAAGAAAGTGCTTAATTTACAATAAATATTCCACATGGGTAACTAATGTAACCAGACATACTAGAGCTCAACCTGTACTCAATTACGAGCAAAAGTACTGCTTCGGGTAAAGAAATGTAGGCTATTCTTCTCAACAACTGCTTACAGTAGAAGTTAATTTTAACAATCAATAACCCATGTTCATATCATTTTTCACACACAGGCATACACACACGTATTCTTTGAAATTAAGCTTTACTATTGCCCTTTGAAATGAACAAACACATCATTTAAATGTAATATTTGTATTAATTATACTTTATTTGACAGTACAAAACAAAATCATACAGTCAGAAACACCACAAGGCACGGTACAGCAGCACAGGCATACAACTTGGGACACAGTTATTCTTTCAGTATGTTACAGGCACCACAAGGGTTCGCTGACTTATTCGTAAAGGATTCCATCCTTTCTGAGCAAACATAAAAAGTTCACAATTAAAAAATTATAAGGGTATTCTATATAATTTTCTTAAGGCAAATATATAATTTTGCAAGTATACAGTACATAATATATACTTGTTGGTCTTGTCATTTGATATCATACAGTACAATACAATACTACATTACATTTACTTACATCAATATATAACTTATGTTACTTCATTTATTACAATACACACTATTTATTTGCAGTTTAATAAGAAGCAGCTTTTTAAACAGTCTTGAAATACTGAATAGACTCATGTAAACGACAAAATTAAAGCTGTCTGCCTTCTTGTGGACACAGGAGATTCAAAGCTTCCCAATCACAACTTGTTCCTTTGTGAGGGGGGAGGAAAATACACACACAAACAAAAGCCCTGGCGGTACGAAATTGAAAAGAGTAAGCAAAAACAATCTGCTACATAAGTCAAAACAATCAAGTGGTCAACTCATTGACAGAAAGAAGATTGTGTTGCAAAAATATTCCGGAAGCAATATTTGAATTTGTGTGCTTGTTGTGTTCTTTGGTTGGTTTAATCAGTGGGGTTTTCTGTCACTGACAATTAAGTGTCGGTTCAGATTGGATTTTTCATTCCCTTGTTAAGCTGATGTGTCTCCAGGGCTGCTGTTTTAGTTGACAGATTCAGTTTGAACATACTTTGGGAGTACAGTCACCCATGTGATTATCCTCCGAAAACACCAATGAATGACAGCATTACAATGAATCTACGCCTGCCAACCCCACCCAGCTGTTTAACCCTTCAGTGTAAAACATGGTGAGAAGGAGGGATTCATTTTCAGGCGCTTTCATCGATTTGAAACGTTCCTTTATGTTGAAGAACAAGCTCAGTGCGAAAAGTTCATGTTTACTCCGACATTGATGTTACAATATTGTTGTCTGCAGATAATGGAGCAATTTGGATTTTTAATGAAAGCAAAGAAGAAGTATATATTGCAAGAGGTGCTAACCTAATCATCATAACAGTCTTCAAAAATGAATTGTCAATAATGAATCACGATAACATGATACAGGCCGGGATTCAGCTGAAACAGGGATATTCAGAGCTTTCAGCCAGTATGAAAATAATAAAAGGGCCACCTATTTTAAATAAATGAGAAGATGCTATTGTATTGTAGCACTTTGTCATCGCCACCTATCTTCTTTCAACCAATGTCTATGACATCTGATATGACACAAATGAATCCATTCGTTTGCATGTACCTGTCAGTGCTCATTGTTTTCAGTGGAGAATGCAAGAGAAAATAAGAACTCTGATGTCTTGCAAGCTTAAACACGCCGTGTTCGGGAACTCTTGCATTGTGAAAAATAACAGGCTTAACACCACAGGAACTGTTTGACTGAATCCCAATCACCAGCGGTAACTAAATAGTGGAGAGGGCCAAAGCACAGCTTCACACAGCCACAATTAAACCCAAAGAACACTAAAGTTTCTATCACTGTTTATATGTGTATGTGTTGGCACTTTAAGACTTCTCCCACCACCATTGTCACTGTGATAATTTTATTTTAAATGGCTCTTCTCTTTCTTCTTCATAGCTTCTCTGCTCATGCGCATCCAGAGTCCGTTCTCTCTCTCTCTCTCTCTCTCTCTCTTGCTCGCTCTCCCTGTAGCTTTCAGACCACCAGCCAGTGATGCAGCTGATGGAGTAAAAAAAAAAAAAGCGATATTATCATAAGCTAAAACAGCAATTTTGCCATTCAAATGTCAATGAAATTCAAACAGGAGAAAACATGCAGGGACGTGATGTTGGACCTGGATGTATTTGTATCCTTACATAGAAATAAGATCAGATCAACACTTACAGTGAACTGCCGCACCTCTCCTTGGTCTACCAGATGATGCTCCGTCTCTGGAGTGATGGCATAAGCCAGTCTCTGTCAGACCGAGAAGAAGAATTAAAGACACAATCTTCACTGAAGAGACTCGGTCATAACAAAGTGTAGCAAACGCGAAGGTTTTAAATGAATCACAACAATTTATTTAGTTCAGACTCACATCGCAGAACTTCCCAGGGAGTGAGCAGAGCTTATAGATGGCGTAGAGAGGCACCATGGCCATTGAAGACATGGCCAGACACCAGCCCACCGTTGTAGCCCAGGGAGGAAACGTGTAGGAGCCATAGTTTGGGGGGTGGAATGTGGCAAAGCTCACCACGACCATAACCTTTTGAGGAAAAAAAAAAGAAGCACATCATTGCTGGGAATAATCTTCTGAAAGCAGATAAACTCATTGATGAGTGAAGCAGTAGGACATCAGTACTGGTTCATACAAGAGATATACCAGTCCCTCTGAATTTTAAATACTCGACCTTGAAATACTACAATTAACACTAAATTGTGGTTTTTATTGCTGTGGTTAAATGATTTCTCGATGATCAACTTCACATTCTCCCTTTGGGCTGGTGTATTTTACTCTATATTATTTGGAGGTGGCAGCACTCACCAGGAGGAAGCAGGGGCTGACAAACTTCCAGCATAACCTCCAGTACCTGCTTGGTCGGTGGCCAATCATTTCCTCAATGTCGTCACTGAAACGATCCACTCCTAAAACACACAGAAATACTTTTTAGTATTCCCTCTATGGAAACATTTAAATCATGCAGCAACACATAGTTACAACTGTAATATTTTCCGCCCATTTTGGAAGAACTGAAGTCAATCAATGAAGTCATCAGCAATAAGTCCAAGCAACATTTTTCCATTATCTTGATTTTCCTATATTGATACCTTCAACTGTACCTTCTTCTAAAAAGTACTTCCAACCTGCCTGGAAGGCAACTTTCACTGCTGAGAGACTATATCCAATGTGACAACCAGGTATTCAGCCCGGCATAGCACACTTATGCATTGGACAGCAGAACGAAAAATCACAGTGGACACGGTTCAAGGGTTCCTGTCAGCAGATATGAGGATAGGGAGAGGAAAGGCCCACAAAAGGCCCAGTGAAGCCTCAGGCTTGATTTATCTGTCTTGCCAAGGTCAGGACCCACCAAAGTGGGGCAATATCCTGACCCCACTGCCGGAGGGCTGGTTAGTATTTAGTCCTTTGTGCTCCTCCTCACAATCACGACCACCAGACATGAGACAACTTGATGCAGAAGTTCAGGTCAGTCACTCTCTTTAGATTGTTTTTGAAGCACCGCTATAATGTTTCAAAATGGAAATCAGGTTTACACGCAAGCAGGAGGTGAAAATACAATGTATATACAGTATTGTAGTACAATGTGTTTATTGGCAAAAGCCATAAGAGGTCACCAAACAGCACACCAGAGGCTCGAATACAATGCTCTCCATTGTTAAAAGTGTCTTATTATGATTTACCTTCCATGTGCAAATGAAAATTAGGCAACCTCAGTGCTGGCAAAGCCGAGTTCCCACCTGGGATGCCCAGATAAGGAACAACTTATCCAAAGTACCCCAAAGTTCAATTACCAAACTGCCCAGAAACATTGTATTCACACACACTAAAAAAAAAAAAAAACCTTCTTATCTCATTGAAAAATAATAATATTTCCAGATAAAGGAGGTTTTGAAGATTTTAACAGGGTTAAAAATTGACCGGGTCACCGCCTCTGAGCAGAGTACAATGTAGTTATTAGACGGCTGGCTCCTGCCCATGACAAATGGCAATTGCCTTTTCCCCAGCTGTAATTTTCTTTATGTGTCTCCTTCATGAAAACAGAGGTAACACTGGCAGCGATCAAAATGTGGCCCATTTTTCCCCATCACATGAGCACAACAGCCACAGGATTACATTCACCGAGGCCCCGGCTGTAGACTGAAGAGGCCAGAACCATGAGCAGGAATACACTTGCCAGCTGTAGTATTCTTATATTTGATAGAGGTATTTCACATTCAGGCACAGAATATCTATACCAACAGATTTCTCATCAAGTCCCTAATGAACCATCAGCTTTGCCCACCATGACAAAAATGAATCATCTATTTTCCATCCTCTTTTTTTTCGTGTGTCTTTCTCACCGTAGAACCACGCGATGCCGATGGCCTCAATAAGCACTCCAAAGAGAATCGATGTCCCAGCTGCAAAGTAGTCCAGCAGTGTGAACACATACATCCCTCCCTGGAGAGAAGAAATTCAAACAAATAGAAAGCATACACTGTATAATAATTACATTAAAATTCTAAAGTCTATCACAGTTAAGTGATCTTATACAGACATTTTATAGACACAATTTTTGGTCAATGGTATTTAACCACAGTGTAAAAATTAAATAAACAACACCAATGTGTCATGAAACAAAATCGCCAGTGCGAAACCTACATTTGTGACACAGAAGAGGGATATAAGGAAGGTGGCTACAACAATGAAGAGTGTGAACAGCTCTCGGTGCTTGTGGAGAAATTTGAATTCGTCAATTAGCCCCGTGATCACGGACTCCATGCCTCCCATCTGCAAAGGAATGGAAAACACACAAGTAAGAATAAGATGTCAAGTCAGGTAATATGGGGCTGTGATAGATCTTCACAATTTAAACACTTACGAATCAAGAAAAAAACCAAAACAAGATTTAAATGATTGTTTTCACATTCATATGGTTTCTCTTGATATTAAAAAAAAACCCCAAAAACATTGAATCAAAACATCCACAAACAAACATAGCATAATGTCATTTTAATAAATCTAACTCAGTACAAGGTACAAAAGGAAAGGTTTAAATTGGAGATCTACTTTGTGGTGTGAATGGGTTCACACTCACAGCACTGTCAATTCCGAGTGTCAGCAGCATGATGAAAAAGATGACTGCCCACACTGATGACCCAGGCAATGTTGCAATGGCCTCTGGGTAAATAACAAACACCAGCCCAGCACCTGAACAAGACAAAAGGAATAAAACCAATGTGAAACAGAAATACAAAAAAAAAAAAAAAAAAAAAAAAATATATATATATATATATATATTTTTTTTTTTTTTTTTTTTTATTAACCATGAACATGCAAACCACTATTCAATTTATAAAATCTTACATCAACTTACTGACATATGAGGAAATGCAGAAAAGACTCAATCCAGTTTGGAGGGTACACATACAAACAAACAAATAAAGAAGTACATACCGTCTCTGGCGACTTTGTCTAAAGCAACGTTGTGCTTCTGTGAAAGGTACCCGAGGAAGGAGAAGACCACGAAGCCCGAGAAGAAACTGGTTAAAGAGTTGATGGAGCTGGTGATGATGGCATCTCTAAATCAAGGGAATCAGAGGGAGAACTAATTAATTAAATATAGAAAAACAGCATTTTTGGATACTTGCTTGCTCTTGGTTTTCTTAAAGTGTTAATTTCACCTTTTCAATTGGTCACATTGTGATATGTATTCCAAAAAATTTTTTACAAGTAAGATTAACAATACTTGTTTGTCTGAGAAATGCACATTAAATGTACAGATTTGTATTTATTTTATTTTTTACAACATTTTTATGTTTAAAAAATAAAAATGCTTGCTTGTAATGGGGTAAAAACCTAAGCAATGAAGCTGATTGTCCATTAAGAAAAATAAATCTGAGAAGAAGTAAATTTAACTAAATCTATGAAATCAACAATGAAAATTCAAATTTATACAAATATATTTAGTATTGAAGTCAAAAAATGCTTCTTCAAAATGCAAGACATTTTTTTTTTTTTTTGGAATATGAATAATTAAAATAATGTGAGCGAATCTTTTGAAATTCATCCACATAAAAAAAAAATCTTGTTATATTTACTTTATGCCATTTGGTATTCAAAAACACAAAATACTATGATACCCATTGGCCATCAGCGTTACCAATCACCACAGATAGCCAGAATGAAGATAGACAAAGAAGCGGGCGATATTGTTGTATTAGTGGAAGATAGACTACGAACAATCTATCATACATTCACTCCAATTTATACAGATGATTAAAGGATCCTGAGAGAGGAAAACATTAAGTTCACTTGACTTGGATTTTATTATTCATGTAAAAAAAAAAATATATATTTTCTTTAAGTAGGTCTGGTAGAATGTTTATATCAGTGTCGCTGAGGACAAATATCGAGTCCCCCTGCCACGTCTGATCATTCACAGGAAAGTAAAAATGTTTCAGCAACAAAACATTCCTCCAAATGTGTGAGAAAGATCAAATTAGTGGGGGAAAAAAAGAAGGACTGTTTGTAGGAGCACTGTGTCATGTGTCAGTTACCAGAAACATACAAAAAAGCCAAAAGAGAGAGGATAAAAGCACTCTGAGGGATGCTGATGATTTTCAAAGAGCGCGACAGTTCTGATTGGTGTTGCCCAGCATGGTGTCAAAGACATACGGTGGGGTTATCAGGGAGCTTCAAAGGTTATTGTAATTCACCTGCTTTAAGCTCTTGCGTGTTTGAAGGAACTACTTTACCTCACCAGCCTCCTACCTTTACTACCCCCCCCCACCTCCCACCCTCCCTTGCCACCTCCATCCAAGCCCATGTGTATCTTCTTCACCTGTAACAGTTGTTGCTGAATTTGTTGTAGCTGGAAAAGGCGATTAGCACACCAAACCCCACTCCCAGCGAGAAGCAGATCTGGGTTGCTGCCTCGATCCAGACCTGGGGAGCAACAGAACAAGCACACTTGTGTGAAGCGGCAAACAAAAGGCACACGAGAGGAAAAAAGCCATTATTAGAGATAATTGCAGGAAACTCATTCAACAGCAGCAGATGAAAGACGCTTGTGAATACGAGGGGTAATTTTGCAAATTACTGCTCCATGCATCTATCTAATCTAATTCTCCAATTGCTCCTATGCATCTCCCGATTTCTCTTCTTGCTGTCTCTGTCATTCTCCATAACTGAATCCGTTTTGAGTGCTGCAGTGTCACGTATTGAGCTCCTCAGCACATGCTACCACAACACGCTGTGTGTTGTCAAAGCAAGTTTGTTTTTTGTTTTTTTCAGACAGGAAAAAAAAATATAAACACTTTGCAAAAGCCCATTTTCTGCACTGCACAAGCTGTCATACTGGATTTCTGTTTGAAGAATCATGACAGTTTTTTTTCCAGCAGTTTGAAGTTAAATAAAGCAATTAGAAACCAACTGCTTAACTGTTACCACAGAGCTGTGTACTTCATACCAAAGAATCTGTTGCCATCAGTGCAACAGATCCGAGTGTCTGAGTAAATTCTGGGACACTGTTTCCTCTTTTGCCGGTGAACATTACAGACCAAAACTGAAAAACACATCAGTTTTGCTGATAGAGTCTATTGCACATGTGAATATTGTGACACACAAGTAAAGATTTTTAGTTTTCATCTTTGCACTATATCTGTCTGGCCTATTAGGCAATTCAGGCAAATGCTAAGGGCATAGCAGCCTCCAGCAGGAGCCACAAAATTAGAAAAACATTAAATTTCAATCTAATAATATTGAAAGTACTTATTACAACATGTATCTATGAGGTTTTTCTTTTTTTTTGGGGGGGGGGGGCATTAATCATCATTCCTAAGTTATTTCAAGTATGTAAAGTGGATGACATGTTATAAATTAATGACAATGGTAAAAACATGCTATTCGGTTTCTTTTGTAAGTGGATGAAAATCGCCTATGGAAGAGAGTGCCATATAAAATCTCGCCGAGGGCACCACAGGGTAGGGCCAGCTCTGGATACACTGCATTCTTAAAGCTTCTTTGAATAATGACATAAAGATGCATGTATTATTATTTAAACATACTCTTACTATTCATAAGGCTTAGAGTATTTCTAATGGCTATTTAGGAATCTGGAGATGATCTTTACACTAATGTCCACTCAGTACCTCATCTTGAAACTTTACAATACTCCTATATCAGAATATAAAATTCACTTCAGATGCCACACATTACAAAGGCACTGTCAACAACTTCAGTGTTTTTGTTTTTTTTTTTTTTACCTGCAAAGTGAAAATGTTAAATATAACAGATCAGCTGAAAATGTCAAAGCATCTGCTTCTTCCCCTCTCTTCTCTCCTCCGCTGGCACTCACCTTGGCATCACAGAGTCTCAGGAAGTCCACGGAGAGGTAGGCCTTAATGCCATCGATGGCTCCGGGCAGAGTGACTCCACGGAGCAGTAGCACAGTCAGAACCACATAGGGCATGGTGGCTGTGACCCACACAACCTGCAGGAGTCACAAAAGGCATGCACGCACGCGCACACGCACGCACGAAGCAGGTCATTTATTTCTTCTCACACACATTTATATTTGAGTAAAATGTAGCCAAGAAGGCTTGAATCACTGTCGTTTTGCGCCAGTAAAACGTTGTGTTATGTGCTACCTTGCCAGAGGTCTTGACTCCTTTCCAGAGACTAAAGTAGAGCAGAACAATCACCACAGCCAGACAGGAAGTCAGCTGCCAGCGCGGGCGACCCAGGTCATCTATACCGTTACTCTCCTGAATGTGGAGGACGCCTCGGCTGAGGACAGAGAACATGTGAGAAACACGGCACCCCTCAAGTTATCATTAACAGTTTTTTTCTTCAACCACAAAGGGCTTTTTGTGGGGAAAGAGTTCAGAAATATAACAAGCACTCAATCCATGTATCAAACCAAGAGGTTTTTAAAAAAAAAATTGAGCTATCACCATAATATTATTTGATGTATTTCTTTCAAGCAACAAATGTGAATGTGTGAGATTTCTAATAGTCATGCTCGCAAGAAAAAGTGCAAAACAAGAACAAATGCATCTAAGGAATGATAATTGTTTATCCACATGCATAATCTGAAATTAAGAGAATTTAAATGTTCGTCCAACCAAACATAAAGCAGCAATTGTTATACAATCTAGACTGTATAAATGACCACAGTCTGAATTGAACAAAAAAGGGCAAATAGTTTCCAAGGAGTGTAATCCTGTTTAAAAAACTTGAAAAGCGTCAATACGGGTGTAATACAAGATGATATTTTCCATTGTTGCTTTAACAACAAGGCTATACTATGTATTTGTATTTATAGGTGAGTGCAGCTGAAATACACCCTTTATGGGTTGGCCGGACATAGCAAATCTTTGTAAACGTTTAAAAAATAAAGTTCCGTTTAGATAGTCATAAAATCTCTGGGATTGTGGCAGTCTAACTATAAAAGATTATAACAGATTTCTAAGTGAAAGTTTATGTAAAAAAATAAATAAAAGGTTTGATTGCATGTGTCACCTGAAAGGCTGAAAGCCCACTGAACCGCGTTGACGCCATGTTTCAGATAATTTCAGAGGTGCACTTCACAGATCAGATGAAATACGATTGCCCAATGTTCAGCAAATCATCTGCAGGTGGTTCTGGGTAAATGGCAGGCTGCTATTTCGGCCATTGTGGATGATATGCCTCAAATGTCACAACAAAGCAACCCCTCACTTATTGCAACAGGAAGGCACCTGGTCAGCTTAATATAGCAAGAAGCAGGAGCTAAATGGAGATAAAGTCTGGAGTCATGATGATATACTCATTTGTTCTCATAACTCAATGGCATTACTACATCTATATCCCAAAGACAATCTTCACACTTTACTTGCACTTTTTGGAAGGTGCCAATGGTATTATAGCTCTTGGAGATAGGCTTCGAGTTTGGGAACAAACTCAGCCACTTACTCGAAATACTCCTGAGCAGGGGTGACTTTGTAAATGTCGCTGACAGAGCTGTTGTCGGCCCAATCTGAGCAGTTGGGGCTGTTCCAGGTGTTGTTGCAGTGGACCCAGGGCAGCTCGTCGGTGAAGGAGGAGAAGAGATAGAACAGGGCCCAGGAGATGATGACGTTGTAGTAGAAACCAACATAGAGGGAAATGAGGATCACAGTGAAGCCTACGCCTGTGGGAGGGACACAGAGAAGCAAAATTATAGCCACTGAATAGAGACGATAGTTGAGAGAAACCTTCTTGAGAGAGCTTCCATCCAGTTACATAACCTTCATGATATGTAGCAACGCTAATCCTGCAGACTCCTTATCATCTTGATAGCTGTTTGGGAATCTTGCTTAATGGAATAATTATTTAATATTTCGCCCCAGAAAACTGTCCTCTCCACTCTGTAATCTACTGCCTGTTACTGCCATTATTCTCACGAGTGAGAGTCTAACCCAGGGAGCCGCAATCTTTACAACAATAAGGGCAATTTACGTCTCCCAATACCAAATAATAAAACATGTCTGGAGTAACAAAACAGTTTTAGCATTTGATATGAAGATTTGTACTGATTTTAAGTGCATACAGACTATAGTTTGGTTATACATACCTAAATCAGACTTTATATTGTATTTATGGAGTTGTAGTTCAGAAGAATATCTTTCAACATTTCTCTTCCTTCCTGTCTGTCAGTTAAATGAGGGCTATGATCAGAAACTCAGTAATAATCACCTGTAGTGAAAACTACAGTGCAGTTGATATAGTAGGATGTGATATATATTCTGATTACGAAGTAAATATCTGTTTATCCACATATGAGTTATACTATAAGGAGTCACAGTGGAGAAGTTGAACCAGCTGGAGAGTTTGTATATTGTACGTAATTTGAGGAATACACTGCATCTTTAATGTTTGTTCGATGGAAGAAATCTAATAAAATAATAATAACAGTGAAAATACATAATTTGCCAGCTATATTACCTGATATTCCCTACTGCTCATCTCATTTGTTTCCACTCTGCTATTTAGCCTCCCATGGCTGCTTCCTCCTCTAGTGTCATGCATTCCATTCTTTCCCTGACAGTTTTGTTTTAATTTTGAGTCTTGGTTTCCTTGTAAACTTAACCTCTGTGTTGTTTTTTTCCCTTGTTGTTGTTCTTACTTGTTTTGTGGAACTTTGCCTGATGTTTTACATCTTAAAACCTGACAAAAGGGAAGCGATGTGCACACAATATTATTTAAAAAAAACCCAAAAGAAATTAATGTTAAATCTTATATTTCACCAAATCTAGACATTTTCCAAAATATTTGACTGTCCCGTTTGAAGAAAACAAACCTCTAACTTCTGTGAGATTGACACAAGAATCAACTTGTTCATGCTTCCATCTAACATGCATACTTCAGTATAGTAATTTTGTCATGCACCCTACAGTGAAGTAAATTATATCCCGACTTGGCAGCTGGCACCGCTAATCATAGATTTCCACTGGTTTAATGCTTTAATTATTTAGTTATGGTGTCATTCATTGCATCATTTAGAAACCTTGTCAATCAGCAGGAAACGTGGCACAACGGCTCAGAATTCACCACTGGAGATTTTAGCTCCAAGGCGTCCATTACAGAGCAGTGAATGTAGAAAAGCGTCACTCAGTGCCTCACACAAGAAATAAAGTTGAGGGAATGTGTTTTTCATGCCGTAATTATCAAGAAATCTACCCTTTCCAGACATGAGAACCAACGTCCACTCCTCTAAAGCTGAATTTAATTCTTAACCTTTGCCAGGAAGCATGACTGCAACTGTGCCTTATTGATTTCTTTGTAATGGGAATGTGATATTTGTCCGGGGTGTGATGCCTCTTATTAGCGCCGCATGTGTCCAAACTATCTTCCCTTCTCAGCCCTTTTCTTCAAATACATTGATCCTGAGAGGAAACCAGCTTGTTGATCAGAATAATTACTGTCAATACGGGCATGTGTATGTGGATTTGAATAATTACTGTTATCACCCCGCTGAGAGACACAGAGAGAGAGCGAGAGAGAGTGAGTGAGTGAGTGAGGCGTGTGATTACAACGTCAACCTACTCAGTGTGGGTCCCTGACAGACTGACACAGAGGGACACGATCGGAGAGACACACATGCAGAAACATATGAAGCTGCTGTGCATTGTGGGCCACCTCCAGACCAGGAAGGACATCGTTTGACTGTGGACTCATGCTGTGAAGCAACAGATGGTCTGCTGGTTTTATCTGATGGTGTCTCCTGGGTGTTAAATATGATTTCAAGTGTGACTTGTTTTTTTTTTTGTTTTTTTTGTGGCAATTAAAGAATTGAGGAAGACAAGAGTATATAAAATACATCAAATAGACAAAGATGGGTGAACTCAAAGAAGAGTTACAAATGTAGAAAAAAAAGTTTCAACAAGCAAGGTGTAATATCATATTGTAATCCTATGACTGAGTCTCTTCGATGTTTGCTTCTCCAGACCTGCTCTTTGCCTAATGATGTGTTGAAAAGTACGTCGAAATAGTCTGTCAGCCACTGTAAGCCACCACTGGTTGACAGAATGGATTTGGACAATCAGGAAAAGAGTCTAAAAGCCCAATTTTCATTTACTTTCCGTCTGAGTGCCATCAGAACCTGATGTTCCCAGGGAGGATAAACAATGCCTGTCGCTGCTCAGCGCAGAGACGAGCAGACAAAGGAGACTGGCATGTGGACAGGCAGGGGATGTGGGCAGAGAAGCAGACAAGTAGATGTTAAAGACAAGCAGCCATGTAGGCTGAATAGCATACAGGGAGGAAAAAAGAAAGAAAAATCTCAACTCATTGCAATCTGTGATACCAATGTCATAAGTATGCCTATGTGGATCCATCAATGTTTGCGTGTGCGGGCAACAAGTCTTTCTAATTACAAAGATCCTGAGACATGCCTACCTTTAAATATGGGACATATCTTCCAGACACCCGCTGCCCCCTCTCTGTTGTACTGCCCCAGAGCCAGCTCCATGTAGAAGAGGGGCATGCCTGCGATCACCATGAAGAAGAGGTACGGGACCAGGAATGCACCTGAACGCACAAAACATATGAGTTAAGAGGTATTTTCTCACATAATGTCCACTGATTAGCTTGACATTTTGTGAAATCATATTTGGATATGTTATTATGCAAATGTTTGAGGAATGTGTGACTGATACTGCAATCTTTTCATGCTTTGGAAGAAAGAAAGAGCACAGAAAGTTTTAGGATTTGGGATTTACTATTGAAAACAAACAAAACAATAATAAATACAGAAACAAATGCAAATATGTTCAACTTTATTTTAAGTTGAGAAGTTGAGATTGTGCTATTTTGTACAAGATGTGGAGATTCGTTGGAGATGTAAATACATCACAAGATGCTTAATAATTTTTTTGCAGCACATAAAGAGATAATATCACAAGAATGACTCTTGTAATTATAAAAGAAAACAATTAAGAAGAGGTGTTTATACAGGACAGGCGAGAAAGTGTGTGTTCAAGCTGCGTGCCAGCCTTGACCATGTCTACTTTCATTTACAGCCACAGTATCAGTTACAGCTCTTAGACATAATGAGAGCTCTATGTTAAACAGCCATAATTAGTGACACTGATTGTCGGAGCTAATCTATTCGGAACAGCTGTGGTGGGTTTTTTTCCCCCTCTATTTTGATCTCTGTAAAGGGTTGGGGGGAAAGAAAGAAAGAAAGAAACACACACACACACAAACACACAAACACACACACGCATGTTGGGTGTGTGTGTGTGTGTGTGTGTGTGTGTGTGTGTGTGTGTGTGTGTGTGTGTGTGTGTGTGTGTGTGTGTGTGTGTGTGTGTGTAACAGCCCGACAGTCACATTCTCCTTTTCTTATAGTTTTCCTCTCTCTTCATCCTCTTCCACAGTGTATTTTGCTCGGTGAGACCTAAAGCATGCCATTCTGCCTCCCTTCACTTATCCACCTCACCTCCTCCATTCTTGTAGCACAGGTAGGGGAATCTCCAGACGTTTGCCAGGTCCACGGCGAATCCGATCACTGAGAGGAGAAAGTCGATCTTCTTCCCCCAGGTCTCCCTCTCTTCCTCCACATTGGCGTTCGCCTCAGCTGGAGCAGGAGCCACTAATGTGGTCGAGGTGAACTGAACCCCATTTTGCTCCTTGACAAGGATCAGTTCCACCTGACGGTTTCCATTAGGAAGGACGAAGAATCAAGACAAATGTTTTGCAATTATATCAGCGATAAAACCTTCTTTTCTTCAGAAGTGCAACCATATGCAATGTTTTTCCACAGTGTTCACACATCATCTCCATACCATCCTTACTTAGCAAACATAAACGGATATATGCCAGTACAAATATACACAATATGTGTGTTTGAAAGATAGAGCACTGGGTGAATTAATGTCTTTCACTTTCACCTTCATGTCATCATAGCCTTACTTCCCACACATGAAAGACAATGCAAATCAACAGTTTTTATACTACAGTCAGTTGTTCTGTCCTTGTGCAGTGAAAACAGGTCAAAGCATTACTAAAGCGTAAAACAAATTACCCCCACCCCACACTTTAAAGTTAGCCTCAGCTGAGTCAGAGACAAACGGGAGCCTGCACCATGCAGTGATCCAATACGGTCTTCATTTACATTTAATTTATTTTTAATCAAGCTAAACTTCAGGCCATTAATCCACTACATGCGTCTCCAAACTGTACTAACCTCTTTGGGACCCATGGTGTTGGAGGCAGGTTTTTCCGGGGCGACCACTGAGGACATGACAGCAGCAGGGACTTTCTCTGTCAGCATGAAGGAGCGTGCAGCCTTTCAGGAGTAGGATGGGCAGCTGGAGCAGAGGAGAACAGGGCAGCGAGAGCACCATATGACACAAAACATTGCAAAGTGAGAGGTGTCGCAAATATGTTCATGGTGCAAATATAAGGCACTTTGTCAGGTCCTGCATATTAAAGTCAATGTTGAGTTGGAAAAAAAAAAAATACAACAGAAAAGAATCAATGTGCAATCAAAATGTAGCAGTTTCAGGAAAATAATTGAATTTAACAAAACAAATATACAAACTGAATATGCAAAATAAAGATTACAATTGCTAAAATGATTATGTGAAATGCAGAATGAGTGGAGAAAGGCGGCAAACAATGGGGAGGATGCAGGCTGAGTGGATGAGAGAGCATCTTCACAAGGTCACCACTGCGTTCACATTTCATTTCACACTTGTTGATCGCCATTTTGCTCACAGATCCGGCCCAGCGTCTGCACACTTCATCAAACCACAACATGTTTTACGCCTGATTTCATTCTGTTTTTAATGGAGGAATAATCATCTATTGTGAATTTTATTTGTCAATTCCAATATCTGGCCTTTTTTTTTTTTTTTTTTTATTAATTCAATTTGCAACTTTATAAATACATGACTGAAAATCTTCTCAAATTAATTACTGAATGCAATAAATGCATTGCTCTAAAAAATAAATAAATTAAAAAATAAGCATTCAAATATAACCTTAACTAAACTTCACAAAAAAAAAAAAAAAGACTTTTTTTCTTGCCAAAGAAACACTCACCTTGAAAGAAATGTCTGGTGTAAACTCTTCCACTTGTCAATTTTAATCCCAATGCTGGTGTTCTTCAGTGTGCGGTAAACTGACGCTGACCATATTCATGCTGATTTTTGCTGATGAAATCGTTGTAAACCCAGATTAAATCAGAGACGCTGAGCAAAAGGCAGGCGGGGAAATGTTTGGGGGAAAAAGAAGAAACGCATACACCCAACTGAGAGTCACAGTAAGACGGGAGATGAGAGTAGAGAAGAAAAAAAGATGAGAGATACTGGCAGTCTATGATGAATTTGTAGAAAGCCCTCCCACCCTCCTTGGTGCCAGTGACAGAGACACACACACACACACCCGCACACACATCCACACACACAGACCAGAGCACCCTGTGGTCTCGTATGGAGATCGTCTGTGGGACCACTCTTAAAATATGAGAAACAATCAGCAACACCCCCCCACCTCCTCTCCATCACCGTCACTCTCCTCCCACCCCCTATCACCCAACCTCCATGTGTTCCTCCTCCTTTCTCACCCGCCACTGCATTGTCGTTCACCTGATGCAAGCATTTCCCTGGATGTCGCAGTTCTTCTTCTCGAAGTCAGTGGTTTGAGATAAACAAATGGGATACTCTAACATGCGCAAACAGATAAATCTTCATCTTCTAGAGCATGGCGCTTTACTTTAAAATGTGTTGTATTTATTTAAGCACCAAAGGAGTCTCCTCAGGCCTGAAGATGTGACTATCAGAGCTGAAGCTTAAAGCCAACTTGTATTTTAATATTTCTTGAATTTCATTTTCCCAGAATTGTGAAATTTATAGTAATGTTTATATTCATGAAATACCGATCCTGGGAGACCTGTACAGTGATTCAGAACAAACCCTTTGCTATATATTCTGCTTGGGTTGAGATGATCAATGTCATCAAAATCGAATTGATATGATTTGAATTCTTCTGTATGTTTCAACTCGTAAGCAGCCAAGACGCAATATCTGAAATCCTCTGCTTATATTTAATTCCATGTAATTGTACTGCCACCAGCAAGGTGCTCAACACTGTTTTGTTGTTCAATATCAAATACAGTGCCTTGCAGAAGTATTCACTCCCTCTTTTGTGTTTTGTTGTCTCTCAACCTGGAATTTAAACAGCTTGCTTGAGGGTTTGCATCATTTCATATACAGAACATGGCTCCAACTTTGAAGATGTGATTTTTTTAATTATTATTTTGAAGCAAAAAACAAAAAGGACAAACTAACAGAACATTTTAATATACACAACTATTCAACCCCCTGAAATCAATAGTTTGTAGAAATCAGGCTTCATTTTTCATTTGTCTCCATGCGCTTGCCACATTTTGCCTCTGGGAATTTTGATCATTCCTCAAGAGAAAACTGCTACAGGTCCTTCAGGTTTGACAGTTTGTTTGCACTTGTGAATGATTTTCTCCAAGTCTGACCACAGATTCTCACTTGGGTTGAGGTCTGGGCGATGACTAGGCCATTCCATCAAATTTCTGTTTCTCGTTAAACCACTCGTGTTGCCTAGACTCGCACCAGCTTCCCAGTTCCTGCCAGTGAAACGCATCCCCCAAAGCGTGATGCTGCCACCAACGTGTCTCATGGCGTTCTTGGGGCGATGAGGTGTGTTGGAAGTGCGCTCGTCTTAAAAGCACCTTCCTCCATACACTGTGGGCATTTTCCACATGGCTTTTTGCAAACACAGCTGAAAGGAAAGTCGTTCTTTTGGCCACTCTTCCATAAAGCCCAGCTCTATGGCGTGTACAGCTTATTGCGGTCATATGGAGAGAAACTCTTTCTGGAGGCTTCATAAGAAAAAGGGATTGAAGGACCAATTTTCAGTTTATTTTTAAAAATGGTTTTAGTATAGATACTGTATATTTCTCATTTCACTTCAAAACTTCTACTATTTCATGCAGATCCATCAAATAATGTTCAGATTATTTTTTTAATCATTCAAATTAGAGTTATGGAAAAATCCAAGGGGGGCTGAATACAAGGCACTGGAGATTCACCTTTCTTTTTTAATGTTTTAAGTTGGAATTGGAGGCGATATTAAGCTGGACTCTATTGAGAAGTGTTTTAGATCATTTAACAACCCAGTTTACCTCCATTCAACAGCCAGATGAATTAGTTTGAGGACAATTGATGATTCTTCTGAGTCAGAAAGAACATGTGTGTGTCTCTTTGTGTTTATTTTATGATGGAAGACAATCCAAGATGCACTTTGCCTTCGACCGCGGTCAACCACAATCGGCTCTGCAACCCACATACACGTAGAAGGTTGATGAATGATCAGTCGCGTGCGGTGGTGTTTCAGTCAGGGCCAGAAGTAACAAAGAGAATTTTCTATTATTCTCTCCTGTTCTGTTTTTCTTTCATGAATCTTGTATATTACAAATGGATGATTTGCAAGCCTATTTGACTCTGATGTTTGATATATTTATTTTACTAAAAAGATAGGTACAGCTTATTGAAGGTAAATATGTTCATTTTAACAGCAGCATACATAATCTAATGCTATTCATGAAAGGGCACAAGTAAAAATGTTTTATATAAATTTAAAGGTGGTGAAGGACAAATTGTGAATATCAACATTTAAAGCCACTGATTAGTCAATTTGCTGACATTGGTTGCAGCTTTCTGTGATTCTAGTTTAGATATACTGAATATTAAGAGATGGGTGAATTCTTCAGAAAAGTCTTAAGATTCAGCATTCAGAAGTATTTGAGTCAGGCTTTTTATATGCATAATATTAAAACATAATATTTCCATTATAGTTGGCTTTCAGGGATGAGTGAGTTTAACTCATTGTAACTGTGCCCAGTTTACTTCAAACCTATAAAAAAAAAATCAAGATAACAAAAAAAACCTGCATTTCACTGATAACTCTTTATTTAGGACACAATCCAAAATAGTGAGAAAATTGAGATTATGAAAGTTTTCAGAGACGATCACCCACTAGAAAATCAAACCCTGAGCCTGCTGCTCTCCATAAAACTAGTTGCTCTTTTTCTCTACATCTCTTCTTGCTCCACCCCTAAATATATCCAACCGACCCACCCACCCTCCCCGTCAAGGCTGAAATCCCATTATCCGTTATGTGCAACTGCCTAAACACAATCAGTCTTGACACCCAGACCTCTCCCATTTCAAACTCAGCTAAAACAGGAGCCGCGCATCAAATAACACAATCAGCCAGCTCCCCACGGACAGATTTACGGCCCTCACGTCTCGAATGACAGCTTGTTGTTTGCAAGCCAATCACAGTGATCAATTGGCCACTAATCCCCAAGTCCGCTGTGGTCACAATGCACACACCTCTGAAGTGCAATCATCCATCAACCCTCAGGCCTCATATCAGAAATTGTTGGGTCGATGTAAGCCGTGTTGGAATTATGAGGTTTCCGATGGAGCTTGGACAAAGATGAGTTGAACATTATCGAGTGTCGTGGTGTCATAAATGCAACAGCTGCTACCCGGAGAGGAGCTCAGCGAGGAGGAGCGGGGAGGGGAAGGCCTCGGAGTGTGAGATGGGAGGGGGACAGAGCAGAGGGCTTAGGAGCAGCCGAAAGGAAAGCATAAAAAAAGAGAGCAAGTGTGCTTCAAGTAAACTGAAGCTCTCCAATCAAGTCCAGTCTGTCCTCCAAAGGAACAGCAAATGTACATCTGCCCTCACCTGAACATGCATTTCCCAATTGGATCAGCTCTGTTCTCTTTTGGTGCAAGCTTCCTTTCCACTCAATTCACCTGAGCACCGTCTGCGTCTCCCTGCAGAGAGTGGGTGACAAACACAAAAGAGGAATGAGGTCAAATTCTTTATCTATTGAGTCATGGCCATCAGCACTGATTTCAGACAATTACAACTTTGCCCCCACTGAAACACAGACTCCCTTCTCACCTGCTGAGCGATGCAGCGAGGACCCCTGACGGAGTCTCTTTCAGCAACACAAACATGCCACGAATAATAAGAGCTGCTGATGGAAAGAAAACATTTCATTACCAAGTGCTCGTTTTAATTTTGCACTGATGTTGAGTGAATGAGAAAACACCACAAACACGTTTAGTTTCTAAATACTGAAGATGAGTGCGGATCAAAGACCAATGAACACCCGACTAAAGAGACTAGACCAAATGGACGGTGACATCAGAAGAAGCTTGTGAGTCCAAAATATGTAAAAATGCATTCTGAGGGTGAAATGTAACATTCCTCCATTGAGGCTGCTCAGCAAGAGATATAGGAATGGTTTTCTTGAAATCAGATCAGGAGTTAGTGTTGGACAAATCTGCTTTGAGGGGCTGGCACAGCAGGAGGAAACATGAGGGGGCAATGGGGTTTAGCCAAGAGCATTATTTTTTTCTATAATGTTTTGCGAAAGAGTCACAACCCAATAACCCAATAAGCACATCTTGGCGAAGGTGATGGCGAAGCTGGGCTCTGCGACGGCCTTCTCCAACACCAGGTCGACCACACCTTCCAGTCTTTCCTCTGTGTTTATTCCCAGAGCAGTCACCTGTTGCATCAGACGGTCGAATTTCTCTGGGGTCAATTTGTTTCGGATGCTGCGCACGTTCCCGAGGAGCTCTTGGGAGGAACTCAAATAGAAAAAAATGGTTAATCACTGAGATGATCAATCAATTAGCTTACATGCACACCCAGTCGTTATGTGAGTTCTGGAGTTATCAAATTATTAACTCATCATGAAAACATAATGTAATGTGCTCTATCAGATATGATGGTTGTCTGATAAGATCCAGTAGCACCAGGATGGAAAGCTTCTAAGCATATTGAGGGTAGTTAAGTGTGTGTGTTGTTTTATTACAAAAACAACCATTAGTGGGGGATTTTGCTATGGGCGAAGTGGGGCAAATAACCAGCCAGGTCCGCCAGGCCTCAGGTCATGACAGGGCAAACACAGATAGGGAGCCACGTCTCTGTAATTCAGAATTAAATTCAAGTGTTTCTTCAGTTAGAGGAAACTGGAATACTTGGAGAAAACCCAACTCCCACACAAGGAGAACATGCAAACTCAACACAGAAAACAAAAAAAATTGAAATGTGGCGAGTGTTTACCAATAAACTACTCATTTTTAAAGGGCTCTGACATTCCATCAAAAAGTAGACTAAAATACAGCTTCACGCAATATATATGTTGAAAATCAACTGATTGTTAACATTTTTCACAAGGAGCAAGAAGAAAAGTCCCTTTGGAGCTGCATCGCGCACAATCAGAACTGCAATTCCCCCAAAAGCCTCAAGAGGGAGACATTAATACAATAACTAAGAGATGAGGACAGGAACTCAGTTTTTCTGATCACAATAAGGCATGAGGATGTTTCAGCTCGACTGTTGTAGCTGTACACGAAGCACTCATTAAAGTGAGATTCGAAGTAGTTCCACAATCGATGCTGGATTTAATTAAATTCTGAACATGTAAAAGGCCTGCAAATCCCAAATAGAGGCCCATAGGAAAATCATAATCTTCCTCTCTGCTTGTGCACATGAGCTGCATCTGAATGGGTCTGGTGGGGTGACTATTGATACTGTGTTTGTGGAAAAAGTTTAACAGGTACATATTAAAGTATATGAGCAAAGTGGATGAAATATGTTTATTTTAACAAAGGGTCAAACCCCTTTCTCAAATATCTGAAGCTGTGTCAGGACCTGGGAAGGAGTTGATTCAAGGTCCTCTGATGAAAATGTTCCCCTTCTTTAAGTATTTGAGCCACGACTTGTTGATTAATGCAGAAAAATCCATCACTGAAGCAGACTTAAATGGTTTGGTCCTGATTATAAACTGGACGATGACAAAACGATTGGCTATGTCCATAATGCAAACATGCCTATGAATGTTATCTATACTACTGTAGAAGATATGGATCTACCTTTCAAAGCTCATTATGAAGTGGAAATTGTTATTGTGGGTATTCAAAACTTGGTAATTTGCAATAAAAGATACTCACCAACTCGTTGAATGCCCAACTTCCTAGAGTTTGTCACATTATTAAAGATATCAATTGTAACAGATGTTGAGATCAATTTACAATTATAAAGCATAACTTCTATAATTGAGGTATAACTTTACAGAATTCAAATGAGTGGAACTACCAAGTCACAAAATAAAACTTGTTCAAGAAAAAGCACTATTTGTGCTTGTTGAGACAAAAACACATGGAAATACCCTTGAAAAGCAGCACGCATGTCGGCGGCCTTTCAATCATTTGAGATAAAGATATAGACAGATTCACTATAATTCCCACTCACCTGGTGAAGCTGGGGATTCTTTGCGTTTCGTCGTTTTGTCCATCATCGGCCCTGGATCTAAACGCTCATTCAGTCATCCACACCTGAACAGTTGCCAATTGTTTCGACATTAATTGTCGAACATCCTTCCACCTGGAACCCCATCAATGTGCAAAGAGCTCATGAAATGAGAACCGAACTGAGCACAACGTTTGGATATAAGGAGATTTATAGCATATGGAATCTGATGATCATCAGTTAGTATTAGTGCATAAAGTATGAGTCAAGTCTAATGACCCATAGTTTTAAAGTGACTTGCACTGGGTTTTTTTTTTTGCGTCAGAAGAACATGTAATACATGCATGCTGGGCCTGTGAGGGCAAGTATGAAAGTGCTCATCTCTGCATCTGCAATAGATTGACATTTTCTCTTGTGCATTATTGTTCGGAACTAATACACAATGACTGGATGGATTAAAAAAAACCCAAACAAAAACAAAAGAGTGTCACATACATTCTGTCCAAACTTTCGACATTACAACACACCAATTACCACTGGGACAGCAGAATCTGTGTGTTAATGTTTCTTCTTTAATTCCATCCAAGAATCACATTAACAAGGTATAACGTAGCAGTCCCCAACAAATTCAAAGTAGCTTGCAGTAATGACTCTGTCATCAAAATGCATTATCAAAATAAAACCTGTTCAGTATAGAAAAAGACAGGACGTAAAGCTACAGAGAAAAGAAAAGACTTCCGTTTCTTGGTCCACATGCAATAAGCCATCAGAAAGACAATATCGCTCTGTCAGAGTACACAAGTCTTTCGTCTTAGGCTCAGTGCGAGACGAAGTGGTGAGCAGGCAGCAGTAGCATAAATACAAGTTTCTCTTGCAGGTTTACATTTTCTCAGATTGATAACACGTAGAAAAGAAAGAAGAAAGAAACTCAACGCACCTCCACTGAGGTATTTGAAATGAAAGTGTGGATAGAAATGGACCCAGTATTTTCATAAAGTAAATACTGAGCGTACAGTGTAGAAAAGTTTGGATTGGACTAATGGATGGAGAACAAGGATCTCCCTTGAAACATCTGTACGAGGGGTCGAGTGTGGCTCAATATATCAGATCTCCCATCTATGTACAAAAACAGTACGGCTTTCCTCGTACACAGATAATCAGGGGTTAAGATCACATTACAAAGGACATTATATTGAATTTCACGGTGCATTCAAATGTTAACTCTGATGTGGAGTCCTGTGAGTTTACATATTTATCTTCAAGCTCCAAAGTTTCCACAATCCTGAGACGAAGCAGAATAGTTGGTCAAAATAGATTTAGAAGGGGGAGGGGGGTCAGCTTTCTCACATGACCCCCAGTTTCCTCTGTGCTCCTGTTATTGTAGCAAGTACATAAAAAAAAAAAAACAAAGGCTATTACTTTAGGAAAATCCAGCTACAATATTGCAACCTACTAACTTATTATGCTTAAAAGCAATGTGATTTAAAAAAAAAAAACAAGAAAAAAAGTAAAGTACAAGCACAAATACAACTTTAGGAGAAATAGGGAAGAATACTAAAAGAATATGTTGGGTTGGTGTGTGCAGTCTGGAGCTGTGTGCGTGACGTGGCCTGTCATGTGGTGGCGCCTCACCTCGAGGCCCGACGCCCGTACACACTCGCACTCCACCGAGTTCAACCTGCACGGCTCAAAGAAAAGCAGACGAAAGGAAAGAAAAGGTTCAAAGAGGATCGAAAGCAAGCGTACATTTGAAAAAACATGACTTCTTAGGAAAATTGTCCACTGGAGATCAGCGCTTTGAGTAGCTCCGGATTGTGACAAGATTGTCTATACATTCTCTTTTTTCTTTCTAAGCATAAAAATTCTATAGATTCAAGGCTATCGGTTTCCATATGAAATCTGCATTTTTGTTTCGAAGCAGTCAACTCAGTGATAATAATAATAATAATAATAATAATAATAAAACTTTACACTGTGTAGGAGGAATACAGCACAAAAAAAACTGCAATATTATACAAAAAGAAAAAAAAAATGTGGCTCATTTTTCATCATCAATACAATCTGCAGAAGAGAGAGAAGATCACAGATCTTTGTCATGGCAGTGAAAATAAAGAACATTCATATACGTATATCAAAAATTCACAAAATGTCCTGCATTTGGAATAGTCAAAATACATATCGGAACTCTTCAAAAGCATACATCTTGAGAAGGCTGAAGAGATGTGAGATATTGCTTCTCTGAAAGCCAGAATGGGGATACAGATACAGTACAGGTGGCGATGAAGGAGATGAGAAGGTGACATGAAGAGGGGAAAAACCTCCCCCCCAAAAAACGATACTATAAATTTTGGTCTGATTATATTTAAAACAATTCGACAAACTGATCCTAACATGCCATTTTTATCTGTATTCCCTTTCACAGTAATAACACAAGAAATGAGGTGCAGCAATTTAGAGAAGCTGCTTTTTACTTTGCTGTGTGTTTCCAGACAGAGAAATAATAAGAACGCCGAAGACGGCCAAACGATTGATGGCGAATGATTGAAAAGAGCATTGCGTTATGAAAAACATCACTGGGACATTATTGTCAACACATCAAAATGTGTCTGCTGATTGTATTTCCAGAAAATGTTGCATGAATTAGAAGTGGATTTCAAGGCGCAAAATATGCAGAAGAGATACAGAGTAAAAAAAAAGTTTGAAAAAGTTCGAATTTAATAAAAGCTAAGGGTAGTATCCTAGTCTATTTGATTGTTTTGGATTAAAATGTTAAATAATCCATTTCAATTTATAACCAAAGGAAGAGGTCAAACTTTCTTCTGCAGACACACAAAAAAAAAATCAATAACTACTTAAAAAAAAATTTAAAATCTCTGAAATAAGTTAAAATATTACCACAGATGTGCCAGCTGCAGAGCTTTCCTTAAATGTGATTTAAGGTTCTTGGCTCCGTTTTGAAACACGTTGAAA
The DNA here is from genome assembly GCF_963422515.1 of Blennius ocellaris. Classification (NCBI taxonomy): domain Eukaryota; kingdom Metazoa; phylum Chordata; class Actinopteri; order Blenniiformes; family Blenniidae; genus Blennius; species Blennius ocellaris. The sequence continues at coordinate 21,270,973 of NC_137657.1, read as the reverse complement.
GACGATGGGAAACACAGCATTGAAGTACAACTTCACACGCAAGTTCGATGACATAATTGTATCTGCGTCTGAATAAATCCAGAAAAAGATGGGATCTCTAAAGAGCGAGACATGATCCACTATGAGCAGGATAGGAATGATTAAGAAGTTTTAACAGTGTAGCGCATAAAGGGAAGTAGTATGACCTCGCCTTTGAAATAGCCAACAAAAGCCACCAAACCGAATGTGCTTTCAGTGGCCATGCACTGTGAATGATTCCCCTTTAAAGCCGTCGCACCACCGGATTGAAAAGAACAGTACAAACAAGATGCGTAATGTAAATTATCCGATGCATTTTTGGTCCACGTTGTTTTGTTTCGATGAAAATGGAGGAGAGAGGAGGGAGTGACCAGAAGGAAGAATGAGAAGATGATGCAAATGACAAATGAATGGAGAAGAGTGTACTGAAGTTACATGCACATTATAAACCCATTGAGCGTCAAAAATGATGACATCATACGAGTAAATTTTTCATTTTCGTCACTGAACCCTGAGCTAAATAAAATATATCATTGTATATTTACAATTGACGGGGTCATTAGCAGTCATGACCGTCAGCTAGCAGCGACCTGAGGTAACCTCAAATGTCAGCTACTGAATCTTCAAGTAGCCCCACAATTGTCACTGGTACCCTCAGAGCTTCCTTCTTCACATAAATAATACTCAGTGCAGCTCAAAAATAGTGTGAGTCCATGCATTCTGCACTTTCAATTCAAAAGGCAGCTCCCAATAAAGAAAAGAAGATGGATAAAAGATACAAACAAACAAAGGATCTAACACTGACTTCGCTAAAAAATGTGTTCACCACATTATCCAGAGCTCGTTTTTGACTTGCTTCCCACGTGGTAAAACATGCAGTCGGTACTACGCTGGAAGGAAAAGACAAAAAAACATTTTGCCCCAAGGACTTTTCCCAGTTTTTTTTCTTCTTTACACGCGTTCACCCTTCAAGTATTCCAGCATTGTTTCTGTAACAGCCATCGTTTGGCATTTTGATGATTCTTGCTATGAAAAAAAAAAAAAGAAAAAAAGAAGAATTTATACCAAAATAAACTGTTGAGAAGTTGAAAATAATGTCCAAAATGTCATGGACACAGTACTAATAAAAAGGGAAAGGTAAACTTGACTCTGCGCCGTAGCTGAAATGTACTCCCTTACTAAGCGTCCGTCTCTCCGACGGCGTCCTCTCGCCAGGAGAGTCGTCTCTGTTCTGTCACTGCGTCTGGAAAAACCGTTCTCAGTTGTGTTTCTTCAAGAGTCCGTCTGTTGCCCTGTCGTAGTTGCCGGGGCTGAAGTCGGGACAGATGCCGTTGGCTGTTTTGCTGGTGGCGGTGCCCTGAGGGCTCGCAGGTGACTGGCCGGGCTGCGTTTGGTGTTGGTGGCAGGGGGCGCCGTGGAGCCCTGCGTTTTCTGTGTACAAGTAATCCTCAGCAAAGTCCGGGTGCTGCTCCACAAAGCTCCTGAACTTGTCTGGGGAGACCACAGGAGGGCGCCAGAGACAAAGGCAACGTTAGAAATGCATGCCACAGGCTTCAGTGGCTCCAAATGAGAAAATAAACCCAAGTTTTCAAACAGATGCTTCATTGATCTTCTTACCAAATGTGACCTTCCCCGTGTCTTCAGCGTCGATGGCGGTAAACAGGCGTTGCACACCGAGGTGAGCCACTCCTAAAGCTGTCTTCAGTATAACTGCCAACTCTGTTTCTATGATCGCGCCGTCCTCCTCTGCCTCAAACATCTGGTGGATGTCAAACATCAAGAAATAAGGAAGGGTTTTGGCAAAGGGCATGAAATTAGACAAGAATTTTCATTTGTGAGATGAGAAGAGCAGTTTTTTTTTAATATATATTTTAGATTTTTGCAGCTGAATAAAGGATCTAACATTAGAAAAGTTTTGTATGGATCACATACATTGTTAACAGTGTAAACAGAATAGTATGCTGTGGAAACAGGTGTGGGAGGATAATAATGTAAATGTTCATGTAAATATGACAATATTGTGGAAAAATGAGTATAGAAGAAACATTGTGACTCTATAATCACAATACACAATACTTGGGGAAATACAGTGTAAACTGTAAATATACCCGTATACTGTAAGAATGGGTTTAAAGTTGGGAAATACCATGTAAACAAGCGAGATCGGTCAAGGCACAAGGGTATGGGAAATACAGTATGATATGAGCCTTGAACAGGCACAACAAGTGTAAACATGTCAGTATGTTGCAGGGAAAGTCTGTCAATGAGTATCAGGTAAATACTGTGCAGTATGCTAGTGTGTTACAAGTACAAGTAATGAAAATGCTGTATAAACATGCCAATATGCTCCTCATAGATGAATACTACTTTATTAATCTATTTGACAAAGCTGAGACAACATGCAGTATGTGGTATTACAATGTAGCAAATGTCAAGCTGCTCCTCGGCTAAACACAAAGCTGCTCAGTCTGATGGTCCGATAAGCATGAACTCTTAAACAGAACATACCTTGAAGGCCAATTTCATTGTTCCCAGAGTTTTGGCAGGTCTGCATACAACAGATAAGGCTATCACATATTCTCTAATATCCATGTTGTTATCTTCATGCTGGGGAAACAACAGGGGGGGAAAAAAAGGATGAAGACAGAGCATGTGCGGGAGGTTACTCCATTTCCAATGGGTGATTGCTTTTATGAGGCAAAGTGTCATGCTTAGCTTTAATCTCAACACACTGTTCATTATGGCCTAAACTATAGCAAATGTACTGGTCGTTAATTCCTTGTACCATGTGGCTTGCTATTGTGTTAGGTATACCCCATATCTGAAACGAAAGACAGACAGGAGGCTACAGAATCATTGCACGAGTAAATCTGCAGTTTTTACCTCATCGAAAAGATCAAACATGTCTCGTAGCATGTCTGAAACTGGCACATCGAGAAAGTGAGCAAAGTCCTCCAAGCCCAGCTTCTGTCCCTCCAGCTTCCTGGCTCTGTTCCCATACTCCTGCAAAACCTTCTCAATGTTCTTCGGTTTTAGCCTGAGGGAGCAAGAAAAACTTAATCCATAACGTAGAATAGATATAGTGAGCAAGGACACAGCACTCTGTATACATTTCGGACAACATTTTTAACTTCTGATGAAGTGGTACATTTCGAAAAAAAAAATCAAGACTGTGCTATATATATGTGAATTTCAATCATGCATTTACATGAGGTTTTTTTTCCCTTTCTTACATCAGTATAGAGGTTAAAGTGTCATTGCTTTACAACAAAACACTTTGAGTTTTAGGCCTGCTGTTTGACTGGTAACAGTGAAATGCATTTACCCTGCATTCGGATTCATAGCTCCGGATTCCTCCAATGACAAGCATATCGGGTTAACTACCGACTATATATAGGCCATACGTGTGAATATGTTTGAGGGCAACTAGTTCAATGAGACAGACAGCCTGTGAAGGTCATTTCACACATTTTTCTCTGTTCGTTGGGATATTTTTCAGTCTCGTCTACATTTCTGTTCAGCGATGAAGAGATTTGTGAAAATGATCATAGTTCGATTTTCCTTCCTGTTGGGAAATCTTAGTTTCACCAAATAGGGAGTCGATACAATACATCCATTCTTTCATCTGCCTGATGTTGTTAGTCTCCTCTGCTCACCAGCCAAACAATTTAACTTACTGTGTTTGGAGACCAGACTACAACTGGATCCCATCCTGAGCAGACACCCGGCCACTCAGTGCGAGTCTCCAGTGCAGCAGACCCCACCTTCTGCTACATGCGCCCAACCAGGGGCCTGTCTGTGAATGAACAACCATTTCCCAAGGCGCCGCTGCCAGAAACCACAATCTCCTCTAAGTCCCTGCAGTTTTGGGCGAGTATTTCCCTTGTCGTACTGCAGTACCCCTCACCTACTCGCCTTTGTGGTGTGCATTGCACTGGAAAGTTTAAGTGACTTACCCCAGTCTCCTGACGAGCTTGGCAAACTCCAGTAGACAGGTGTCGACTGGCAGCCTCAGCTGGCCTTCTGCCATGGCCAGCTGGCAGTCTTCGAATGAGTAGTCTGTGATGGGCACGCCCAGGGCCCTACGCACAACATGGTGGAGACAACGATGAAACGTCAGCATGTGCAAATCAATATAAACCTTGCTTAAAGCTTATAAGGCAGATGTAGTAGATGATGCCCTGGTGCTGAAAACAATGTGCTCAGTTCTTTTTTTGTCAGCCTTGAGAAGTGAAGTCTTTCATTCTGAACTGGAGCGTGTGCAAGAGTGTGTTACAACACAGGTGCAACATAAGCACGGGGAGCGGAAGATTGTAACATACGGAAAAGAACAGGCACACAAGAGAAACTATTGATGAAGAGAAATAGTTGTCCTCTGATAGACGTTCACAACAAAGTGTCCCCGACTTGTTCTGCCGTATGAAGGAAATATTAACTAGCTTTAGTGATTAACTTGGACATAGCTCCGTCACAGTGAACAATACCACGTTGACGCAATAATAAATCAAACTCACTTTGCCATGACACGTCTCACATTTATAGCAAAGAGTGCAGGATTCTGTTTCTCCTCCTCTGAGGGCGTGTAGATGGGAAGGAACTGGCAGAGGAGGATAACAGTTTAGTAAGCGACGTCTCTGACACTTGCATATGCCACGAAAGGCCATTAATCTAAAATACTAATGCATGAAACACACCAGGCAATCACAAAAAGGGAGCAGAGTTGGGAAATGTTCACACTCACCTCTATCACAAATTCATTGTGTAGCTGGCACAGTGTCAACCACAAGATTTCAAATCTGGATAATAATTGAAAAAAAAAAACCATAACATTTAAATAGAGACATTTGGTCAGTCCCTGTCAGTGAACAATGACACACGTTCATAAAACACATTAAAAAAATAATAGTCTCTACTTACGCTCCTGGCCCTTGCCACGTCCAAGTAATTGTGTCCTGGAAAAACACATAAAAGCCCAGATATTATTAGACAGAGCAGAATAAAAATAATGACAATTATTTCCAAGATGCATTTTTAGACCAACTGCTAATGTGCCCTATATAGAAGTGCAGCTTATTGGCACACGAAGATGAGATCATGGTGTGATCAGGATACCTCAGGCACTAGTATAGACATGTATATTATTGCATAAACTGCAACGTCTTTGACTTTTTTCTTTTTAGTATTATTTTTTTAGTTTAAACTTTTATCAGCTTTACTGTATTTGTTTTGTGTAAAGCCATAAACCGTTGCTCCAGACGTGAACGCAAAACTCCTGCTCACTAAAACAATGAATTACAATGAGTTTTCTTCTGGCTTTCAAGCATGGATTTTCTGGATCCAGTCGCCCGTTCATGCTTCAGTACGGCCTTGAATTTGTCAGATTGAGCAACGGCATGAAGAATACAGCACTCCTCTTAAAGACAGAACCCTAGAAAATAGCACCGCCTGACAGTTTGTTGCTGCACCATGAAGGTTCTGTGAAAAATCCTGACATTAAGACTTTCCTCTCATTCTTCCCATGATTTTTGGAGACTTGATGGGACAAAAAGAACTTGAGCACTTAATTGGGTATAACAGTACACATTGAAAGCAAAGGCATCCTCAACCTCTCACAACTCGCTTTGATTTTAATGTGTTGCAAAAGCAGATGTCAATTTGTCTTCAATACGAGTTGCATTAAGTTGTGAAAAACATTACTCTATACAAACTAAACTTTATTTAGAGAAGAGTCAGACATCCCATAACACTGCCAGTATTCATTTGCTGAAATTAGCAATGCCAAAAAGGGATTACATTACCAGAATATTGTAAACAAAGTGACCGGTGCATGATTGCAATGTGCAAACCACAACTTCCTGTCTGACATCACTATAAACTTCTGCAATTGCAAATGTGATTTCTCAAACAGATATTTCAGAACATACAGTAGGTGATGACCTTGCAACAATAGAGGTTTACTGGATTGAAAGTTTCTTGAAAGTCTCAATTTTCTTTGGCAGATGGTTTTTCTACGCCTCCTCTAACAAGCCTGAACGATGCCGTGGACTTGTCTGCTGAATCAGAGTATGATTAGCTCCATTCCCAGGCAGGCGAGCAGAAAGTGGCTTTGCATGCTTCAACGGATTCTTCTTATAACCGCACTAAAGGACTTCTTCAACTGAAACCTCCTCTTTGGCCTGCCAGTAGCTGTCTATTGAATCATTAGGCTGTCATGGGAACATGAATGTACTTGAAAAACTAAGACTCTCCTAACCATTTGGAGTTTAGGGGCAAAATACGGAAACTTTGAGAGGGAAAAGTAATGCTTTCCTCCATAAAAGATCCACATCATTTATGAAGCGTTAATCTGTTACATTGCCACACAGTATGAAATAAAACCCCATTCCAAAAAAGGAAAAAAAAAGAAAGCAATTTGCATCTTCTCTGAACTTGAGCAATATAAAAGCCCCAATGCCTCACGGAATGATTCATCTCAATAACTATAACAATCTAAAAATTGCCAAATTCCTGTTGACTTGACACTTTTGAATTTGAGCCAACGCGATACATAAAACTCACCCGTCACCAGTTCACCTGTCAGCCAACACGCTGCAGAGAATTCTATGTACTCACCATCTCCCACATGGGTAAAACCACTTGCTTTGATTAATGACACATTATGCCAGATGCATGGAAACTGAATGGATTTTTCCTTTATGCTGGGAGACCTTAAAAGGAGTCTGAAATGCTGTCGTGTCAGTTTTTCAGATATTCATCTATCCTCTGAGTCAGACTCTGGGAATATGCTAAGCAAGCTACGGGGCATACATAGTATGCACACACACGTACTCGATCTGGCACTTACAAACGCATCCAAAGTCTGAGTGCTCCAAGGTTTTTTTGGGGGCTTTTTTTGTTTCCTGTTGGGAGCTCCTCCGATGATTTTACTGCAGCTATGTTTCCTCTTTGCACAGCATACTCAAACAGTTGTATTTGCTTAAACTCGACATGATATGTTAAATAACACGTTCAAAACAATAATGCAAGTGAAATCTGATCTGAAAGTAAAACATGGAGGGAGCATACAAGTTAGTTGAAAAAGTAATGTGCAGGACCACAGGCATAATTTGACACCCAATCAATCATGTATTGATGGAATGTATTTTCCTTTTTGACTTTCGTCACGATAACTGTGCCATTAATTTGTGTTGCTTAGCTACAATCTTAAAGTCTAGTACTCTTACCAGTCTATTTGGATATCGAAAGACTACAGGCTGAACTGGTACGGCTGGGATGAAGGCCCCTGTACAAGCAAAAACACAGAGCAGATTTAGTTTAATTCAGTATATCTGTACATAACATCAAACAGTCCGAAAAGTGGCCACTCTATCACTATTTGTTGTCAAAATTTGAAATCGCCAAATAAAGAAAAAAAACGAGCCAGTACACTAATTTAAGAAGAATGTTAGGCAACAAAAATCCATTGTATGTGATGGAAATGAAAAGCAGAGGTGCTACCTGGCTTGAAGGTGATGAGGCAGGATCTATTGGTGCACGTTCCCTCTGGAAAGATCATGATCTGGATGTATGAGAAAATTGTGAGTCACAACATCAACACAGCTTCCTGTCACATCTGAAATCAAAATAAATATCCAGTTTTGACATGGCAAGCTGAATTTATACATATGATGTCAAGTTATTTACAATTCTCCAAAATCTGCTGTTGTGTTCATATTAAACATCTATAAAAAAATTAATATATTACGGTAGGTGGTTATAGTTAATCAAGTACCGAAAATGTTTGACATATGGTCTTTGGCCAATTTGTGATTTGAAGAAAAATGTACATCGTCTGTTAATATTCAGTGAATTTAGTAGTTGGACCATGATGATTCGTTTTCCGTGCGTATCTGTGATTTCCCTCTCCGTTCACTGACCTGAGGCCATTCTCCTCCAGAGTGAGCCCTGCGTTTGATCTCCTCCACTGTCTTTTTTCTGGAGTTCTGATCTGACCGTGACACAAACACTGGCCTGATGTACTTTATCAAAGCTGGAAGAGAAGCACAGACAAATCCCAAGATTAATGCAGAAACAGTAAAATGACTTCTCTTTCTTACTGTAATACGTGTAATTGCTTTAATTGTAAAAGTAGCATTTATTAAACATTTATGAAATACTCCACCGGGGAGAGATCAAAGCATCCGTTTACAGCGACCATCACTTTGATGGTGTCTTTAAACAGAACACTTCAAGCTAAAACACTACAGCAAAACAAGGCCGTATTAAAGTGATGTCCTGATCTATTCCAGAGACTAACGTGGCGGTACAATCCAATCCACTTTATTTATATAGCACATTTAAACATCAAAGCGTTTCCAAAGTGCTGCACATGAGACTGCACATAAAAACAATAAAATTAAAACAATGCAAATTAGCTCCAACACTAAATAAGTATAAAACCATAAATAAAAATAAAAACAGATTAAAAACTACAAACACATTAAAAAAACTACAATGATATGATCTGTTACACAGGTTAGGGCTAAACAGTATACACTTACAGTATCAATCAATATCAACATACAGCATAAGAAGATGAATTGTTTCGAGGCCTTCTAACCATTATATTACAATCAAAGAAGAAGATAAAAGGTAAGACAGGTATCTTAACGTGATTATATCTGAAACAAAGACATCAGGGCTGAATTGTCTGTACTATTCTACAGTTGAGTGTTATACAGCAGGTTTATTGTTGCATGACCTACTCTGCAATGAAGTCATCTCCAGTGTTTCAGCGGCTGCTAAATGTAATTTAAGTATTTTAAACAACCTTCAAAAATGTCAAATGTCTGGACGGTTCTGGGTATTGATCAGAAAGACGACTGTTTAAATTAAGACAGTGGCTAAAACCACAATGATCAAGTATCAGCGAACAGTGAAAAAGCAGCATCAGCTACAATGCAGAGCATGGACATTATTGATTATTGCCAGATTGGCATTAGGAGATCAGAAAGACCAGACCGTGAATCTAAGGGGCCGTCCACTTGAGAACGCCGGTTTACGTAAACGAGCCGTTTTTGGCCAATCATCCACACGAGCCGGCGATTTAGAAGCCCGAAAAGGTATGTTTTTTTTGGAAAATGGGTCCCAGAGTGGGGAAGTTCTAAAACCTCGGCTTGGTTGTGAGGTGTTGACAGCAAAGACGGTCTTCTGTAGAAAATTATGATGTCATCACCCCCCACGGTGGTCCGCGACATCAACTAATATCCACAAGAATCTTGTACTACATGCTACAGGCGAGCTACAGAAGCTACTGACACTAGAAGCAGGAGGAGCAGGGCCATAGACCTATAGAACTCACACTTAAATAGAAGTCTATAAGCAGGAGTCTAATTCTGCATCTCTATGTGCATCACCTTCTTCTTCCTCTGCATTTTTGGTGTATTTAGTGAGTCACAGTACCCCTAATGGTCTGGCAAATGTACTACAGGCCCTGAAGCCTCATGCTGAGCCATGCTGGAAACATTCTCTTATACCTTCAACTTCACTGAAATTGAAGTTGAAATTGAAGTTGGTTGCACTTAAACAGACAGGGGAAATGAAAGCGAGTTCAGCTCTATGAGGAAGAAACTGATTCCAACTATGAGCTGTCTGCTCACAGGAAAGGATTAGAGCTGGAGCTACTACCCTGAGAAACACTGCACACGTCACTGTGGCTGATCAGGTCTTAATGCTTGTTCTGTATTCTCCTTGCTTGACCATGGCGCTTGCTTCCTCTTGAGAGGTACACTGGGACTTGGAAAATAAACTAATACCGGAGTTATAAAATCAAAGATGTACACAATGTCTACATTATAAATTATACCAATTCTTGACTGACAGTTTTTTGTTAAACTGCCAATGAAAAACTAATCCAAAATGAGTCTACTCCTTTGATGCAACAGCCATGTAAAATGGTTCAAAGTTTCATTCAACCTGCAGGTAACAATGTGGCCAATTAGTGTCTTAGTAAGTGAAGGAGTAGGACGAGAAGGGAAGGCTAAAATAACACCGAGCCCTTTAGTGTCTGTCCTGCTGGCAACCAATGCCTTAGCTGGCAACTAGAGAGGTAAATTAACTTGCAAGCCAGTTAATAGGATCTGCTGTTACAGTAGTGTGTGTACTGACTGCAGATGAGTGAGGCCTATCTGACCTTTGCATGGAGCTTTAGGTTGTGTTCGGACAAAAACTCTAGCCAGACATCCAAATGGCTGTTTTGCATTCAGGTCTGTTAGTGGTGGTGAAAGAAAACAAGAGCCATGATTAAACAGCAGAGAATGTGTTGACATGTAGGGAACAAGGCCATTCCTGGAGGAACCCTGAGGTCTATGCAAGTGAATATTTACAGCTGTAAGAAATTTTAATTATGCGGCCATCTCTAACATAATTTGTAGTATTTTTCCATAATACTCCCTCAAAATAAGCCTCATCATTTCCTATGATAAACATACTAGATAGCAGAGAACCAGTGCAATGTTGAGTTCTCTTTTTTTCTTTCTATTGAACTATCTTCAAAACATGATCAAATACTATATTAATGCAAACCAAAACTGACTGCAAAGGAACACCAAAGCTGCTCCTTCTCCAAACATGACACAGCAAAGCTTTGTTGGCCAGTATTTATTGCCATTTAATTTGAAGCTTTTAAGCTCCACAGCTGAGTGGCGGTTATTCAAGGAGGGTTTCTGCTTGTTCATCACAGTGTTGCAAAATTCCCAATAATTTTCTTTTTGTTATGCCCTCATGAAAACTTTTTGTGTGTGGGTGTATAAGTTACTCAGAACAATGGTATATCACGATGGTTGACCGCTCCTTTTACTTACTTCCCCAGAGAGGTATATCCTTGCTCTCAGCCTTCATGACGATGGAAGACATTGTCATTGTGACTGGAATGGCATCAAAGTAAGAAGAATGGGGCGCCAGGGTGAGGATGGGGGCTTCTGTAGACAGTGCCCTTCGACCTTTCACAGTCATCCAATGGAAACCTCCCGCAAACCACATGACCCGCATGATGATTTTCAGAATAATGTCCACCAGTCTGGAAAACAAGAGAGTGAGGATACATGAAGAACACTTGTCAAACATTAAAAACTCTTCACATCAGTATCAGTACAACATTGCATGATATGATGGAAAGATGTGTATACGAGTCAGAACAAAAACTAAAATACTTTTTTTTTTTTTTTTTTTTTTACGGATGCACTTTCCCCAGATCTGTAATGTTGATATTTTACCAACAAAATATTGCCGATACAATATAATCTGAAGTCAACAAGATGCGTCGACATGTCAAAGTCATCTTTTTTTTTTTTTTTACACTATACACACTATTTTTTACTTAATTATTACATATAAATATGTCCCTATTTTTCAACAGCAAAGACAGTCCATCAGAAGAGACACTTAATGTCATCAACAGTATATTTATCCTTGTACTTGTGTCCATTGTATTAACCTACTTTTTTGGTATTAAGCATTGGATAATTAGGATGAAGTAACACACCAAATCTCAATTTCAGTGTGAAATACTACAACAGGCAATGTAATAAGAAAATTCGTTGAGGTAAAAGCAATGTTGTGTTGTTTACTGCATTTAAGACAGAAATGATGTGGTAAAAGAAAAAAAAGGTGGAGAGATTTGTTGAATCAAGCATTCCAGAACTGTGCAATGCAACTTCAAAATGACGTTATAAATAACAAACAAATGACATCCAGACTTTCTGATTGCAACATTTTAAGAGATTGCAGTTTGCTTGAGGAGAAATTGTGAAAATTCATGAATCAGAGCAAACAAATCTCACTTCAATGCTGTCATTTGCAAAAGACAAAACAAAACCTGAACATGGAAGTGGCCCTTTTGAGCCACGTGACTTTCTATTGATACTGAAAGCAGAGTTGTTGATTGTATGGCTAAGTGCTCCAAGCACTCTACCTCTGCTCTTTGACTTACAGTTGCAGAATGTCAATACCAAACATGCTGTACCAGTATTTCCAGGAAAAAAAAAAGGCTTCATATTATTCATGGTTCATCCAGGACTTGCACACACTCAAAATACGCTTTTACACAGTCAACCAAATATAAATATACGCATACTGAAGCACCCACCTTCTCCAGAGGCACTGGGGTTCGACGGTAGTCTCGGAACGCCCGACTGAAGCAAGGAAGGCAAAAGGCCAGGCCAGCAACATCATAAACGCAGCAATGAGTAGACGGATGGGGAATAGTGTAACTGTCATTAATGCAATCTGTAAAAAAATATTAAAAAAAAGGAAAGGAAAGAAAGAAAACAACATAATTAAAAAGAGATTTTTGCCAACTATTTTAATACATCAAGTTCTACAATTACAAATGATATCAGAACCCGATACCAGATCGGCCACATCCCTAATATAAAGCCAATTTTAATGAAACCTTCTGATGCAAGATACAGTGAAACAGCCAAAAAAACTTCTATAACTGTTGCACTATGCATGTTTATACAAACTCACCCCGACAGCATGGCTTTGAGGCTAGATTGTGAGCAACGAAGTAGCTGTCTTTCAAAGCAGCATCGCCGATATCTCAGCTTGAGTATCAGTTTGGTGTCATGTTTGCTAGGAAATTGATCAAAATAATAACTATGTTTTCTTTGGAATATTTACAATTATCTTGGTGTTTCCCTGGCCAGATCACAGACTCTTGTGGGAATGTTTTGACTCATGGGCCTAATGTTTGACACGGCTGGTCTAAATCGGGGTGTACAGACTTTATGATGATGTCATCAGCAAGTTTGTGAAAAAGCCCAATAATGAGCCCCTCATTACAATCAGGTGTGTTGCAACTGGGAGGGAGCTAAAACATATAGGACAGGGGCCCTCGAGGATCGAGGTTGGAGACCCATGCTCTAAAGCGACGGCAAAATCAGGAAGAAGAAACTTGAGAAATAACCAAAGGCTGGAAAGAGTTGTACAACACAGGGAAATTGAAGGCACTGTGACCCCAAACAGGGAGGGTTACTCCAGAAGATACTACAAACATCGGAGACGCCATCCGCACGAAAAAGCTGTCATGTAATTGGCATTGTATCTGGCATGGAGAAATTTGAAAATGGATGGGCAAAGACGAACATTTGCTGAAAACAATGCCTGGCATATGTACATTTCCTGCACGAGGCCATGTGGATTGGAAACTTTTCAAGAACGACGGGGAGATAAAAGATGATTTTGGCTAGTGTGGACAGGGCCTGAGATATTTCTTATGAATCTCCGATTTTCTCCTCATGATTTCTGCTACCTCCCTGTTTAAACCCACCTATTCTCACTCCGATGGTGGCCGTTTACTTTAAAGATTTGTATTGCTTCCTAACAGCAATCCTTATCTTCTGTAAATATTAGACTTGATAGTAACTTCTACTTAAGCAATCTCAAACACAATCGATCAACTTGGAAAGCACCAAATCTCACAAAACATATTACATGTTTCAGTTCTCTTCCAGCAAACATGTCCTTTCTATGAGAAGTAAAAATGTCCCATTATAGTGAACCCTTAACAATAATCCAATAATTGTGCAGTTCCAGATAACACTAACATGAAGAATACAGTTTGACAATAATGTTTTTGAGTATTTCAGACCCTTTGCACAATGCACTTGCTAAAATATTCATACAGACCCAAAGCAAAACAATGCAAGAACGCCACACTGGATTAAAGTAATACTACAAAAGCCAAAAGGTTATCTAGGGGTTGGAATAAATCAGTTATTTCACTAAATCCTGAGATTAGTGAATCAAATCTTGACAGTTTAAAACATAAATGTGGAAATAAAAAACAAACAAGCCAAACAATACAATTTGGGCGCTACAACACTTCTTTCAACAGACAGCACATAATGTAAAATGACTAAGGATGAAGCGGAACTAAACCGAAACGTCTTATCAGAACTGCAGGCCTGTGAAGCCAGCAGCAATGGAAGTGAAGCCAGTTTCTTTGCAGAAAGCGAACCGACGACTGCCGAGAAGTGTGACCTAAATGATTCTGATCAGTTGCTATTTGTGTGAATACAAACATCTGTCATGAGACTTTTACATGAACCTCAAAGTAGACCGCAGGCATATTTAATTTTGAAAGCACTTGCAGATCAGAAACACTTCATCTGCCAATTACTTTTCAATTCACGTACACCAGTTTTCTTTCTTTCTTTTTTTTTATCTGGCTTTCTCACTGAAGGCAGTGGCTATAAGACAGTCGCAGATGGAGCCTCGTTATATTTACTTAAGTCACCATGACACACTGAAAGAGGAAGATGAGGGTGAAGAGGAGTGACTTACTGAAGTGCAACCTTTTCACTATTGTGAGAACAGTTTTTGAAATGCTCGAGAAAAGACTGAATTATTTCCAACTTAAGCCATGTTTATGGACTGTGGACACAAACAATAAATTAAGAGTCACAGACTCACTTGCATGGATCTAAACTAAAAGTATCCTTCCTTGTCCAATTTGTACTAATCTTTTGTTATGTACACCTATTGTGCCACCCGGTTGACAGACCGAGAAATCACAAATCAGTCTATTATTAAGAACCGCTAAACTGCTCAGGTACTCATCATCAGTAGAAGTCACAATTTCAGCCCACTTAGAGCAAAAACTAAAATAATTCAGGCACCAGAGACAAATAATATACTGGATTCACATTGCATAAAAAGTTAAAGCATTCAAATTCTACCAGTGTAATCAATCATAATGCTTTCTGTGCCTGTTCCTTATCCCCACTGAAAAATGTTTTGTCGGCTTCCTAAAGGCAATTTTTATGCCTCCATATTTCATTCTAGAGCCTCGTTGTCTCCGCACTGTATTCAGTAGGTAAAAGGGATTCTCAGGTTTTACTTCACCATCACCCCCAGGGCTCAACCGGATTCAAAACCTGACATTAGCTATCAACACTATACCAGTAGGTAGTGTACTGCTTAAAGTCTGGGTTTAATTTTAACAATCTGTGGAATGAATATGTACGAGATCTCTTGAGGGGACACCATGGAGTGTTCACCTTTGATGCCCATCAATAGAAATAATGATCTGAAAAGTGTTGGAATAACATATTGGTCTGTTGCTGCTCTGGCAACATCAACACAGATTTAAGTCTGTATTGGATCTATCCAACACATTTCACAGGAATGTTGATGAGGCTTGTCGAAGCTGGGCAGATAACTAAAATTAGCAGCTTGGCCTTTGACACCGCACCAACCGTTGGACTACAAAGTTCTTTTCAGACTGAGATGCTGAATGATAAGGCATAAATCTGCCACAAAAACAAAACATTATGTGGCAACTTTAGGGCTCCACCAACAAACTCTGCAAATGAGTTAATTAGCTCATCAAGGGTGAAAAATCTGCATGAGCAGCTTTATGTGGATTAAAGGGTCAGGCTACTGAATTACAGAGTCACCTACTAATGAGTATTTGCAAGCTTCTATAGATGATTCTAGATTTGGGGCAAATGGCTAATGTTGTCATTTGTCAGAATTATCCACCTTATTACCTCCGGACCTATTTTTGGACAGCTGTCTTCTGGTATCGAAAACCCTTGATTGGAAAAGAGATAGATTCCAGTTAGCCTCAAGAGGACGGTCTGCTGCTGTCTATGAACACCAATGTCACTTTTCAACTTGGCAATTTAATATGCTCAACTGCACTCAGCTCACTATGCAATCATCAAAGGGTCTTTAGACAATAAGAAGTTTCTGTTGTTTTGAGGAACCTTGGGTGGATGCTTAGCATTCTGTATATGTTCACACTGAGAGGCGTCAAGAACTTTGGAAAATTCCTAAACCTTCTACCCTGCTCCTTAATAGAAACCTGCCTTTTCCTATTCAGTAATCCCAGACGCACCAAAATCTTTATTTCAAAAATTGGAAAGTAAAATAATGCAGCTTTAACTGACAAGCAAGTGTGACGTTGAACAAACTCGTGGATTTCATAACCCTTTCAGTGTCTCTGTATCTTTTATCTTATGTCATTTCCCAGTAAATGTTCGTGTTGCAAATGAAAATAATGAAAGATCTGAACCCTATCATGACGAGAAACAGTGCAGTCCAAAAACAGCTATTGGAAACCTGGTTAGCAGAATGTACAAGGATGGAGCTACGGAGGACTTCTGTCTAACGCTTTACAGGGCCCACTTCAATGCTACTATGAGTTCTCTGGACTTTTTGCCCTCCACATGATCAACAGGCTTCCCCTTATGATTGTGGCCTCCAACAAATCTCATCTTACAGCTTTAAAAGGAAACTACATAAAACAGTTACTAAATTAACACCACCTGGTCAATAATGGACCGCAAAGGAAGGAATTATGCAAGTTCTCCTAAGGTGACCTGTGGTGTCACATAAACATCTTAGCAACAGACCCTATAGTTTCAATAAGAACCTGGTTTTCCAGCTCATCTTTGGTCATATTTAGATTTGTCTAAAGATCTCGTCAGCACTTTTAACTCTTTTGCAACATTTCTCAAATCTTTCTCTCGAATGTTAAGGCTCTATGACTTAGCTGTGCTGGCATGTAGAGGAGCAAGTGTTCTGCGACAATGCTATGCAGTTGGCATTCGTCAAAGCAACATCAGCATGAATTCCAGGATCCAAGGTTTACAAGAAGAACATTGTATCTGTTTGCCTCCTTTGACTTGTCGTCTTCCCACAGAGCATCGCAGTATCATTTGTGTCCAAGGTAAACAAACGCCTGGCCATGGAGAAGATGTAAAAGAAAATATGATTCGTCAGATCTTCTGACATTATTCCACTGCACCATGATCTAACGGTGATAAACATCCACATTATCAGCATTTTTAGGACGCACTCCAAACACAGTCATGCAGTTTGATATAGATGGAACTGCGGTGCATTTGGTGGTATGACAAAGTTTTTATGACAGAAATACTCTAAATATTTTCTGGTACAGTGGTTCTTCTGTGGATTTCTTAAATGATTCAAGGTTTTTAAGTCTTGGTCACTCATTGGTCTGTCACCAGCTCACCTCACACTTGGTCAACTTTAAGTAGGCTTGAGGCATTCAATACAGGAAACAGTTGTGCAGCCATCACAATTTGCTCTTTATAAAGATCAACTTTCTTTATGAATCAGTCTGCATTCAATGCAATGAACAGAGCTGACTGTTTCGTTAAGGACTGATATATGCTGTCTGCAGAGAGGTGCTTTTGTTACAAGATCATTAGTATGTCACTGGGATGCTAGTCACTCAGGTTCTGGTGATAGATGCAGGAGTCTTTTCCGTTTGTCTCAACATAACCCTGATTGTATATGTTGATCAGTGAATGGGCAGCCGGCTGGTAAACAGGTTGTCTTATTTCAAGAGTTCAAGTGCAGTACCCATGGTTTTGTAGTGGATGTCAAAGTAACACATATTATGGTGAGAGTTGCTGTTCCATCACATTGGGGAGACTTCACAACCCACTTTTTAATTCAGCATATGGTGGAAAAAAAAAAAAGTTCATGAGATAAGTCTTTAAAACATAGCCTTAAAGTATTTAATGTTGAGTTAAAATGTGCGCAGAGGGTAACAAAATGTATTTCTATAAACATTTGACCTCTCAATGTACTATCGGAAACAAAGTTCTAAAAATGCGAAGAATGACATAACACCAATTATCTAATAAATGCTAAACTAAGTCGGGTGAACAAGCATTCACAACAGTGGAGTTTGTGTGTCTCTGTAAGTTTTGCAGCCACATTGGTAACTTCCTTTACTTTGATATGTCAGACTTACAGGTGAAACCAGAAAACCAACTTAGTCCCCTCGGCTGTGATGCACGTGACATTCTAACATTTCCCCATAGTCTTTGTGAAAAGAGTTGTTTGAGCCTCCCTAGGTCAGTCATGCTATTTGTAACAAGATACCTTCTCATGCCTACAATGACAGAGGCATTCATAAACAGGTGGCTGTGTCTCTGTGACTGAAAATATCGCACATTTGTTCTCAGTTCGTGGCTGTTCATAAACACAATAGTATTACCTCTGCATTATTCTTTGCGGACACTAGTTTTACAGCCTATACATTAGAAATAAGCACAGTAAGGAGGATGTTGTCATTTGGAAGAGTATACACGCGCAGAGCTGTGTGTAAAACTACATAATGAAATATTTGCAGGGAATCACTTTCCCTCACAGTGACAGGTGACAAATCACATTTTACAGTTCTGCCTTGGTGGCAAGCTGCATCCAGAAGATAATGTTTTCATAGATTTGTGCAGTGAAGCTGAAACCTACCAGACGAAGTAGCAATTAACACTTTTTTTTTTTTCAGCAGAAGCTGAAAGCTCTAAATCTGATTATCAAAAGGCAACGACAGAGAGCTGGGCTGCAACTCTGAAAATGCCTAATGTAATCGGGTGAGAATTGTGGACAACACTGCAGTTGTAGAGAAGGAGGGAAAATGCCCATGCCTGTCAGATCTCCATCCCCCTTCTCCACCCTCCACATCCACACGTGTTGGCTTGACTGATAACCAACACTGCCGCAGGGAATGTGAAGGAAATCAGAAAACGGCACCATGTTTAAAAGCACAGTATGACTTTTTTCTGCCAATTTCACATGCCACCATGCTAAAAAAACAACAACAACAACAACTGACTAATAAGGAGAGCACGCCTGCAATGCATGGAAATTAAAATCAAAGAGCAACAAGCTAGGCCCCTCCAGGACACACGGCCATGCTCAAGTAACTGTATCTCATTATAGTAGGCTGTTAACGGATTCCACTCAGAGAAGATACACTTGACGACGTGTACAATAAATAAATACTATTATGGCTCGGGATATCGTGGACTATCTCCCGGGTCTTCACAGAGCTGTAGCGGAGGCAGAAACACAGCGGAGGAGGAGAAAAAGCAACATGTATGAAGCTAATGTTAGCCGGCTAGCTAACCTTAGCCCAGCTGACTCCATGCAGTTAAGTTAAATGATGGTGACAGCCCAGCCCACGGTGGCGCATTAAAGTGTCGCCTATTCCCCCGGCAACTAGAACACATCGGTGCAAGAAGGAGAGACAGAATGAGCCTGCGTACTGTTACCTTTGCCTTCTCCAGAGGGGTGAATTTCAAGACGTGCACAAAAGGGTTTCTAAACGGGGGCGCTTGGTCCATCTTCTTCCCGTCTCCTTCCATCCCATATTGCCTATTACTCGGCAACCTCATCCTTGAAAGTAACGCGAATCAGCAGTAGTCCTAATATTTGGGGAAAAGGGGGGAATGATGTTGCATCTGAAAAAAAGAAAAGGAAAAAAAAGGCAGCTCGTCTCGCAGAACGCAGTTTCTCCTCTCTGTCCTGGACGGTGGCTAATTGAGGTGGCAGTGCGGGGCTATTAACGTTATCTCCCTTTCTTGGACAGCATGGAGGGATAATGGTTAGCTCGAGGATTAGCCGGGGATATCTGAAGCCGCCGATATCTGTGCGCATACAGTGCGCAGGACGCCTACCTCCACGCACCGTGCTCCCCCAGCCAGATCAGTCCGCTAACGGAGCCGCGGTCCCTCGCCTCCTGCAACTGCGCATGCGCGCGGTGGTCTCTCCATACATCCGAATAGTCCCTCCTGTCTCCTTTCCTATCCACTTTACCTTAACCTCCGTGGATGACGTCAAATAATAATAATGCGACGATGGTGCAGGTTAGTGACGTCAACACGGTGGGGAAAAACTACACATTTTAGAAAAAGGACTACAAAAAGCACATTTATAACACTTTCCCATGTCCCGCTAAATGCTGATATAATGTCAAATATCACAAGGTTTAAAGTGCCCCTGAATGCTTGGATGAGCAGGTCCCTTTAAATGTTGTTGCTGCAAGGAATTGTGGGGCAGCATAGGTTAGGGTTAGGGTTCCTTTGATAAAGGATGCATCAGTGTTTCCTATGCTCAAGGAGGCTCTAAAGGAACCACTGAGCCTCCTTTCCTTTGCTTATTGAGAATTCGGACAGTTTTTTTTTTATTATCATGGCCACCACTTAAACATTTCGGGGATTAAGGAAAAATAGATAGGAAAGGAAATAAGAGGGACTATTCGGATATACCCAAAGTCCTCGGCGCTTTTTTCCCGGCACGGAGTGATGCTGTCTTCACAACCAACTCAAATATCGGAAATGTTATTTTTAAATATATTTAACACATAATTTGTAACATTAACTAAAGTAGTGGTAAGGGTATGTATAGCAGTAACAATTTAATTTAAAGAATTATGTTTTCCATCATGAAAAACATACAAAACTGATCAGAATTATTGTATCATACGAAAAGAAAGGAATGCGCAATTTATTTGTTGTCTTACAAATATATATATATATATATATACACACACAGTATTGTAGTGATGTGCAAATATTGACCTTTGTGCGTTTAACTAAAAGGCTGGTGTGCATAAACTAAAACAACTGTGCATCAATGTAATTTACTAACCAGTTGTTGCATGCATTTTCTTTCTATCTATCTATCTATCTATCTATCTATCTATCTATCTATCTATCTATCTATCTATCTATCTATCTATCTATCTATCTATCTATCTATCTATCTATCTATCTATCTATCTATCTATCTATCTATCTATCTATCTATCTATCTATCTATCTATCTATCTATCTATCTATCTATGTGGGGGCGGTGTTGCTTGGTTTGCCTATAACAAAGGAAAGGTTATGCCTATTATTAGCATACTATAATTGGTGGCCAGCTCTTCATACAGCTGGAAAGTGGGAGTCATATGAACAGGTGTTTAATATTGGATGGCTTCTATATTGCCTCAGAATAAAAGCATTGTTTTGCTCATAGCCAGAGAGAGAAACAGAAAAATGCAAACATGTTGCATTTGAGGTGTGCTTAATTGTATATAATATACGTACTTTAAAATATGAAGATATTTTGAAGTGTATGGGAGATGAATTATCTTGTATACAACGTTTCTTTGCGCTGAATAATCTAAATACGCCCGTTACCTTGGATTTTAAAAATTGTTGTATGCTTCCCCCTTGTGGTGCAAATATTATAGTGCGCCTAAATTCAAGTGCCATATAAAATATTTATGGAGACAACCACACACACAACCAACAATATACGTTTGTGAACAACACATATGCAGGTAGAGTTGTAACCACGTCAGTTGCTGTGATCTATAGGGTTTACACTTTATTTTTATGCCTTTCTTATAAACATAAAAAGCTGAACATTAACAATAGTTCTCATTTAACATGCATGGTCAGTTCTTCGTTTCTAGAAATGTGGTAGCACAACGATATATATAAGACATTGTGTATATTTTCAAATGGAAATTTTATCTATTGCTTGAAACAAAACAACTGTAAAGCTTCCAAAAGCATTGACATAGAGATGCAGAGTATTGTTTAAGTTGCACAAAAATATTCCTTAATCATAGTTCGCTATTTATTTTTGAACATATTGGTGTTTTTTTTTTTTTTTTTTGTCCAAGTTAAGATATAATAGAAAACATTTCGGGTGTTCTAATCATGTGCAGTTTTCTGTAGAGCTGTATTGTTGCTGTGACACAATCTCTGACCTTTCAGCAGTGTGGTCATTACAATGACAAATTCACGTAATAATTTCAATTACACCAGTCGCTACACTAGTAGCCAAACAAAGTGGTTTGTTTGACTTAATCAGTCATTATTGAAGTCCAGTATTGTCAATTGCAATTGCTCCACTGCAGTGCAGTGGCCGTTCGGTAATGTGTCATATCCAACAATGTGCATAACATACATATAATCACAACTTCATGTTTATAGGCAACTATCATCCTCTGATGTAAATGATGGAGATAACCAGCAGGTCTTGGAAATAAAGATATATTCAGACTAGAACTCAGAATGCATCATCGATTTTCGTTTGTTAAACTTGCAGCCAAGAACAATGTATTTGAGACGATCAAGAAAAAATAAATTAAAATAAAAAAAAAACGTCATTCAGTCACAACTATGTGCACTAATTTCAATATATTACCATCTTTTCACTTGAATATGGAATTGTCATCAGTATTACCTATGACTTTACGAAAAAAAGTATCTCAAACAAATCCATTTTTCACTCGTATTATTCTACATTTGATAGACTCTCAGACATACATATTTCAGCTGGTAATTTAGATCCACAACACTGGAGTCTGGTTGTCTGCCAAATTGTGTTTCCTGTCTGCGCCATTCTGAATAAATGAGATGAACATAAAGAAATTAGCAAAAATAAACATAAACATAACCTGAAGAAACAAGCTGACACAAATGAAAAAAGAAAAAAAAAATCTTTATCTGCTGAGCTGGTCAACCAACAATGTGTACACAGCAGTTTTAAAAGTTTCCTTTGTGCAGACTTATCAAATGAGCTATGATGTACATGTTCTTATATGTACTCAAGCATAGAGTGCGAAATAGTGCGAAATATGTTGGAGGTTGTACTTTATTTATGACACTTGATTTCTCCGTGTTCTCATGGCAATCATGTTTTCATGCTTATGATTTCTGCTGTGTGTTCACGAACACACGCACATGCACACGCACGCGCGCGCACGCACACACGCGCACGCACGCACGCACGCACACACACACACCCACACACACACACACACACGCACACACACACACACATCCTGCACCAACATGCAGGATGCATATTTTGCCGGCACATACACACAAGCACACAAACCACTCAACTCCATATTTTAATTTGTGGTGTGGACGAGCATGTAGTCAAAGTGCCCTGTGGGCTGACCATATCAGGTCGTGACATTTGCATTTGACAGGAATCACATCAGACAGGGTTAATGTTGGAGAGAATAGAGGGATGAAAAAAAATGAAGAAAAAAAATAGCATAAAAGCCCCTTTCACTACCACCATGTCTCCTACTACCCCTTCCATCTCTCGTTCCCTCCTTCAATCCCAAAGCTAGGGTGCTTAAATTAAAAAGGAAGAAATGCAATTAAAGACATGGGGTAAACAATCACAAAACACTTGTTTCCAGAGGAGAGACAATTTCCTGGTGCCTTGTCCAATTTCTTATGGCCTGGAGGGCTGCCGCATGCGTTTTAACACCTGGTTCTACACCACTGATTAAAATTGTAATGCTTGTGTTGAATCAATCCATATGACATTTTGGAAATACACAACTATCAGGACATTTTATATATACAGCGTTTTTTTCCTTCCCCAGATTGTTTTCATTTGGAAACAGAAAGGTGCAAGGTGGCGACTCACACTGGGTGTCAGCGCTATGCCTTCCAACTGTTTGAGGAGGAAAAAGGAAGTTTCAACATCCAAAACAAGTATGAATATGTCACTATACGCACACGTTGTGTTTACTGAAAAAGTCACATGTAAGACATTTGCAAAGACACATTATAATGGGGCAATCATCAATGTATGTAAATGAGTTTAGCAGCATGAAAGTGTTAAGATGGGAATAGAATGCTGTTTGAAAATAATTCCACTTGTAAACCAGAGATTTTCAAAGTGTAGCAGGATGAACTCCACTTCTCAGAGAAATTATTTTTGTTTACAACCTCAGTTTATTGTATGGGAAGAAAAGACAAGTTTCAAGTCCACAACAGGACAAACAGACACAGAGACACATTGAAGCTTTTTATTTTCAGATTCACCAATTATACTTAATCACGTTTTAGTAGTACGGAAGGAAACCCCATAGTAAGTGGAGAAAACGTATTGAGAGAACATGAAAACTCCAGACAAAAAGGCCCCCTTTCTGCCTTGTGCCCACCACCACACCACCATGCAGCCCACTTACATTTAATTGAGTTTAAAAAATATGTTTAAGTGAAATCATCAAAAGTTTTATCCATGGAACATTTCTTCAATTTAAGCTTAAAGGACAAAATCAAGATGGAAGAAGATGTTCCTGAAGCTCTTTGGAGCCTTATGGCATTGTTGTTCCCATCGGCATCCACACCTTGAGGCTTGGACCTGAAGCCCAAAGTGCTCTGTACATTTCACCAAAGCAGCTTATGAAAACTGGCAGTCAAAATATTTGAAGGCCAGCTATGTGAAGCAAGTCGACGTAAGAGCTTAGGATCAATGCAAACAGGCAGACATATGGGTTCAGAACAAAAAGACAATCGAAGGGCAACGAAACAAAAGACTATGTTGGTCTTGCAGCAAATAGAAAGAGCCAGAGGTAAAATCTAAGCTAGAGAAGGAGAGACAAGATGGAGAATGTCCAGATTTTTTGCAGCACTATTATATCAGCATACCCCCCCCCCCCCCCCCCCCCCCCCCCCCCCCCCCCCACCCCCCAGGCCAAACATCTGAGGCAGAGTGACAGACGGACCGTTGTTTGCTTCACACCACAGAAATGTTTTACCAGCCCTTGCGCCCATGTCAATCAATGGCCAGCATGTTCCAAAACATATTCAACACACAAAGAGAACACTTTGGCTTGAGGAAATGGATTGTGCCTGAGATTGGCAGGGGACTCTCCGTGTGTGTCAATCACCGAAGGCCTTTTGTTTTACCCCTGTCTCGGGCTTTGAGAACAAAGACTTTGCCTTTTGTTTCATATGCTTTTTGTACGTGATATACACACAGAACTGTTTTGTGTTTATTTGTTTTACATTTGGCTCAAAGGGAAAAAGCCAGTTAAAAGGAACGCTCATACAAAAGTGAAGAGGAGCTTTTTGTCAAAAGCCTACAGGTAAACGACAAATTCACAACAATCATCTGTGCGCAGCAGGCTTTTGTGAAACTAATCTATACGTTTCATGATGTGCTGATGATGAGTGGAGTCAGTGAGATTGGTAGCATTTGAAACCACAATTTCACACGACAGACATTTGAAATCTGAGAGAGCTGCCGGTTCCTTCTCTGGAATCGCATCTAAGCGGCTTCTCTCTGTTCCTCCTCTTGTTCCTTTCTTCCTGTCTGGCCTCTCCAGGTGCCACGCTATCTCACGGCTAACACAGGAATCCGTGAGCCATGTACATCCGCGGCCCTTTGAAAAAGGAAGCCACTTTGCTGCTCATCCTGGAAAGCACCTTCCATCGTCCTCTGTGTTCCTCGCACAGATGAAGGGGGCTCTTGCTTGGAGAGCGGGTTTGTGTAACCAAAACCACATGTTGGGCAGGACAGCCAGTTGTAAGACAAGAAAGATCTTTGTGGTGAACACAAGTGCTTGGCTGTCCTCTTGGATGCCTGTCTGTCAGCATTGCTTTGCTGGCGGGACACCTGTACAACTGTAATTTTACACAGGCAAAAACAAGAGCAGGAATGGTGGGGGGGGGTAAGGAGGGATTATCCAGGCATGTGTTTGTGTTTGGTATGTGTTTAATTTGGTGAGTATTAAGATGGTAAGAAGTAAGTAGTGGTAAGTAGTAAAAAACATATTTTACATTTCTAAAGAGTCTCTCATGAAGTGATACTGATATATAAAAAAAAAAACAGATTCTGTGCTCTTCAAGAGATGACCTTTGATCACCTTTGAGACAGCTGAGTCATGATCAAAGTGAGCTTTGAGTAACAGAATGGCCTCCATTGTGGATTTTTAGCACACACTGATGCACTCTTCACATACATAGATAATCTCACACTAAATGCACTATGAATATGATACAAATATAATGTGATGCATTTACAGTATCATTATAATAAAGTACAATAATCCCATGCTGTATCTCATCCCAATACAGCTGGATACAAAATGGACATAACATGAATCCAGTGTGAAATTATATATTACAAAATGATGGAGTTATTCATTGCTTGAGCTGAGTCAAAGTTGCATTCCCCCATTCACACGCACGCACTCACGCACGCTCCATTAGCTGGAATGAAAGGCTCAGGGAATAATTCTTGTTTCGGCGTCTTCTTTAAGGAAGAAGGAAGAAAACAAAGCAACAACAACATCAACTACTACTACTACTACAAAATAATCCAGATCTAAAATTAAAACTGGTCAATAAATGTATGTCTGTAACAGATACACAGATAATTGTTGAAAATATGTTTAACATCAGACTGGTAGCCTGGCAGCATGGCAGCTATTCTGTTGAGCACATTGAATAGAATAGAGTAGCGTTATTTGTCATTATATGCTTCATATAATGAAATTACTGATGACAGAGCTACAAACTGCTGTGTCCTTGCACGCTGCCGTCTTGCTTTTAATGGAAGAAAGGACCACTTTTTTTTTTTTTTAACAACATAAATAAAAATAATTAAAGGCCTGTTGAAGGCACATGGCTGTCTGGGAATTAAGGGTAAGGTCTTAGCTTTGGAATGCAACTGAATGATAGAAAGCAGGAAGAGGAAAAAGATAAACCCTGGAAGTTTGCACACACACACGCACGCACGCACACAGCGCACACACACACACACACACACACACACGGTTGCGTTATCATTAAGTGCCGAGTGTTAGGTGACAGAAACCACATGCATATCTGCCTCAGTGTTAAAGCAGTGATAAAACACTCGGGCATTGGTGACCTGTGTCCTGGTGTGTATTTGTGTCTTTGTATCAGATGTGAATGTGAAATTCAAAGGCTTTTACAGTATAAAGGAGTTTATACAGGATGCAATCATATGTTCCTCTTGTTCTATTCGCTCATCATTGAACCAGACTGTCATGATAGTCTGGTTAACAACACGATCTTTCAACAAGCATCACCCTGCTTTCTGAAGTATAAAATAACACGGCCGGCATCACAGCGTGGCAGGTGTTATGCTCCATAATTTAGTAGAAATAATCCATTATGTATATGATTTGGCTTAAATGATACTCACTAAAGGCACAGCCATCAGTTCAGTCGTCCACATCTCTTCTCATGTGTGAGATGAAGAGCATAAAAAAGACTTTGCTTTGAAATTTGTCATTCTCATACGCCTTGTGTTCACGCTGTGTTTGCCAAATATTCATCCGTATTCCACACTGGCCACTGACAGAGAGGAGAGTGAAAACCCCCTGAGATTCAACAGAAAGTTGACTCTCCCTTTCATAGGAAGTTTGAATGTTTTGGATGCAGCTGAGCATTTTAAAAGTGGAAATCAGTGGGTTTGTATTTCATGGTCCGTGAGTCACTGCTATCACATAGTTTATTTTGGAAAATATGCTTATCAATTTATTCCAGAAAGTTAGATGACAAGACTGATACAACTACTCCATTGTGTGTATTCCAAAAAAAAGAAAAGAAAAACTACAACAAGTTGGGTTTTAGCCTGTGTTGGCATGAGGCAGACACTCATGTGGCTCATTCTAAAAGTAACAAAGCACTCACTAACTAAAATATTATTACTAACATAATGTGTTTGTGGCAGGATCCGAACAAAAAGAAAGGGTAACAATGACATTAATGCCTTATTTATACTGCCCCATATTGAGTATGGGCAGTAGAAATTATGCAATATGGTAGCAGCATGATTCGCAAGTGATTCCCCAAAAGCCAGTGAACAATTCTGCCAATTGTAAACTGTTCATAACAAAGACACAATGTCCATCAATCCATCCTCCATGCCTCTTTGATTTCAACATTGCCTACCTCCCAGGTGGCTGCAAGTAAAGGCATCCTGGAGAGGTTGCTTGTCCCTATCAGGGCAAACATGGTGAAACAAGCCACCACACACACACACACACACACACACACACACACACACACACACACACACACACACAGACACACACACACACACACACACACACACACACACACACACACACACACACACACACACACACACACACACACACACACACACACACACACACACACACACACACACACACACACACACACACACACACACACACACATTCACATTCAAAACTTTGGGTGATTTATTGACACCACTTAGCCTCAGATACAATTTGTCTGGCCCATGGGATTAAATCCAGAGGGAGAACTTGCAAACTCTGCACAGAAAGGCCAACGTTGCAGTCTATTGTGGCTCATTCAAAAGAGGCAGCGTGATATAATCGCACTCTGAAAAGAGAGATGTGGCTCAAGTCAAAGTCGCATTAAGGGAACATCACAAAGATTATATCAACAGACTGAATGACAATCACGTAGACGAGGCTGACAAGTGGAAGGAGAGAGAAACAGAAGGCTAATTCTTTCCTTGACAAGCGGGCTGAAAAGATTCGACTAAAACAAAATTACTCTACTTTGATAGGTACAAGTGGTCAGGGAATGTAGTAATGGAAGAAGTGCGAGGGGCTTGGGAAGATGAATTTGCAGTCACAGTGCTGAAAGGCTGGTGCCATGTTTCGTGTCAACTGTTCTTGGGAAGTTCCCCCCCCCCCGAATGTTCTTCCCTGTCTCCACATCTGTCAACACTGCAACAAATGTGCCCTTTCTGTCCCTCTCTGACTCTCTTACAGGACTCTTTCTTGAATGAGGGATAATGTTTTGTCTAATTGACCATCTATAGTGATGACAATGGTATCAAAGCAATGAGATTTTCATTACATGCTCTCTTTTCTTGTTGTACCTATCGCTTTCCCTCTGTGATTCTTCATCTTATAGGAGAAATCTGGTGGCAGTGGTCAAATTCTACTCACCAGTTCTGAGCATCAGATGTGGGAAGCTGGCCTTTAACATGGATTGACTTGAAAGAGCAGTGTTATTGAGCACAGTAATCAAATTCCAGATAATTATCTGGAATCTGATGTTTTATATTTTTGATGAAAACACATTTATAGACACGGACATACCTACATTAGTGCATTATCAGTCACTACACAGACGACACCCTGTTTCTTTTTCGTTTTTTTTTTTTTTTTTTTTACTCGGTTGTTGCAGTACTGGCTTTGGGCAAATGGAGGAGCTCTAGTGATGTTTTTGTGAGTGCATGAGAAGACCACCGGGAGGACCACAAACATCCCCATGTGTCCAAGTGTGTGTAAGCTTCAGCTGTATGTTACACAACCTTATTTGTATATACTCAAACACAAACATGCACATGCACTTGTGAATTGATTTTGGGTGTTTATCATGTTCATGTTAAATATCCACATGTTATGGGTGAAAATGTGATTTCTAGGAACGCAAGTTATTAAAGTGAAAATCACTGATACAATGGAAGCTTTGATTTCTGGTATAATGTTGCTTTCTGGACTATAAATCGTCTTGTATATTGAATTATTTAGAGTGTACTTTGTAAATGTAAATGAACCAGTCAGATTTTAAATCACATTGCCCCCAACTCTTACACCTCATATGGCTCACACCAACTGGTACTATCAGGTTGGATGATGATGTTTTTCATATTATATGATATTTTCATTAACAGCTATCTGATTTAATAGCCACAGACAAAAATGTTTTAATTCTTCTTATGACATAAATGCTTTCATCTTAAATGACCTGTCAAATGCAATAGGCTATTCATAGTTCTAGAGTTTATTTTTATTATATCTTACTTTTATATTTGTCCTCATATCACTTACCATTACATTTAGAAAATGTGTCTTTTAAAAATAATAATTAATAGTTCTGTTCTTTGAATAATCATACATTAAGAAGAATTTCATTAAGTTGACATACCACCCTGTAGCAAACAATAACATCATAAATACCAATGATGAGTAAAATACTTTTTACAACCATGAATGAGAGCGTGTTGCTATGTATTCTTAATTAATAAATAGGATGACTATCATATCCACTACATGCATTTTTGATAAGCAAACTGCACAAAATCTGCAAAAATGCTTTAATATATGACATGCAGCCCTATTCTTGTGTTATAACATCTTTGGCTGAAGATATTACATTCTGAAAGTATTTTTGCTACTACTGTAGTTTAGTTCTGTAATAAGTTCTAATTATAATAATGGATGAAATATCGTATTACACTATTGGCAAGTTGCTACATTATGCACTTTATTACATTGTAAAAGGCCAAAATTATTACATTATTGGCCCTTATAAGGATATTGGTTGTTACACACCCAAAAGAGGCAACAGTATAAAAATAAACATGGTTGAAAATAAAATAAATACATACACATGCAATTGGGCAAAAGGAATAACTTTTTAAATTTTTTATAGTATGTATGTATACTTTCAAAATAAAATTCTTAAGATTAACCCTGGTGGGTACATATAAAGACATTCAACAGGAGACACATTATCAAGCATATACACACACATTCTTCCCAGCACATTTACAACCAGGCTGTCCTGCAGCTCTTACACGTTGTTAAAACTGTTCCAACACAATGGTTGACATTGGTCTTGCACAGATGAAAACAATGGCCTGACATGCTCCTATCAAACGCTTTCTTAAATCCCCTCTTTTACCCTGCTTTCAATTCTGTGTCATTCTGCCTTGTATCTGACCGGGACTTACAAGTCTCTGACTGTGACATAAGGGATTCCATGCTGTCCACTCCTAACAGATTACACAAGGATGCAAGGCAAAAGGACAACAACACATCCTGTGCATTTATTTGCCTCTATAAAGGGAGAGGGAAGGGTGAGAAGGGGATAGATGGGGTTGATGGGAGAGTGAGAAGTGTGATGAGGAAATAGGAAATAAAAGTGACAAAGAAACTGATGGAATTGTTACACATGCATATGGATATTAATATTGTTAAAAAAGAGAGGGGGGAAAACACTTTAAGAATAGGGAGGAAAAAACTGAGAAGTGAAGAAGCATTTCTTTGTACTCTCTCGTTATCACTCGTCCAGGCCAGCATCTTTATTCTACCAGGAGAAAATGCTAATCATCAATCTCAGGCTGCATGCTACGTCTCTGTTTTATAGCTGATAGGGAGTCTCCACAGGCTGCTTTGCTTCTTTGTTTAAATGACATATAATGGGACTGAGCCTTATCAGTGTCTGAGTGCTCTCTCCTTCTCTCTCTCTCTCTCTCTCTCTCTCTCTCTCTCTCTCTCTCTCTCTCTCTCTCTCTCTCTCTCTCTCTCTCTCTCACTCTCTCTCTCTCTCTCTCTCTCTCTCTCTCCTCTCTCTCTCTCTCTCTCTCTCTCTCTCTCTCTCTCTCTCTTGCCTGCTCCATTCCCTCTTTCTCTATCTGGGTTTGTGGCCCAGTGGAGTGAAGGAATAAGGGATACATTGCATGCTACAATTGATTGTGAGGCGGGATAACTTAATCCATCAATTTAACATAAAACATTTATGCCAACGTAAGGCTGTGGGATGGAAAGCAACTGGTCCACTCTTGTCCAATGACTAAACATCAGGAGAATTGGTGAATGAGAACCAGGCAAAAAATTACAACACAATAATTTGTCTGATATTACCCCCAAAAGTCTTAGTATAATCCTCAAAAAAGATCCATTACTTTATAACAATCACGGAGTCATGTATACATTATCAATGAATGTTCAAGTACACTACACTGATCAGTTTATTATAACGATAACAGAGTTAACTTGTTTAGAGCCACAAATTAAAAGTACAGAGACCCTAAACAGGCAAACGTAGAACATGCAAACACGACACAGACAGTGCCAGTCCCAAAGTGGTAAAAAGTGCCATTTATTGCCACCATCAAACTGTCTCACTACTGTTACATCACAATACCTCTAGAAGCAACTTCCATAATGTCTTCTGTCAATCGAAAGGAACCTCAATATTATAGGTGTGCTGAGTTTCATGCTTGTAAATGACTAAAATTCAGATGAGATGAGCTGTCATCACATTAAATTGCTTTAACAAAATGTTACAGGATAATAGTTGTATTTCTGCTTTTTCAAATGTTTAATTCAGTGCAAATTTTCCAGTAGATATCCTTCCCGACACAACTCTCACAATTCATGACAACCTTATGGACTTAAGTATAAAAAAATATTGCGTTTTCAATAACTGGTCGAATACTCGTGAGGTTTGCTCAGGTGTCCTTTGTGGTGACTTGTTGGCAGAGGGATTCGAACCAGCAAACCTTCCGTCACAAGATCTCTTCCTTTACCTCATGTCTGTCATTGAATCCCAACAGCTAAAGTTTGATGTGAGAGTCAGTTTCAAGAAGACATGAGGTGGATGTGATACAGGTTAATGCTGATGGCTTTACACTTTTTGACTGGTGGTGAGAGATAGCCTTGATTTGGATAACCGTAATGCACAAAGACAAAAAAATATGGTGTTTCAAGTAGAAAAAGCAGAGGATTCAACTGAGGACGTTGGCAATTTTCACTGCCAGTGGCCTGAATAGACTGTACATGAGTACAGTGAAGCTCAAGTTGGACAGTTTTGTAGGAAAGTCAGATGTTTAGTTCATAACGTAAGAGAAATGCCAGAATGAACCTGCCAGGAAAGAAAGAGAAAAGGAAGGACAGTCAACAAACTCAATGAGGGAGGACATGCTGGTGTTCAGTGTGAGGAAGAAAGATATAGGAAACGGAGGGTATTGACAGGATTTGCTGTGGCAATATCATGAGGTGGTGGTGGTGGTGGTGTGTGTGTGTGTGTGTGGGGGGGTGTCTTGTAATATTACCTTGATTAAAGGGGCATTTGTTGCAAAGATAATTCCTCAGGCCATCACTGTCATGTTCTGTATTGTCTTTGCATGAAAAAAAAGTGTGGAAAGAAAAGCACACACACACACGCACGCACGCATCGCGCTGCGCGCACACACACACGCACGCACACACACACGCACGCACACACACACACACACGCACACACACACACACACACACACACACACCACACACACACACACACACACACACCACACACACACACACACACACACACACACACACACACACACACACACACACACACACACACACACTAATGTTGCTATATTTAAGTTTTATGAAAGCAAACACAATGGTGTTGCGGTTTGCCTCGGGCAAAATCTCTTCAGGCTCAAATCAAGTGAGCGGGAGCATTTGTTTGTGGAGTCGACATTTTTCTTTGTACGTGTGTGAGAGAGAATTTTCTCAGGGTACTCCTGTCTCTTTCCACAGTTTAGAAACTAATGACTCTAAATTGCCCCTAATTGTGATCATGAGTGTCTGATAGTAATATATATCAATCAGAACTGTAATGCTTTTGGAGAATGGTGGCCAACAGCTAGCAAAGTCTGATTTCCTGAAGAAAACCTTAATGTGATGATTTACTAATTCAAGAATAACTGAGCATATCATTACAGGTTGACCTCAAAAGAAAAAGGTCCATTAGCATTAGCATAAAATGAACATTATGCTATTATGATGGAAAAATGTTATTTTCCATATGGAAAGTGCTGATATTTGATGATTGTGTGTTTGGTGTGTTTACATTCTGTCATGTGCTTTTACCATGCCCAAGTAGTCACGAAAGTTCATGAATATTCATCTTGTGGCCACAGTCTAAAATGGATCTTCATTCGTGAGCTCTCAATAACTACATAATTGCTTTTCACTGTAGTTTATAGCAGAAGAAATGCATGTGTCTAAACTTTGAAACAACGTATTGCGACATATTTTGTTTATCTCTTCTTTGCATTTTAGACTTTTATATAGATTTTTTTTTAATACACAGAGGTTGGAAAAAGTTTGCAAACTTAAGCATTCACTGCATGACTAATGTCTCTAAATGTAAATCAAATAATCGAGCCAGAAATTTCCCTTTCTTCACTATCCGGCATTTACAGGGCGTCACTGTTTTATGGTGGTTTCGGGTCAGCTGCTTGTCTGTCACATGATCAAGAAGGAAGAAAACATTAACATTGAACACAGGCTGGAGCAGATGAAAGCTCTTGGCCTGACTGTCAGTGCTCTGAGGTGATGAGAGATGTCATTACTTATTCATGAGTCCTAAATGCAGAGTAGAGGAGATGGGCATGGCTGACCCCGAAACATAGGGGGTGGGCTACATGTATGTGAGTGAGCTGGGGGATATGAGATGGAAGCTGTGTGATTGACTCAAACTCAACGTGCCAGCTGGGAGGTTGATCTTATCTACAGACCACCTCAGAGAAACAAAGAGCATGTGCAATCTTCATCTAAAAACATATTTCATTACAAATAAACTTCTTTTTTTTTTAATGAAAAGTAAGAGGGCCACAAGTTTCCTGTGTCCATTACGTAAGACTACGCCACTATTGGCACCTGGCTGATGTAAACATCTGGAATTGCCAGTATAATAAAGCTGTTCATGATTTGGCATGTCTTTAACCACAAGTAACAAGTTATGTATATTTGTTTTCATGAATATACTATAAACCAATTTACAAGAAACAATTATGAGTTTTCTAAAACTACATTATTGAGCAAAATAACTTTTAATTAAATAGGACAACAGAAAGTGTATTAAAACGCATAATTTCCACATATGATGAGTAAGGAGAAGTGTTAATGTTGCCTAAATGCATTAATCTGCATCTAAAAAAGTGCAGCGTGCACTCTTGGCTGGAAAAGTACATACATCGCTTGACAACCATTGATTAACAAAGCAAAAAAGTTATATTCAAATGTTTATATACAAGTTGATCTCATTGGAAAGATATGACGAATTTCATATTTTAAAATAATTGTTATTATTGACATTGATGTTTCTTTTGGGGCCGTTCAAAGTAGTAATCATTAACAATCAGACTGTAATAGCAGTAAAATCATGTGAAAATAGTAATAATACTGATTTTAAGAATGTATACAAATTGTACAAGACTGTCTTCCAAAATAAAATTGGCACACATTTTTTTTTTCACACAATAAACTGAATAACAACCCATAAACTTTTGGTCAATATAGGAAGAACATTGGGGTATATAACAGGTGGATTTGATCACATATCTTGAACCAGTACAATAAAAACTTTTTTTTTCTCAACCAATTTAAACAAATTCCCAATAACACTAATATACATGTTGGGGGTGGCTATAGTGCGCTGAAAAGTATTAATGGTTCATCTTTTGTACTAGTAGGGGCCCAAATGTATCAAAAATAAATGCTAAAAGGTCATAAAGTGGAGTTATCACCTTTTGAGTTGTTAAACAGAAGTGTGATTAAACACACTAAGAAGTATGATTAGCTGCTTGTTAGTTTAGTCTAAATACAACACAAACAGCTTAGTAATTTGGTATAGGGTGAAAATAAAGCTCCTCTTCTGTTTGCTGGGTAGACACAAGGAGACACCTGTTCTTGCTCTCTCCTGACACTTTGCTTGAACTTTCCACAACCTCCTTCCTCCTCCGCTGACTGGACCTGTGGTATGCTTTCAATGAGACATGGGGACATTTTGACCTGAGCAGCATCTTTTATAATCCATATCCAGTTTCTCAATTTCCCACTGAATGCAGCTCTTGTGTGATCAGAGGCTCGTACACAGCTGAGGGTGCTACTGTTTCAAAGCAGTTGGAAATGATCTGTCATCGGGGGCAGAGATGAAGATAATGGCTTGGTATTATGGGCTGTAATTGAAAGCTTTAGGAACATACATCATACACACTCAACACATGCACATGCCGGGTGTGTTTAATTATGATACCTGGAGGCCGACAGCTGGACACATTGTCTGTTTCATTTCAAATCAAAAAGGCAAATTGAAAAACTTAGCTTAATGCCCGTAATATTCTCCAGGTCCACTACCTGTCTCAGGTTGGCTGGCTGTGGATCTTTTGAAAAAGATAACTTGTTTTAGTTTTGTAGGTAGACAGATGATAGCAAGTAGGAAACTGTGTTACCTTATGTACCCAACCTGATTTACACTGTGTTTTTTATCTACCAGACTCCTGAGCAAACAGGCCAGAGAGGTTATGCTACAGGAAATGAAGTCTGTATCACGTTACTATTTCTATTTGATAAAGCTGCTTGTAAATATGCACGGCTGGACTCCCGTGGGACATGCCATTATTGACTATTCATTTTTCCTTGCTTGTCATTGATGTATGTGGGCAAAAGAGTAAGTAATGCAGATGTAACCTATAGCATATATACTCCTATTTAAATATACATTGGGTGAGAAGTCGAAAAAAATAAATAAAACTGCCCCAGTGATTTTTCCACCATCCTTATCTGCATTTGCAGGTTGCCAGATCCATCAATGTTTATGAAGCTGAGGCCAGTGTAATTCTAGTACATTTATCCACCGAGAACACACACGCGCATGTAGACATGCGCATGGAATCTAACAAACACAAGCACACACACTTAGTGGAAATTTTCCATTATATCATGAATACCTTCAGCCTGGTTCACATCAGTTTAGTCTACCTTTTCTTAAAACCCTACCAAGACAAAAATCTTGAATTATATTCAGCTGGAAAAAATTTCCAAATATTTTATAGCAGATAAGGAGAAGATACGGCGGGAGCGGAGGCTCCTGGCTGGGCATCACGAGAAGATAACTAGGTTTTATTAATGACCTGACAGTGGAACGGGCTAAAGTAATTAGGCCCCTTCCCTCTCTTCTCCTCGTCTGCCCTCCTTTCTTCTTTTTCTACCTCGGTAGATGGGCAAGCAAATTTTGGTCGATAGTTTGATAACCAAAGAGACACCAGCATCCAGTGGACAAT
Organism: Blennius ocellaris; assembly: GCF_963422515.1. Taxonomy (NCBI): domain Eukaryota; kingdom Metazoa; phylum Chordata; class Actinopteri; order Blenniiformes; family Blenniidae; genus Blennius; species Blennius ocellaris. Next base: position 21,234,484 of record NC_137657.1, on the reverse strand, counting down.
GTAAAAAAAGAAAAAAAAAAGACTAGAATGAATGAGCACAGGAAAAAAGAGGGATGCCACTGATGTTATCAAGGTTCATTCGATTTACTGCAGGGAAAGCAAGGCGCCTATCGGTTACACTCACCTGTGAATGGTTAATTGTCCAGCACATGCATATGGGCAAGTCATTAATAACATTTGACTAATGGTTTAAACTCTCTCTCTGTCTCTCTCTCTCTCTCTCTCTCTCTCTCTCTCCTCTCTCTCTCTCTCTCTATCTCTCTCTCTCTCTCTCTCTCTCTCTCTCTCTCTCTCTCTCTCTCTCTCTCTAATAAACAAATCTTTCGGAGGTTTTTTAAAATAAAAACAAAAGTGCATGTGAGGGATTTGTCCGAAGTACTCGACTTGGTGAAACGAATTTGCCTTAAATGTGAACGTGAGTGTGTGATTGGTCTATGGGGAACTCGTGACCGAGTGGCTCCATCCATCCATCCATCCATCCATACATCCATCCATCCATACATCCATACATCTATCCATCCACCCCTAACTTTGAGTGAGAGCAGGTACACTCTGAACAGGCCACCAGTCCGTCACAGAGCAAACTCACAGTGACAGATAACCACATGCACTCACATTCACACATAAGGGAAATTTAGGGTCAACAATAAAAAAAAAATGCAAACTGTAGACAGAAAGGCCTGTACAGTATTTTGAACCCAGACCTCTTCGCTGTGAGGAGAGAGTGCTAGCCACTGTATCACTGTGCAGATTGCTCCAGCTACCCATCACCCTAAATTATATGAATGATAAAGAAGGTGGATGGATGGAAGTAAGTGGAATATTTCACTTGGCTCACTGGTGTGTCCTGTAGAAAAAACAAATGCCTGTGGCTCTATATGTTATTCACACTTCATCCTTTGTGAATTAGAGGTCTTTTCTATGGAACCTGAACGATATTGGTGGGTAGACTTTATAACCTTTGGACAGAGATGAAAATAGCGTTTTGCAAAATACCTGTATCCGCACCACTCTAAAACCAATGTCCTCTTCTGTAAGTGTGCATGACAGGCACGCCTGACAAAATCACTGAGCAAAAGAAAATATCGTAAAACACGTGGGCTACAATGTGATACATTGCCCTCCTGCAGTTGCTGAATACATTTTCATCTGAGCTAATAAAAATGGCATACGATAAAAATCACCAGACGAAGAATATGTCATATAATTATCTCCTCAAGACACACTCCCGGAAAGCAGCTATCCCTTTTAAAGCCTCATTTGTCTTTTGATCCATTAGCAGAAACATCTGCAGTATCTGTCTATCTCTCACAGCAGCTGTGGGACCGAGGGGAAAGAGTCTGCGATACATTAAGACTGCCAGTTGGTCTGTTAAGTGTTTAAATGTGATGCTATCCATCCCCTGGGTGCTCAGGCATGCCCTGAGACCGTGTGTGTGTGTGTGTGTGTGTGTGTGTGTGTGTGTGTGTGTGTGTGTGTGTATGTGTGTGTGTGTGTGTGTGTGTGTGTGTGTGTGTGTGTGTGTGTGTGTGTGTATAAAAAGGATCTAAAAACAGAATGTACAACTGTTTGCCGAACACCGTGTGTGTGGTTCTGTCAGTAAAAATGTACCAGTGTGTGTGAGTATACCCAAACTTGGCTTGAACCAGTACATATGTATGTAACTTTGGATGCTGTGTGCATTTGTGTGTGTGTGTGACTGAGAGTGAAAAAGAGGAAGAGGGACAAGGCAATCAGCCAGAGCCACAACAGAAAGAAACAGTGAGTGAGTTCAGACAGATCCAATGTCCACTTATCGCAGATCAGGATAAGAAGATTATCTCAAAATCAAAGGTTGCCACTATCTGAACTGGGATAAGTGGGATGGACAGGCACCCTCTCCCCCAAGTCTGTTACAGCCTTCGGCTTAATTTGTGTCTGGATAATTTCCTTTTCATCCTTTGCTCCTGTCTTCTTTTTCCTCTCACTTCCTTCTCTTTTCATCCTCTCTCTATTCTGACACTTCTCAACAATAATCACATTCAGAAACCTGAACACTTTGAGGTGAATGAAACATTTCTTCCCCATAGGAGCTTTACAAAGGCATCAGGTTAAAGATGGTCCATCTGGGAGCTTTGTGGAAGAAATTAAGACCGTATCACTCTGAATAGTATAAATCTTTGCGGTGGACTTCTTTCTTTACAATTCTTGAGAAATAATCATGATACAATAGATTTAGTGGAGGTTAAACTCATCAGTTATTTTCAGAATAGCAGATATTTTGAACTTAATATGTTGAAAATAAAAAAAAAAAAAAGTTTTAACCTTTAACCAAAAGTGTAACTCTTGCAGCGGATGAAAACTATATAAACATATCAGATATTTTAATTAAAGCTGAAGCATCACAAGAAGTGTTTACATTTTAATATTCAAAAATCAATCATAATGACGCCAAACACCAGGACGTCCATCATTTGAACGAACAGTACTACTTTTTGCAGTTTGAGAGTTGTGATTCAAGCTTTATGAGGAAAAGTTGATATAAAGGACATAAAATGATTGTAGAAAAAAATATAACCCATTTGATATGGATAAAAATGGCATTATGGTGAGGTATTGCCTATTAAAAATAGACATCAGCCGGTGAAATTGCTACAACTACCTGGCAACCCCCTGTTGACAGTCGAAATTTTTATTTTATTTTATTTTTAACACTTATCTAAAACTAGCCAGTGAGATGCTTCAGCAGAACACAATCAGCACAAACATCCAAATCTATGTTCCTGTAATTAAGTCACTGTGTGACAATGTGTAAAATAAATAGTCAACACAATCAAGTAAAAGCGACATTTCTTTCTCGTGCTCGCTTGCTGTAAGTGTAAAATCCATGGTACCATAATTGCCTCAATTTGCAGTCTTGTGCTTGTAACATGACAGACTAGATGTTCCTCAGCGGTACAATGATGGACCTGTGATTTAAGATGTAATACAGCAGTTAGGCTGGTGTGTATGTGTTAGACAGACAAGATGTTCTACAGCCTTTACAATGACAGATCTGCAGTCAGTGTGTGTGTGTGTGTGTGTGTGTGTGTGTGAGGGTGTTTCTGAGTATGATGGATCAGCCCTGGGTTGACATGATGTCCAACAGAAGTGTAGTACAAGCTCCAAGAAGCCATGTTGCTTCTGGTCTACATGCTCTGTGCATTTGCTCAACTAACTAGGTTTTTCTCTTGTGGTAAGCAAATGGCATATTGCCCTCTCCTCTCCTGCCCTAATTCTTCTACTGGATACTTCTGTTTTTAATGTTAAGGCTGACTATTTTTTTAATGTATTGTTTTAAATTTGCCTCTTGACAATCTTGTCTGTAAATGATTTTCATAATAACATAATAATTACTGTTTCCACCTATATTTCCTAATTTCTCTTTTGGCACTAATCCTGTTTGTGCATGCAAATTTCTGTTAAGAGACTGTTTGCACAATGTATGTAGTGTGCGTGGGATTATGTTATAATCCAATCAGAGAGGAATTTGCTGAGATGAAACAGGTTATGTTCCCTGTGCTGACCTATGACAGCTGCCTGCCATCTCAAATCAAATCCCCATGGAAAAGCTCACTCTCACTACTTTCTCAATTTACTTGGACTGCGGAGTCCCCGCAGAACATAACGACAGTGCAAACAACACACACACACACACACACACACACCCCAACACACACACTTACGCGCACACAAAAGGCCATTATAAAATGCCAATTTATATTTCATATGTTCCTGTTTGAATCTGTTTGTGCCACACAGCTACAAATGGAGGTGACGTGGTTAAAGTATTTATGCTATGCAACCCAACAGTCTATCTATTAGTAATACAGGCAAGTGAAGGGAAACATATTCTTTGTCTTATACCCCATTTGTTGTCAGGATGAATTCACTCATTCAGCAAGATGCCATTCGGGATATCACATGGTGTGTGTGTGGGGGGGTGGGGGGGGGGGGGGGGGTGTCTCTGGCTGTGAGTTGTGCGTGTGTGTGTGTGTGTGTGTGTGTTTGTCGATTTATCATGTGTGAGTGTTGAAAATGTGGAGAGATGCAAAGAGTATGCTGTGTTCACATGTTTTCAACATATGTTTTTCAGAGGCCCCTTGTAAGACCTTTTCACGTCCTCCCATTCAGTCCTTCATCTTAGCAGTGGAGTCCAAACAGGGTCACGGTGGCAACAGGAAAGCAAAGAAGCACAGATGTCTTTGTTTGCTTCACCTTCCTCCAGCTCATCCTGGGGGATCCAACTTGCTTACAAGCCAACTGAGAGATCTAATCTCTCCAGCGGGTCTGGGGCCAACGGTGGAGTCTCGTCCAAGTTGACTGTGTCTGGAAGACCTTCAACAGTGGGTGCTCAGCGGGCATCCTATTCAGGTGCCCGAACAGCCTCGACTGGCTCCTCTCAGTGAGGAGAAGTAACTCTACTCCTATTTCCTCTGGAAGAACTGTATTTTTTCAGAATGAGACGAGACTTATTTTTATGTATTTATATTGAGGATTAAATAGCATCAAACATAAAACATATAAAATGTATGAAAAAAGTTACAACCCCAGTTCTAAAAGGTTGGGACCAGGTGTAAATTATATTAAAAAAAAAAAACATCCTAAAAAAACAGGATTTAATGATATGCAATTCTTATATCCAAAAACATATATGCTGTTAAATATAAGTTAAGTATGAAGTAACATATAAAAGTAGAGAAAATATATGTTTAGTTTGTATTAAGATCTACACTAAGATTCACACACACACACACACACACACACACACACACACACACACACACACACACACACACACACACACACACACACACACACACACACACACACACACACACACACACACACACACACACACGCACACACACGCACACACTCAGAATGCAGAAATCAACTAATGGAAGACGCAAGTCTACCATTATGAGTGCAATGATTTACAATTTATAACACAAAAAACAATACAAGTTATAAAAATTTTAACTTTTTGCAACTTTTAAACTCAGATTTCCACAGGGCTGCATAAACTTCTGGAAAATGACTTTTTGTATTTTATGTCTTTTACTGTAACGTCTTTAGTCTTATGTCTAAAGACGGAAGTATATATAAGTTAATAACCATACACCAAATTCATATGGCTGTCTCTAAGTAAATTTTAATTTTTTATGCATGCATTTTGGTGTGTTAATCATTGTATTTACGTAAAAAAAACAAAAAACAAAAAAAAAACCAATGGTGGCATAAATAAAATGTTTGCAGTGGAGCGTTTGTGACCTGGGAGGCAAAGACTAAGTATCAAGGCCTGCAAATTAATAAAATTGAACATATTTTGGTACTACTGTCAAAATTATAGGGGAACTCTATCAACAGTAACAACAAAGAATAATAAATGTCTTTGAGTGATTGTCAAAATGATAACGTCCCCACGAACAACTTTTAGGTTTGATGTAGATCAACTCAGCTCTTTGACTTTTACCCAAGGTATCCTGGTAACATCAGATCTATTTGTTGAATCACTTTAGGAGACATATAAACTAACCACTACAGTGGTAGTAGTAGTCAGGCTAACATCATGTAAACAAGGAGAACTGGATGCCGCATTAGACTAAATGACAGTTAAATCCAAGCAGCGCTAGTAGCGATATGCCAACTAGTAGACAGGAAAACAAAAGAGAAGATGCTTACAATAGTGTGACAATGAACCATGCCAGAGAGAAAGGTAAGAATTAATAGCTACAAAATGAAATCTTGCTGAGGATGCATGTTTACCTCTGGTGAAATGCATATTAAATGACTGGGTGTAACTTCTAAATAAATACAAATAATATTCCAAAGTCAGACTGAGGGGCACAAGGACATAGTGTATTCAAAACACACTGGAACATAAGTCAAGATCCTTTCAGAATTTATAGAACATGGAACTGACATTATTTTGCATGTACGCAAAGACGGGAATTTGCATGAGTTATGAATTAGTCATGAGTGCACAACACAAGTTTTTCAGTACTTCAGGCACCAATCAAAATTAATTATTTCTATTGTTAATTTTTTATTGTCTCAACACACGACGGAGAAAGTGCATTAGTCACTTAGCATCCTTTAAATTTTTCATGACAAGCTGCTTGGGAGAACAAAATATAGTCACCAAAGAGAAAACAACAAAATGGAACCACGTGACGAGACTCCATACAGATGTCACACAAAGGGAAACAAACGTAGCCCCTGTCACAGATAGGCACTGAATCCAACATTTTATTTGAGTTTTTGAGATTTAAACCGATCTCAGTTCATTCAAATTAATTTACTGGACAGCAAGAAGGGTGTACAAAACCTATAAGCAATGTGCTTAGAGCTCAAAGCTTACAGCTATAAGGGCAAAAAAGTTAAGACAGAAATATTTTGTAATTCGGTGAGATTGTTTAACTTTTAATAGTTTGTTTTACTTTTAAATGACATGGATGAGTTAAAAACTGTGGATAAAAAAAAACTGCCAACAAGAAATCAAAAAAACAAGTTGAAGAGGGCATAAAAGTTAAGAGATTGACATAGTTTGGTGATGATACATATATACTTTCACTATGTGTACAATAGTGAAGCCAAAAATCCTACAAGATCCTAGAAGATCAAAAAGCAAAGCATCACAACAATATTTATTGATCAGTGTAATTAACTTTATCTAAAACAACATAGATGGTGACTTCCCTCAAATCTTTCTTCTGGAAAATATCTATGATTTTCTTATTTAATATACATCTTTTTTTGCCTGATTGTTTTGCAAGAATGTACACATACCTATTCTGTTGAAACGTCACTTCATCACATAAAATGATCATCTCATCAGGCATTAAGACTGAAAATCACACATTGAAAATCACATGCTGCACATGTTTAGTTTCACACTAAGTAGCAAAGTGTGTTGATGTTGATTTTAATAGCTGATGGCATTTATATATTAAAAAAAACACATAATCAGAGACGTGGATTTAAAGCTTGTGAAGTTGAAATCTAATGGGGAAATCCTCATTTATTGGCCCGTACCTGATTTACAGATTATTCAGTTCGAAAAACATCTAAACAACATTAACAGGCATGCTGACAACAAAAACATGAAAATGCTTTTTCTTAATGGCAAATAAATAAATGGAGGCCTAAAAATGTAACTTAGTTGGAAATAAATAGTTCCAGCTTGCAGATTTCCAGACATTCAATTTCAATAATGTTGCACAAAGGAATGCAAAATATACAGTGTTTTTATTTGTTGTCAAATTTGGCTTCCAAAATAAAGTTGTTGTTTTTTTTAAACTGGAAGATACATGAAATTTGATACAGTGGTGTAGTGGTTCACACTCTGTCCTCAAGAGAGAATAGCCTTGGTTTGAGGGCTTGGAGTTTATATGATCTCTCTCTGCCTGAATAGATTCACGCACAGGGAGAGTCCAAAACATGTATTTAAGATTAATGTCTGTGTGTTTGTCCTGTGATGTATGTCCATACTCAGATGGGATTTGTTCCCTGGTGGTTGAAGCAGTATGAATGTTAAATTATTTCCTCCTTTCATCATGTCATTATTATTACAACCAGTAGAAGTTGTAACAGTAGCAACTTATCCACGATTACGATCAGCATTAGCACCTTTTTATTTCACTATTGCATATAAAAAATGTATTTATCATAAAGTGTATATTTCTTCCCAGTTTTTTTTTTTCCTTCAGCGGTCTCATGAGGCCTGTGGCAATATAGCTTGAAGCCTTTTCGATTTTATTAGACCTTTCTTAATCTTTTCCACAACATTACCATGCTAACAATGTGTGACAGGCCCCATGCATATTAAAGACGTTCATTTTAGTGTCAAACCATGACGCTGATTTGTCTGAAAATATGCTCAATTAGCTATCAGTCTTTTACCTCGTGCAATTACAATTCTTTATGGAGGCTGGTGGAGGCAGGGGGGTGGGGGGGTGCCTAGTTTTAACAGTTTGGTACCAGAGGAACCGGAGGTTTATAATCTGATCAATAATACAGGCATTAATGAGGCACAACCTACCCCCAGCTGGGAAGATTTCATCCAAAATTCATTAATTCCCTGTTTTATTAATCTGGAACCACAAGCTGAGATGTTCAAAGCTGCAGGACAGCCAGGACCTGTGGTGTAGGGAAAGAGGGCAAATAAGTGAGAGGGGAAGACAGAGGACTTATGTATGCATGTTTGGCAACACTTCATCAGGACCCCCCACCATCACTATCTCCAAAGTTATTGGGAAAGTCACTTCACTCTGGCAAACTGCAAAGGACCACTTCGCCTTTGACTGTGTTTGCCATACAGGGTGGCAATAACACGTGTGTTTAATATTTAAGGTGTCTGTCAGTACAGTATAAGAACAGATATTGTTGCTTTGAAATATCTAATTATAAATGTTAGTGGTAAATAGGACCTATTTCCTTTTTGTGAGTTGTGAAGTTAACGCAAGGTAGATTTACTGATGGAGCACTATTCAAAACACAAAGCAATTCACAGTGCTTTACAGAAAACTAAATGAAAGATTATATATATATATATATATATATATATATATATATATATATATATATATATATATATATATATATATATATATATATATATATATATATACTTTTTTTTTTTATTTGTCTGTATTGATGTGCAGAGGAAAACAACTCACCCATGCACACATTGACTTACTCACAGCTTTGATGTATATTTCCATCCATTCATTTATTGGACTCGGGTGCGGGATGCTGAGAAGGTCGCGGGACGTCATGTTTTTAAACTGACAGGGTTTTTTAAGGTACTTGTCAGTCTGGGACGACTGAGCAGAAAAGCTGCTACCCCACAATCCACGCTGTGTGGAAAGAGGGGGGATGTCGAGGAGGGGATGGGAAAGGCACACCAGAGGGGAAAGAATATGCTAAAGCAACAACGGGATGATGGCGAGAAGAGGAACAGGAGAAAAAGATCACTGGGAAGTGAGAGGGAGGAAGCAAAGAAAGGTGCCATTGAATAAATAAGTGACATTATTGAAAAAGAAGGTGGATGGGATGCAATGTTGAAAATGGAATAAAAGAAAACATTTTAAAGTTACACTACAGATGCACATAGCCTGCAAAACAGGTGAATACTTGTTGCAACACTTCAAAATTAGATGTGTTATTTAATAAACTGAACAATTAGCCATATTTATCTTCTTTGAACAGAAATCATGATCTTAACATATATTTTTATAAATGGCAAATGGCATCTTTGTTTACAGAGTGGAAAAGCATTATAAATCTGTTTATTTGAATTGAGCAAGGTTATGCTTTACTGTGCTCTCTGCACAGCCCTTCTTGAAGTACATCTTCTCTTGAGCTCCTGGACCTCCCATGGCTGCGCTTGCCTCTATTTGCATTCATTTTCATGATTGCTCCATGCCTGTCTCTGTACCCCTCCGCATCACCCTCCTATTACCTGCCTGTCCACTTGGTTTTGCGTCAGTCTACAGACAGAATTCACCATATTCGCCTCCTTTTCAAAACCACGGGCATGGTTGAGGGGAGCTGTAGTTGAAATCGTTCAAGTGTGCTCATTCACTTTTTTTAGGAGCTTGTCATTTCACAATTCTACCTTTTTCAACGCTGCTGTCGGATAGAAGAGGATTAATAGGCATCACCTCAGTGCTCTTCAAATCAGATTTTTTTTCTCTCTCTCTGCCTTTGAAATTATTAATAAAAATTCATTTTTTCTGCTGAATATATGTATTTTAAAACACCCTCTTCCTAACTGACAGCACATCCGTGACGTGCAACAATCAAGGCAATGAAAGATGTTTTCTAAGATCTGCACAGGTGAGATTCACACAAAAAGGCTTTTTTTTTCATATACACCAATACCACCTTAAACCAATCATGTTGAACAGTTCAACCAGTAGTCTTATAGCATCAAAGACAGGAAATCCTCTCTAATGTATTCAATCAAATTTTTGTCGTTAATGCTCCTGAAGACTGAAACGTGTTATATTTACCACAAGTTTACTTTGAACGAAACAATTGCTGAAATCTTTAACAGTATAGTGTCCTATTTACTCTGAAATAAGAAGGATCTATAGTCAGGCAACAGATCCTAATGTAAAGCTCTGTGTAAATAATGAGATAATGTGATATAAAAAGTTAATATGTACTCAATACTAAAATTCATGATCTGATAACATCAGGACCCAAAATGAAGTACATTTACAGAAATGAAAAGAATTAAATAAAATAAATTAATTATAAAACAGAATTTTCTGTTTGTTTATCATTTGTTTCACTTCTCTTAACACTACTCTTTCAAGAATACAAGGTTGCTTGTCTCCTCTATACAACTCTTGATACAGAAAAGGTTAAGCCCTTCAGTGGTGAAGGAGGGTTGTCTTCCTACCCCAATCTTTCAAAGACAACATTAAAATTTTTCAAACCTTCATGTCCTTTCCAATTTAACTCCAGCTGATCATTCTACAAAAGCACATGGTGTGATGAAAAATGCATCGTGGCCAACATTATAATGCCTGGGATGGAGAATCAGATAGAAAACATATCTCTTTCATATGTCTAATGAGAATAACTTACAACTTTGTTGTTACTACTGTTTCAGTATTAACTGAGTCAAAAGACATGTCTTGGTTGTTTCAAATATTTCCTCCAAACAAATGGTATTTATTCATTCTAAAAAAAAACGGATTTATTCACTTTAGGGTTGCAGAGAGCTGGAGCCACTGATGGTGGAGGAACAGCAGGGTAAACATTCAAAATATCACCACTCCATCAGAGAATTTCGAGTCAACAATTAACCTTGCAGGCGTGTGTTTGGGTTGTGTCGGGGAAACTGGTGTTCATGCAGAAAATCTTAGTTTGAGGCAAGATTGCTTGTCACTCCTTCACCATGGCCTGAACTGTTTTGAAACCCAGGGACCGAATGGCCTGACTGACTCTCGTTTGGAAGCCTTTCTGTGTGGGGTTTGCATGTTCTCTCTGTGCTATAGCAAGAGCTTTCCTCAAACAGTTCCAAAAACAGCTTCTTTGTTTGATTCTGAGTCTGTGTTATTGTGTCTGTTCACCGCCTTCATCCACAGCCAGCCAGAGAGCTATACTCTGATAAAGCAGAATAGAAGATGGATAGAAGTCAGTTGAATCGAGTAAGTGAGTCATTGTTTTACATTAATTGGCAGGAATGACATCTTTTTCATGCGGCCATCCACCGAAGAACGAGAATGAAAGGGAAGGTTCTTTAAAAATGTCTAAATATATATGATCAAATTATGAGTTTTTCATTTTGAGATATATGTTAAATTTCCATTAAAATATAACAATTAAGGCCAGCTCTGTGAATTGTTGCACTCATGTGGATTTGTCCTGTGTTTGCTCACCATTGACTTTCATGAACTGCTTGAGGAATAACACAATATCTCTGAATCGCTTTCTATCAGACACTTATGCATACAAAGGCACACACACACACACACACACACACACACACACACACACACACACACACACACACACACACACACACACACACACACACACACACACACACACACACACACACACACACACACACACACACACACACACACACACACACACACACACACACACACACACACACACACACACACACACACACACAGGGGTACCTATGTATCTCTGTCTCTTTTGCTCACTCTGTCTCTTCTTATCTCCGACTTTCTCACAAATAACAGGACAACAAGCAGAAAAGTCTGCCGGACATACAAACACACATGCACGCACACGCCTCCTCCCAGCCACCCCCACCGCAGCATCTATGCACCACAAACAAGCGTACGGTTGTTATCGCTCTTTGCCATGCTTGCTGAGGGAAGTTTAAGCTGATTCAGTGACAACCCAAACTGAGCCACCCCGGCATTTCCTTACAGCAAGGCCCCTAATCTGCGAGACTAGGGGACAGACAGAGAGTGGTCTGCTCTCTAATTCGACAGAGAAGCGAGGCTTGAAACAGCACAATTAAAAAGATACTGTTGTGTTTACACTCGCTGGCCTGTGTAACTGCTGAATGGGGGACATAAACAGCTTAGCTGCAGCCAGTGTAAGTGGCCTGCGCAGGCCTCCTCCTGCTCAATGCGAGGGGAGCCACAGTATTCTATCACACCGCATTTGACAGGAATTTGAAATCTGCTGCTTTATGCGCTGCCCACAATAAACCTTGTGTTGTTTGAAAAGCCGGCATTAGACAGCAGAAAACTGGCATCACCGAAGGGAAATAATTTGATCTTGTCTAATCTGGCTGAGGGGGGAAATATTGTAATCCCTTCCGCGCTCGGTGATTGCATATGTGCATGTGCTCTGCTGTGTGTTTGTGCAAGTTTGACTATGTACGCTTATGTGGGATTGTGCCTTTTCATTTGTTTCCTTCCAACATAGAGGTTTTTGAAAGCATAATGCTGTTTTTTGGTCTTTTGTGTGGAAATGTTGATATTGCCTTTTTTGTTGTTTAGGTTCCCATAGGTGTTTCTCACATAGATGATAACAACAAGAGACTGATTTGGAGCTTGGAATCCATTGTGTAGATATACACATCTTCTGCTCAGCCCATGCGGGCCGTTCGGAGTGTCAGTGCAGAAGCTTCTGCTTTTATGAGGAGTGCACATGTAAATCCTCACATTCTCTGTGATATGACTTTGGCATCCTGTTGTCTCTATCTTTGATCACCTATCTTCTGGGAAGCGATGAGCTCTGAGAGCCAGAAATCTCAAACAACAGGCACATTAGGCCACTTGTATTTCTACCCGCCCAGACACAATGGACCTGTGTCGGGGCGATTGTTTCCCCAAGTGACTTGCAGGGTAGGCTTTGAAAAACAAAAACTTTCTGTTGCATACAAGCTTTCCTCATCTTCCGGCACAATTGTTTCTCTTTGATAACAGGCTTGAACAAAACCCAGCGCTAATCTCACATGCTTTCATTCATTACATTTCTGAATGATAAAAATGGACAATTTTCTTCTGTTGTTCAAGCAACCTCTTTGTTTGTTTGCAACAAAATGTGTCTATGTTACATTTACTGTTGTGTATCAGAAAAAAACCACCTCTGCATAGCCATTAATAGGTAAAAGGTATTGTGAGAAAGGGGCCTTTGCTCACTTTGTCCTTGTTGCTGGGGGGATCACGGTAATGATGGGTAAGGCACGCTCACCCAGGGCCAGGAGACAATGCACACAGTAGATTGTCTTGTGTATGACGACAAACTAAGAGATTCATTATTATCTGCGGAGTGTTAAAACCACATGGATGGCTCTATATTGCGTTTACATCTGCTGCATGCTTTGAACTCAATCTGAACACATGGCACTGGATTGAAAATGACCTTTGACAGAAAATTATAATAATAGTCAAAATAAAACCATCTTCTTGTGCAGCTTCAATTAATTTACTACTGTGAAATCAGAACTGATTTTATGTGGATTGAAAGTCGATGTGAGTGAGTGTGTGTTGTTGCCTGTACAAGGTTTGATTGCCTTGAATGGATGGAATAAGCCCTACATATGTATATATTTTCAAAAGCAAAATCTCCAAGAGTGAAATATATTTCCTCTTCTGGCTATCCAACTAATCCTGCTTCTTGAAATCCCCCCCCCCCTGCTGATCCAAAGAGTTGTGTGACTTATTTACCTGTCCGGCCTCTCTATGTACAGCGTTGTCAACAAGATGTTCGCACTCAAAGGGGGAAAATAACTGCAAATATAAACATGCTGAGGTACATCTTGAGCTGGAACAAACCTGCTTTTCTGACAGCTTGACAGTCACCTGAGGGTGAAACAGATTCCGAAATCACTGTCCAACCAGCCACACATTGTCTTGCTTTCCCTGACTTAAACACACACACACACACACACACACACACACACACACACACACACACACACACACACACACACACACACACACACACACACACACACACACACACACACACACACACACACACACACACACACACACACACACACACACACACACACACACACACACACACACACACAAACTGACACACATTCATGCCCACACAGCTGTCCACAGAGGGGCCAAGCAGGAAAAGAGGCCGTCTCTGGCTGGGCAGTTGTACGGTCAAGCAGAAATACCTCGATGTTTCCCCTCCAGCAAACTGGTAGTATCAGTGGTGACAGACAGTCTGACAGTCGGTCTCTCTCTGTTCCTCACACACACACAGGCACATGCACACACACACAGAGGCACTATGATTGACACAGAGATGGACAAACAAGACTGACAGACAAAGAGACAGCTTTTGTACATTGAATGCAGGAGGAGGTAAAGACACAGACAGAGTTATGCCCATTCCCTTTTGAGACATTAAACCTTTCGCTTTGTCTGTTAAGGCACATATTTTGACAATGAACTGCCTGCCCTTTCCAACTTTAAAACTGACTTTTTGCATCAAGCTTTTTCCTGAACATAAAAAAACAAAATAATAGTAAAAAAATATATATACATCAATACAGATTTTAATGTGACACACCATTTCATAAAGCAGGGGACAGTTTTGACATCAGCCTGTAAGATCATGTTTGATTTACATTCAAGTTGTTCAATGTCAATTTCAGGCTGAAGTTCAATTTTCCAACCACAGAGGTCGCTGTTGCTTTATATACTAACTAACATATTGCCTCCTTGTAAACCCTTGTTCATCTCGTTAAAAGTATTTGAGGTATTTGGGTTTCGCATTGTGGCTTTTGTAAACATGGATGAGAGAGAGCGAACTGTGAGGCTGCTTAGAAACTTCAAGAGTAACCTTAAACTAACCCCAAGCATCTAATAATGAGTGTGTGGTTAGAAATGCAAGTGGACATTACCATCTTCACCAAATAATCCCAAAGAAACTCTTGATTTATGGAGCGGTTACACATCTCCTTCAGAAACGTACAATTTGAGACAAAACAGTCTTAAAATAGTGATTTATAGTATCAAATGCAAGGCTTCACATATATTTATGCTTTTCCTATAGCCAGTTCTCTGTACTTTTTTTTAGTCTAACCACAACTACATGTCTAATCCTAATTCCCCAAGCCTAAAATCCACATAAAAACCAATATAACTGCTACTGTGACTCTCAAACCACATTTTACCTCGAAAAAAGAGGGTGTGGGGCCATGCACGCACGCGCACACACACACACACACACACACACACACACACACACACACACACACACACACACACACACACACACACACACACACACACACACACACACACACACACACACACACACACACACACACACACACACACACACACAGATATATATATGCATGCATGTGTGCATGTCAGGTCCAATATCTGGCCTGATGGTACGCTGTATGCACACCTATCTGCACAATAAAAATGAATTTATCTCTGGCAACTTTCTTTCTTTCTTGTCTTACTTACGTCCTCTTTAACAGACTTCCTTCCTTACGACTGCATTGAATAAAAATACACTGGCATACATAAAACCATTCTCATTCACCACTGAGTTCTCTAAACTTAAACATCAATACTGAAGTAACCAGTCTGTGCCTGCGAGCCGGGCCTAACCTGGACATGCTGTGTAAAAGTATACAAAGTGTGCAAGTGTCCATGGGACATGCTAAGCAAGTTCAACACACATCTATACACGCTGACAACCATGCCCACATTTAACACATGAACTGCAAGTGCCAAATATTCAGGGTCTGCTGGCTTGTTCGGGGGGTTTGCGCCGCCCCACACACACACACACACACACACACACACACACACACACACACACACACACACACACACACACACACACACACACACACACACACACACACACACACACACACACACACACACACACACACACACACACACACACACACACACACACACACACACACAAGCGCATACACTTTTGGATACACTTGTGCACACAGTGTCTCAAAGAGGAACTCACCAGAGACTTTGTGGCTTGGCATTTGGCCCATCAACATTCTATTTCCCCTCTGCCTCTCTCTCCTGAAGTCTCATTTCCATCACCTGACAAACACAAAGGCAGGATCCTCGCTGCCCACTGAATCTGTCGAAATAATAAAATAAATCTCTGCTGTGGCGTACATCAGTTAATTATCTGTTTCACTGAGTGGCAGAATGTCTCTTCCTTACTTTCTACCTGCATGTTCCCTCTATTTCCTCACTCACTCACTCACTCACACGCATGGAGGAAGGGGGATGGCAGAATGCCACAGTGGCTTTCACTGTGAACTTGTTTAGTCGAAATAACGAGCCGGAGGATTATGAAAGGCTGTAATTAGGTGTTGCTGAACAATTGTGCAACAGAATGAGTGACTGCATGGCATACTCCTGACTTACCTTGTTAAAAAGTCCTTAGGGTGACTTGGCATGTCATTCAGGCTGTAATGCCTTACACCGAGCAGTGGAGATTTAAGTCATTTTGGCATGTAATTATCAAAGGAACACTTTGTGATAGATGGCAGAGTCAACGACAGAAAGATCAAGAGAGCGTCAGGAAGAGGAGAGAGTGAGACACTCAGTCCAAACCTCATCATAATTAGAGGATTTCTCTGACTTTGATCCAATGGATAAGAGTTTTCTCATGAATCTATTTTAAAGTTGATGTATTAGACCTATACCTGAGACACATCTGTGCTTCTGTCAAACAAGTAATTCTAATTAGCTGTCAAAGGGAAAACTGAAAGCTAACCTTCAGCGATAACAAATGACAGAGAGCCGGTGTCAGAGTGTGTGTGAAAGAAGCACAAATAAAGCTCCCAACAGTGGAAATCCTTTTCTCTGTTAGAGTGCCCAGCAGCCTATTTAAGCTCTGTTAAACAAAGTCCAACAACAAAAAGTACAACAGAATTAATGAACAGCGACCACAGATTTTTTTTTTCTGTTGAAGCTTAATAATGGTTTCTATAAATATAGTTCTATATACCTTTATTCCAAGAACAGGCTTGGTGAAGAAATAGCTCAGAAATATAAAACTAAGTTGTGCCTGAAAGTAGAAATTGTTTCAGCAATGTTTGAGTTTGACTCTGAAGAAAGTTATTTAAAGGGCAATTACCACAAGTTGGTGACAGAGCAATAAGCCAGCACTCATTCAAATATGTGCTAGACAATGACTTCTGCTGTCAAGCAAATATGCTTCTGCAAAAATATTACACATTTTCACAGAAAGAAAGAAAGAAATTAGAAATGTGTGTGTTGGGTACATAGTTTCTTTACAATACTCCACGACAATAACCCTTTATTGGGTTTTATTCCCGTGGTATTTGTGGGATGAGCAGCAGAGATGAGTATATGGGTTGTTCCCATGAAGAACTGGCCAGATCGCCTCAACTCACATGATCGAATCTTTGCATATCCCACAAATTTACGTTCCTTCCAAATGTGTCACTATTTAAAAGGTAAATGAAAAGGTTTTGAGAAAAAACTAAAATAAAGCAGCTTTGTGATGGGGGAATGGGAGTGTTATTGTAGCAAAACTATTTGTCATTGCCTATGGAGAATGTATCTGAATCTGAATCTGTCTGTCCAAAGGGAAATTTGTCCATGTGTAAATCAATTTGTCAGTGCAAAGCAGAATCTGCAAAAGTCGTCTCAAATGTGTCTGTCTGTAGTTAGGTTTTAAAATGTGTAAAAATATCTGCTAATCTGTATTAAAATTTGTGAATGCATACAAAGATATTCAGAGTTGAAAAGCATATGTATTCGGCTACAAGTGCTGAAAATACAGGCAAATCACCACTTTCCTCAAGCAGCTTCACAATTGTTTTTTTTTTCCAAAATTATATTTGCTCCACTTCTGCCAGGAGAGGATTCAAATCTACAATGTCAGGGTTTCTGTGCCCTGAGCTCAGGCTCACAGATTCGTTCATTCTGGCTGCCATTGTGGGACAGGGTGTAGATAAGTAAAATAAATGTTTAACCAAGAGACAAAATATGCAAATATTTTAAAATAAATTTTGTTCAATACACTGTTCCAGTGACAATATTTGTAAATATGTGGCTTGATTAGTAACATGTCCCCTTATAAATTACACCACATTCACAAGTAATTATTATATATGCCTAAAGCAATGGTAACAAACAGGTCTTTGATTAAACTTAACCCTTATTATTCAGATGAGGAGCTTTGTGGGCACCAAGTGACATTGGGGCCCCAGGCACTTGCTGAGTTCACCTATAACAAGAAATGGCTCTGCTTTACAGATATGAATCCTCTCATTACATAAGTGTAGGAAAAGTCATTTGTTAAAACACAGCCAATTGTGAGGCTGCTCAACAACTGGTTATTTTTCTGTAGAGTATTCACCCACCCCTACCCCCCCGGCTTTTTACCTATTTTATTACATTACAACCTCTTATTGAAATCATCTTTTAATCAGAGTTGTTTTCATTATTAAAAGTTTTGAAATGAAATGAGAAATATATCTATAAACAATTGTTATTAAAAACAAAAACTATGTGCAATCTTAGAACGTGGCACCACAACAAACCTGCCAAGAGAGGGCCATCCATCAAAACCCACTGACCGGGCATTTAAGCAGAGAGGCAGTACAGGGACCAAAAGGTAACCTTGGAGGAGCTGCAGAGTTCCACAGCAGAGGCTGGAGTATCTCTCCATATGACCACAATAAGCTGCACACTCCATAGAGCTGGGCTTTATGGAAGAGTGGCCAAAAAGAAAGACTTTCCTTTCAGCTGTGTTTTCTAACAGGCAGTTGGGAGACTCCCATAATGTCTGAGGGAAGGTGCTCTGGTCAAATGAGACTAAATTTGAACTTTTTGCCCGTCAAGGAAAACATCCCAAAGAACACCATCCTCACAGTGAGACACGGTGGTGGCAGCATCATGCTGTGGGGATGCGTTTCAGCAACAGGGATTTGGAAACTGGTCTGAGTTGAGATAAAGATGGATGGTGCTAAATACAGGAGTATTCTTGAGCAAAACCTGTACCAGTGTAAGTGATTTGAGAAGACATGACAGATGTTCACTTTCCAGCTGGATAATGACCCAAAGCATACTGCCAAAGCAACACTTCAGTGGTTTAATGGGAAACATAGTAAAATGCATTGGAATGGTCATACCTCAAATCCAATTGATTGCTGTTCACATGTGCAGAGAATGATCAAAAATTACCTGTAGCTGTGATTTCTGCAAATGGTGGCTCGACAAACTGTTGACTTTAGCGGCACATTAACATTTTCTGTTGTTTTATCCTTTAAAAAAAAAAAAAAAACATCTTCGAAGGTCTTGCAATGTTCTGTAAATTAAATGGCGCAAATCTTCAAACAATCAATTTTAATTCAAGCTGTTGTGGCAACAAAACACAAAATAGAGTTTGGTCTAAGTTCCTTTACTGTTTCCAAAAAAGAATCTATATATGTATGTATTTTGTCCAGTTGTCTAAACAGTCAACAAGAACCTGAGATAAGATGAGAGGGATTTTCATTCAAAGTCAATTAATGCAAGTTCCATCAAAACACACCGCCAGATTTCGTCTTGCTTGTCTGTCAACAACACAATATGTCTCTTTGGTGCTAGATTTTTTTGAACACACTTTGGATGCGCCTATTGGAAGTTTTGGATTAACATATACTCCACGCAATAATCACAAAGATATAATCAAAAGATTCAACTAGATTAGACCAAATGTCAACATCTAGTCAAATATACTGAAAGATTATTGATCCATGTCTTTTATATGGGTCAATACAATCATGATCACTAAATGTGTGTGTGTTACCCCCAAGGTTTGCATGTCAAAGCTCAGCGTAGGTAAATGCTGAAGGCACTTCAGGAGGAATGAACTCACAGGGTGCAATTTGTTTAGTGAGATAATTGAGAATAAATGGAAGAGTGTAAGATTTTCACCTCTGTCAGCTTCTGCATGTCTGTGCAATAATATGGCCAATTCCCTCTCATGTACAGAGCTATCATTGAACCGCTGCCATGCAGAGGAAAGGGCATAATGATCCAACTCAGAGGTGCTGGCCAAATCTGTTCTGTACATATGCAGGGCATTCCTGTTTGGAGGATGAGTAAATACAGGACAGAGGTTAAAGCAAACACGGAGACCTGGCCACTCTAATCTGTAACATTTTTACTAATGAACACAGCATGAAGGAGGAAAATAACTGTTGGTTGGCTATAATCAAAACAATACTCATATTTTACTGATACATTTGTAAATCCAATTTCCTTTCGGGTCTTTTTTTCCCCACCTCTTAGATTTTGAAGGAAAATTCTGTTTCAGTGAAATAGCCATCTCACGTTGGGATTTATTTAGAATTAAGTACAACAAAGACATTTCAGGGAAACAATCCTTTAACAATGCAGGAGGAATGCCAGGCCACATAAAATACAATACATTACGCACTCGCAGAGAAGCGTACCATGGGACAAACACTTTCCACTTTTTCTTTTCTCCCTTCTTGATCCTGGTCATATTTATTTTATTAGGTGTATTCTCCATAGGCTTTGTGGAGGAGAGATAGCCATGTGCTCAGACACTCGCTCACATACACACACGCGACAGGACCCCAGATCTCCACTGGTGCATGTAGTGATTCCATTTTTTTCCCTTCTTGGAGTTTGGTTTTTTTTCCTCTTCTTTTTCTTCCAAGCGGGGAAGATAACAGCCACCAGCTCGACATAATTAGTATTGAAGAAGACACAAAGAGCAGCTCCTAATGACTACAAACATCTGGGTGGTTGACTTTTGTGTATGTAATTGAAAGGGGGTGAAAATCAATAGTATTCAATGAAAACTAATTGCAGGAAGGTTGAGTTGTGAGTGGTGAGGTGTCTGTTAGGAAGGCAAACCACTTCACTTCTTTATTCGGTTTGAAAAAAGCAAAACAAAAAAAACCGCTGTGAGCGCAAATTTGTGTGAAACTGAGCATGAAAGATGGCTGAATAAAATACCCATAATTCTTCTATTATTTAGTGACTTTCAGGCAACATGGAGTGACGGGAAGTCGACACACACACAAAAAAATGGGGGAAGAGAAAGGAATTGTTATTACATTTTTGCAGTTCTTATGAAAGGAGCAAGTATTTTTAACTGAGTCATCCTTTGAGAAATAAGATTTTAATGATATTGTTAGCATTGGACTAGTACATGAAAAAGAATCCCCTTTGAATAAAAATGAGAATGGATAGTCTCAAAATCATCTTACATTACTGAAATAGGTTGTACAGTGAAATTAGAATGGGATTCACGATCATGTTGTGCAGACCGAGGTTCGGTTTATTAACCTTCATTGGTAGCTGGTCGGTATTAATGGCCATATTCCTGTATTATTGAGACAAATAGTGATGATCTGGTGCCACCGAAAGTGTTCTGACCTACAAACCTATAAACCCTGCAAAATATCCCACATTTACTGAAGTGATTATTCCGATGCAGACTGAATAAACAGGATATCGATGGAGTCACCAGTCAAACACTCGGGCCATGAGAAGGGTAGATACGAGCTACAGGCACCTGCCAAGTTCACAGGACTGCATGTTTACACTGTGATTGAAGCCTGGAGTAACAAAGGGCAACCACTAACAAGCAAATTAACACACTTCCATCTTAGCGAGGGATATTGCATGTCCTGTTCGTCTGAGCCATGATAAGGGTGGATCATGCCTTTCGAAACTTTTATCAGTTTATAAATCTTGTCTTTATGAACTTAGTGCACATGTTTACAGATGGATGTTTTATATACATTTTTCGGAGACAACATATTGTCATTATGTGTTGTTCTGGCTGTGCCACTCTTCAAACATCACCTGTGGTCCTGTGCACACATACAGAGACACACAGAGATTATGGAGAGGCCACTGCGAAACACCCATGGCCAGCTCACACACACAGACACACGCAGAATGTCAGCTGGCCATGGTCGCTGGCAGTGGCCTTGCCATAATCTCTCTCTAATTATATACACAGCCAGGCTTACTGTTTCA
This sequence comes from Blennius ocellaris, assembly GCF_963422515.1. Classification (NCBI taxonomy): domain Eukaryota; kingdom Metazoa; phylum Chordata; class Actinopteri; order Blenniiformes; family Blenniidae; genus Blennius; species Blennius ocellaris. Next base: position 21,212,447 of record NC_137657.1, on the reverse strand, counting down.
GTGCAGGGACCTGAGAAAATACAACCTGCTAATCTTATTTGCACACAGCATCAATAACCTGCTGGAAAGGGAGAGCAGAGGAGAGGAGGCAGGATGAAAATATCACAGACGAGACAGAAAAAAAAAAGAAAGAAAATCTCAGACTTTGAGATTTTGTGCTGTATTTTGTCATTTCAATTCGTCATTGTGTCCTTATTAGCTTTAAATTATCAAACCAATATAGGTAAAGCTTCAGGTTACAACCTGCATCAAACATACGACTTGTACTGACAGTGTATTAATGTGATGTACCACTACATAAATGTAGGGGGAAGGAGATCTTGGTTGGAGTTTAGGAAATTAAGGAGGGAAAATTTGGAAATTGGCTGTATGTATGTCTCCATTTTACATTATATTTTTTATAGTTAGCAGGGAAACATGTAGAAAAATTGTGTAATGTGAGTTTTATTTCTATAGTGCTTATTGCAACATAGATTAATTCCCATAAATATTCATACTGAAGTGCACTCAACTTACAGTTACTTATTTTTTAACAATATTATATTTCATTATTACAAATACCCCTCAAAAAAGATCACACAAATAATTATCTTATTCTAAGTTGTACATAAATAGTGTCAATGACAATATTTCCATTTTGTCCAGTGTATGGGGAACGGCTGAGTCTTTGTTTCCACTTGAATACCCTGTGATAGAATATATTCCTCCAAAGGAGGTGCAATGCAGATGGGGTGTCACACACACACACACACACACACACACACACACACACACACACACACACACACACACACACACACACACACACACACACACACACACACACACACACACACACACACACACACACACACACACACTATGTAAATAATGTATGTGTCTTAAAGGGTTTCACCCCACCACAGCTGGCCCACTTCAATTAGAATACTTTGCACTCAGCTTTCTTCTCCTATCCCATGTGTCCTCTCCTTCCCTGCATGTGTGCTTCACATTGTTTTCTATGATAAAAATGTTATATGTATTATACTGTATTTAGTTGTGATACATGCATTTAATGAAGTCAATCTCAATCCCTTCAAAAATCCAACTCCTCCACTAAGTAAAGTGGATACGTGCAAACAGTTAATGCTGTTTTTACTATTTTCAAGTACAGATATATTTAGAAGAGAGCAGGAACAGGTCCAACAAAAGAGAGCATAAGTGATAAAAGCCAATGATCTATGCATCTGCTATATTCAAGGGATGCCACCAAGCGCTAGTTGTTCATAATAAAATTCAGAATCATCTACCTGAGTGACTTCACCTCTGAACTTGTTTTACTGACGATCGGTAAATTCAACCACACCAAACCCTCTCCCAAATCAAAAGAAGGACCACCAGTAACGAGCATGTTTCAGACATCACAATCGGATGTTTGGCAATCATGAGAAACAAAACAATTCTGGTGCACAGCAGGTTCAGAACAGCTCAAAATTCAAGTAAAGGAACTTTTAATACGGGCCAAAGTGAAGCGTCACTTCCACTGCAGTCACAGTTTAACTGTCACTACATGCTACTGAAACCTCCCTCTCTGAAATCTAAAGCTGAATTCAACTTTCTCTCTCTGTTCCTGTCTTTGTGTCTTCCTGATCACTTTAATTTAACGCCGGCCTCGTGTAACCTTTGTTACTCAACCATTCCACCCTCTTTGACTACTCCCCTCCCTCTTCACTTCCACTCTCCCTAAGTGGAGGCCTTGGCCCGGTCTAGTCTCCCCCAAACACATCTAATTACCCCAATGCCAAGCATTTCCCATCCATCACATAATCTTTTAGAGACAAGGTATTAGTGCTCCCCGTCCCGTCAGCCAATTACCTTCTGCCTTCTGCTTGAGTCACCTGCATTGCAAATGTGACCTTTACTTAGAGGGCTGATTGCATGTTTCCTAGAGTGTGTGTGAGAGAAATCGAGGTTTTGAAATGTGCACGTATGTGTGTGTGATCTTCACAAAGGTGTGTTAAGAGAATGAAATTGTGTAAGTGCATGTGTGTGCACATGCATGCAGAAGTTCGTACATAAAAGGCTGCATATGCATGAGTTCAGGTCTGTTCCGGGTGAGTGTGATGTGCAACATGCGCTATGTTTGAGTTTCTGTTTATGAATCTACTGTGTGTGCATGAGAGATGCCTGGAGGCCCTGTGTGTGTGTGTGTGTGTGTGTGTGTGTGTGTGTGTGTGTGTGTGTGCGCGTGCGTGCGTGCGTGCGTCTGTGTGTGTAGGGCAGGGAGCAAACCCTCTCAGACACCCTTCTGACCCCCCTCTCACCCTCCTTCATGTGATGGGCTGTCGTGAATGTTAATGTTCTGTGATGGCTGTGGAGCAAATAAGTGTTTCTGACATAGTACAGACTCCCATTACAGGAGCAGGCCAAATGGGCTTGCCAGGGCCTTAATGAGCAAGCAGATCAGTCAGCCGCAGCCACTGTACCAGTCCCACATGCTGCTTATGCAGGGACGGATCTCAACACCCTTGACCAGACCAGACACAGTAAAAAAAAAAAAAAAAAAAAAAACCCGACTTCCATATCTGTTGTCTGAAAACCTCCTCAGTTCAGTATTTTCTCTAAAACTGTGACCCTCCTGAGAAGCCAGAAAAGTTTTCAAAACCGAAACCAATGCAAGACAAAAAAAAGTATATCTTGGAGTCAACAATATTTTTGTGGTACTTAAAAAGTGACTATAAATATATTATAAATCATTGTACATGTAATAAATCACAAGAAATAAGTCGCAGTGTGTGGACTAACAGGTATTTGAATGGTTAGAATTTCGATCAAGTTTTGGTTTACATGCTTTGGATGAAAAATGTAGTTAGTGACCTATAACCAGAAATTGATGTATACTGATTTTAGCAAATTTGTAGAAAAGTAAAACATATTTGAACATGCCGGGAGGAATATTTATTCATTTTGATTTCCCAAAACAAAAATAATGCAAACATAATTGGCCTTGTTGTCAATCAGTTACACATTACTGTGGCTAATATGACTGTTATTAATGCAAGATCCATCTCTGACAGTGACACTGACAGTATAGACAATTGTGAAATTTAACAGTGTTTTTCAAGCAGTTGAAGGTTTGAAAAAAGGATTGGATTTTGTTATATTCATGACAACAAGTGTTAAAATAAAAAAGCGAACATTGATTTAATCAAATAATGATCTCTGCTCATGACTACAGGCATTATATGTTCTACCCAATAAAACTAAATCCCTATAATTGTATCATACCTCTGGGTAGACACTGCATAAATCCAAAATGACTAAATCAATTACTTTTTGCGAATTATATTTTTTGCACTTGCATTGTTACCAGAACTGATATGAGGGAAATAATATATACATATTTATTTCAGTTTTAGATATATTTTTTGTTCTGAGGTAAATTTAAAGTCTGTAAATGTCACCTGTCAAATAAGGTGGAGAAGGCTTGAAAAATAAGGCCAAACTAAAAGTGTTTTCCACTGTGAGGTCCCACTTAGCCCGGCAGCCTGTGGACACTGTAAACTCAGTCCCAACCAGTCCAGTGCAGTTACAAGCTCGTGAGCAAAGACACTGTCTTTCTTCTCTCCCTCTGGGTTGTCAAGAGGAACTACAGCTTGTAGGCTGACTCCAGCTGTTATTTCTGAGGAAGGTAGAAAACACACCGCTTGGCTGACTCATCACAATTTGGATGGAAAATGAATCCCCCTTCTTCCACCTGAGGAGATCAGTTAGAACGAGGAGCGAAAGGGAACGGAGGAGAGAGAAGGGTGAAGATAGAGAAGCAAGGAGGCAGACATTAGGCTTGATTGAGACGCATGGCAGACGGAGAATCACGCAGCGCGTCAGAGCATATCCTCACAGTTGGCCGGGCTGTCTCTCAAAACTCTCCAAATAGTCTAAAGTCGACCTGTTGGAGTTACTGAGTCGTCACACTACAAGTTGTAGCCCAGGAGCAATGGGCCCGCAAAGGTGTCTCTTTTTTCCTCTCAGCGGGACTTGTTAGAGGTGCTATTTTGGAATCTATCTGCCTTCATTCTCACTTCTGCAAAAGACCATGATATGTACCACACACTTTATGAAATTTTGCTTCGTAGCTAAAAGTAAACCAAGGGAAATTGTTTGATTTTCAAAGTGCATGCAAATGTTTTTACAGCCCCAAGTGCATAAGTGACCACTTGCTCCTATGCATAGACACAAAGCTTCACTTGTTTCTGTGCTCAGTACAAAACCACCTGCCCCATCTTTGGTGTGACCTCCCATCAGATCACTGATTTCGTAAAGGTTTACAATTACAATAAGCATGCACTTTGAGATACTAATACTAAGATCCACTTCAGATATGGCTGCTTCACAAATGCACACAGAATCTGGAGCTCGAAGAGAATGGATGGGACATTCTAAATACTGTATGTCTTGAGTGTAATTTCACATTAAAGTTACACATGAAACTATAAAACAAAGCATGTTGAATTCCATATACAACACTGAAGATGTTCAATATTTATTTAACAGGTGGCAATTAAAGTGTAAATATTTCATTACTGCACTGAATAGATTTTTCAAGCATTTTTATTTCTCTCTCCACATTAGCATGTAGATATTTACTTTTTTCTCCATGTATTCTGAAATACTTGTTCCAGCATGTGTGGAGGACGACAGCCTGGGAGAGAAGGCAACATAACAAAACACCAGCACAGACATGGATTAACTTCTCCTCAACTTCTTGTGTTCTACAAGCGAAATATATTGATTTAAACCACGTACAAAAGGCAACTTTAATATGGATTGTTGTAGAAGGCTTTTACTTTGTTCTGCATTAATTATTTACAAGTGTCTGACCTATTACGCTTATGATTTTCTGTCATAGTCTATTTACTATTTAACTTTTCTCATTACATTCTTTTTACTGAAAACACAATATCATAGGCAGTCTCTATATGGCTGCTACTTTTTTTTTTTTCATCATTGCAAATCAATGTAGCTTGAATTGTAGATGTAGCTAGTTTTAATGTCAAATGTCCTTCCAGCTGTAACTGGGACTCCAACCTGTGTCAAACCTGAAGCAGAGTGGATCAACTCTTTAATAAGAAAATCCCTTGTTATTAAACTTAATTCTTATATGTGTTCCTCCATTTAGAAAGTTATTTAATTTGTTAATAAAAACTATGATTTCATATTAAATTATGATCAGCTGATGATGAAACTGGTCATAACTTCACCACTGAGTGTGGCGACAAATGAAGAACATATTTCTCATATCAAGCATGGTAAGTACGCAAACAAGCTCAAAATAATCAACTTTTTTTTTCATCCTGGTCCTATTCACGATGAAGCAAGAATGTTTGTAATATTTCCATTTACACTTGAGACATAGTCATGAGATAAACTGAGAGTCACTGTGGCACAGTGCACATGCAATAATATACAGTAGTAAACAATAAACTATCCGAAAACTTGCCAGGATTGCGATAACACTGTTTGTGACATCATTTGTTTGCCATTCCAATGTTTTAGCAGGGCAGGGGTTTCATTCAATGAACTCATGGTTGATTTGAAGAACCATTGGATCGCATAAGTTTAGTACAATAAGCTCAACAAGATTGCATACATTTTCTGTATTGCCAAAAATGTAATTGTAACCAATGCAAGTTAATGATAAATTCATGTAAGTTTATGTTTTCTTGTGGTCTTAGGTAAAGCCTCGTCAGAAAAAAAAACCCAAAACATTAAATGGAATCTTTTGTAAAAATAATAAAAAAAAATATTTTCCCCATGCTTTCCACAGTTAAACATTAACCGGTCACTTTCAAAAACCTTTTGTTTTCTGAGAAATCTGTGTGCCTCATTTGTATGTTCTGTGAGACCTCCAGAACACAATGGCAAATGGAACCAAAGGTCAGTGTTAAGTCTCTCCTGGCTTTTGTTCTTTAAAACAACAATATTGTATTGATCTGTCCTGAATGATAAACACAAATGTTTTGGTAAAACACAGTCTCTTTTGACCTTTAGCAATTACTTGGACATAGCGTTAGCGGTACTGTAGATAAAAGAGGAAAAAAAAAAGTGCTCGGCTCATTTTCTTTTGTTTTTTTCTTGGTGGTGTGTAACTACATTGACAATGTATACCCATGTCTGAGAGGTTTTCAATGGTTTTTACAATTGCATCCTTATGCAATCCAAAATATGGTTTATTACACTTGATTTGGGGATTTACTTCCCATTTGTGCTCTATCTGTGCCAGGTTTAGAAAGTATTTGGGATTTCAAGACTCTTCAGTGTCTCTTCAAGGGTACAAATGACTGCTTGAGGAGTCAAATAATTGACAGATTCAACATAAAGATTGTTTCCCATATTTTTTTTAATTTGTGGTTATTTATTGTAATGATGGATCAAAATCAATTAAAGTCATGTCCTTTTGAATGGACACTGCAATAATAATAAAGAAAGATGTAGAAAAGAATAAATGGAGATTCTTGAACCCTGAGCTGTCTGGAAGCCAGCTTGACTGAGTTTCAGCTGTCTGACAGAGTTGAAGTGTGCCGTGATGTTTCATGATTAGATCCTCTTGACCTTTCCTTCGACCTCAGGAGAGGGTGAGATTGCACTCCTGAACTTTTTGTGTGGGCAACTATTGAAGCACACGGCAATAAAAACATTTTAGATGAGTAGTTTTGTTGTTTTTAGCTCCATTTCATTTTGAAGTAAATATGACTAAACATGGTTTGAAGCTAAAAGAATTTTGTTCAACTCATTGCAGTAGTAATTATGCATTTGGGGAGACACGGTGGGAATGATGAAAAGCAATGGACCTCAGGCTTAAACCTCTTGACCTGCAGACAGACTGCAGGGAGGTGATGGCAGCAGGAGACTGATAAAGGCCAGTCACCGGGGCCTAAAGGCACATCCTGGACATGTCCTTCTGACAACAGGGCTCTGAGCACAGCCACAAATACATAAACCCACAATCACAGACAGGCCCTATCTCCAAGCAGTGGAGGAAGAATAACAGGAGCCACTTCAGATCTCAAAGCAGAGGGGTAAATATTCTACACCTCACCCTGGTGGCAGGTGAATGATGACAAGATAAATAACTCATGGATTGTGATCTGTCATTTACCACAAAAGAGAGTAAACTGGATACACCAAAATGTCTGTTGACTCGACAAACTCCCTGCTCTGTGCATTTCTCTGCTTTACATCAATATAATAATTTGCTAAAATCAACCATGCCAAGCAATCACGTCAACTGACATTTAGATGTCATTTAAGCTAAATGAAAAGAAAAATGTGTTTTTGAAATATTTTGATTACACACCTACGGGCTGTGATGTTTTTGTGGCTTTCTGTGCACCATTTTCAAATAATGGTATGCTTTATTTTAATTGGAATAAAAGGCCGTTCCATTGATTCTCTAAGGGGTTGCTGAGGCCAGCCATAACAGTTAGTGTGTGTGTGTGTGTGTGCGTGTGTGCGTGTGTGCGTGTGTGCGTGTGTGTGTGTGTGTGTGTGTGTGTGTGTGTGTGTGTGTGTGTGTGTGTGTGTGTGTGTGTGTGTGTGTGTGTGTGTGCGTGTGTGTGTGTGTGCGTGCGTGTGTGTGTGTCATCTCTCTACACTGCCCTCTGTGTGTGTGGTCATGCTTCACATTTTCATTTGAGCTTTGATCACATTACTGCTATTCTCACCATATTAATGTTAGTCAATGAATAGATTAAATATTCAATTAAGCTTGACATGTGCATGTGTGGCAATGTGTTTTTGAGTGATTCTGTATCTATGTGTGTGTGTGTGTGTGTGTGTGTGTGTGTGTGTGTGTGTGTGTGTGTGAGAGAGAGAGAGCGTGCGTGCATGTGCGCATGAGCGTGTGTGTGTGTATGTGTGTGTGTGTGCCCGTGTGTGTGACAGACTTTTGAGTGTGTATTCTGATGTGTAATGATGTGTAAATATATTTATGGCTCAGGGTCACAGTGGTATTAACCTGATCGTGGCTTGCTTTCTCTCTAGGGAAGCTCCACCACCGCTGATCGTTCAGAGTTCTCTGTCAGCTTTTGCCAGCTTTCTACTACTATAAACAGAGAGCCTCTGTGTGTGTGTGTATGACAGGAAACTTGAATTAACGAAAAAAAGATTAAAGAAACAAGAGTGCCAAAGCAAGATCACCACTAACATTGGAGAAAAGAATATATTGCAGCAACCATGTTGCACAAGAACTGCTGGATATTTTTTTCATAAAGTGAGCTGAAGCCTGGTATTAATCCCTTGACTCACAAGAAGACTACATACTATGTTCAGATAAGTGCTGTTCTAACCAAGTGGGGAAAGGCATTGAGCTAAATGTCCCATCAGGCAGGCATATGCCAAAGGCCTACATCTTATTCAAGTTTTAAACCTCTAATTGGTAGCGTTTAAAAGGCGTTTAAGAGTGCCCTTTCTTCTCCCTTTTCTCATTTCCCATTTAATGTGTTGTGTCAAAGTCTATTACCTCAGTTGGACGTTTCTGTCCCTTAAGTTGAAGAAAAGGAAATGGGAGGGGTGAGATGGAGAGAGAGGGAAGGAGAGAGAGACAGAGAGAGGTAGGATGGGGTTGAGGAGGAGGAAAAAAAACAGAGAAGCCATCAGCTGAGGTTTGCCAGGTCGATAAAGCTTTTAGATTTGGAGATGTTTTCAGGGGGAGCCCATTTCCTGCGGCTAAGAGTTGTTAATGGAGCTTAAGGAATTATCTTATGACTCTCGGTTTGAGAGCAGTTTATTTCAGCCTGGACCTCCGCTACTGTGTCGGAGTGGCTGAATATGCTGCTGTCAAACCGGCTTAATGAAAAGTAACGCGTCGCTGATTACAGTTTTATTTGGTCTCTATGTAAAAAGCCCCTGTTAATTTACCATCTCGCTCCCTCTGTGCGTTCGTATTTGCCATGGCTGAATGATTTAGTTGAAGCATCTCTCTCTCTCTCGCTCTCTCTCTCTCTCTCTCTCTCTCTCTCTCTCTCTCTCTCTCTCTCTCTCTCTCTCTCTCTCTCTCTCTCTCTCTCTCCTGTCTCACTTTCTGTCGCTTTACCTCGAATAAAAAGCCACTTGGTTCAGAGGTCTAATAAAATGCTAAATTAATTAAATGTTCTAGGCTATCTTATCTGCGGGGTCTTTTAACTCTGCTCTAATGTTCTATCAGTAGCTATGAAACATTAATTGCACAATTTTGCGTGCAGGCCAAACAAGACTGGGGCAAGATACGAGCGCACACTCTGGCACAATATTTGCGCCTCTCCGCGGTATTGTTCTGCGCCTTTGTCCAGGTTTTGAAACTTGAGATGATATGGGCAACGATTTGCGGCCTAAGAAGAGCAAATAAAAACATACATTCCTACGACATATAGAAAATCCATTTTATAGCATTTTCCTCCAAAGGAAGCGAGATCTCAATCGTTGGTTCTTTTTCCCATTAAAATTCATCACTAAAGCCCCCCTCCCTCGCTCCTTTCTCCCCTCTCTCTCACAGGACAGAGTCCCCCGAGAGCTCCACTTTCGCCATTACTGTCAAGTACCCTTGACTCTTTTCTTTTTGCCCTTTTATCTACAACAACTAATTCGAGTTCCTTTGCCCTTTTCACTTTTAGACAACGTGAGCGCCTCTCTCTTAAAGCCCTCTCACTTTTTTCAGAGGAGACTCAGCATCCAGGCTGTTTTCTACACCACCCCCCTCTCGCTCTCTCTAGGAAATTGAAGGGTTGTGTGTCAAAAGGAAAACTCCTCACTTCAAATTATTTGGCGGGGCCTCCGTTTTGAACCCATTAATGGACGTATCGCGAATAACTTACCCTTTTGACAGCTGCGTCATGCGTAATGTTGAGATACTTCGATAATATTATCAGAGAGCAGAGAGGGGAAATCAATAGGCTGACATGAAATATGACTGCGAACATCCCAATTACAGCCTGTTTAGAGGGAATTAATGAGGCAGATCTTAGATACTGATATTGTTCTGTCTTGGGGGTTGAGATGCCTCATTTTCCTGCTGTCACTAAATCAGAGTGAATGCTTTCTGGAAAAAAAAACTGAGAGATTGGGAGATGTTTGACTGCCTGACCCAAGAATGGATTAATATACCTACTATAGTGATAGGAGTATCTTTTAATTCTAAAGAAAGGCTCTGTCTACTAGGCCCTGAAGAAGGCCACCAGTGTCACTGCTGTGGGTGAATACGCGCAAGAAGGACTGGCCACATTTCAGCACCACAGACAGCTCCTCTCCCCACAAACCCGACAGCACAGCGCTTCAGAAACCGACTGCTTTTATTTTCAGTGAACAAAGTTGAAACGCTCTCCTCCACCTCCTCGGAGAGCAGTGCATCTGTGAGACTTTTTTTTTCTTATTTTAATAGTGATATTCAACTGCTGAGACCTAAATAATATTCAATTACACTTGCATGCGCATACTAAAGCACCCCCCCCCAAAAAAAAAAAAAAAAAAAAATCCTGTAAACCTTAGGCCTATTCATCCCACCCCAAGATGTAAACTTTTAAGTTATACATTTCAATAAGTTTTGTGCGTGCGTTGAATCAAATAAGCCAAACTGATCCGAATGTTTCACTTCTGTAACTCCAATGTAACCGTATATATGGCTACAATTGCTTTAGAAACTAACATAATCAGGGGATCATGGGTGACGGGACAGGCTTTTTTTCCACCCGACTTACAGTCACAAAAACAGTCTTTGTTTGCACTCAGGGGTGATTTGGTTATGTTAAGAGCAGAAAAGCTTGTTGATAGTTTTTGGGAAGCTCATGACATTGTCTTTGGAGGAGTCTTGGTGCTGCTGCAAGGACGCCGCGCTCCTCTCCGCCTCCAGGATGGCGCCTTTGGTGTTGGCGCTCCAAGAGACGGTATTGTTGGTCAGAGCCTGGCTCAAAGTGCTGTGCCTGAACAGGGGGTCGTGGAAGACCCCGTCCACCCAGTTCCTCAGGGTCGTGACCGGCGAATCCTGTCTGGTGTCCAGGCCGGTGACGGGTGAGGTAGCTGCTGGGGACGGAGTGAGGGAGGAAGGGGGCGGCGGCTGGCACCGGAGCATACAGGACGGGTACTCAGTCTGGTTCAGGGAGGTGGCAGTCTGGGCCAAAGACCAGATCCGGGGCTTGCCGTCTAATATCTGGTGCCCCTGTTGCTGATTATAACACGCCTTCGCGTGCTGTCTGCTGTCCGCCTGGAAGTCTTCCGGGCTCGTTTTGAGACAAGTTTTGTTCAAGTCCTGCTCTCCTCCGAGAGAGACGGGGATGGAGATCTTCAGCGATGTGTCCTTGATGAGGTGCTCCGGGGGACAGTCGCCCGTCGTAGTCGACATGTGCGTGTTCATGTGATATCGGTGCTTCAGCTCGCACTCGGAGTTTTCAGATTCCAGCGTGTCGAAGTCGTCCAGGTCGCTGAGCTGCAAGTCTTTATCGGGCCGGCTCCGGGTTTCTGCCGGGACGAGGAGGGACAGAAGACATGAGACATGTCAATGGACGTTATCATGGCTTACAACGGGAGATCACACCCGATAAAGGCAGCCACCGAACGCACGTACAGCATGAAAAAAAAGGCACAATGACTGCTTTTAATACATTGAGAATGCTCAAATTTGGAGGAATTCAGTATTTCAGGCCTGTATCACATATTCAAACTATAAATAACTTGGCAAAGTAATGCTCCATTGCATAAACAATATATCTGCCCGTATATTCTTGCATGATAGTAAGGCCTCCATAAATCTATTTAAGTCTGATTGCTTGATTTATAATGTGATGCTTTAGTCAGGTTTGTATGTCGTTTGTGGTTTATTGAAATACATTTTTTTTTTTTTTTTAAGTTCTCATTTTGCATTAAATTCATCTGGAAATATTTATGGCTGAATGAGCTTTAGACAACAGGAATGGCCTGTTTAAAGATATGAACATCTGTAGACAATGTGTGATAAAATGCAGTGTCACACAATATAAAAGGGAAAAAAGGAACTTCCTATCAGAGTACGACAACATGATTAAAAATACTGTCAATTTAAGCTGTCAAAATGTATGGTTGAAGTATAAAGTAAACACAATAACGTGCCCCTTTTAGTCCCAAAAAAATCTAAATTTTCATTATTTTGATAGCTTGTGACAGAACAAATGTATAGTCTAAAACATTGCATTACCTACAATGCATTAAAATATTTAAGCACCAGACGATCATTTTATTTCAACAATGAAACAAGACGTGATGACACTAACCGTCATCATTATTTTCACTTTTTATCTGCTCTTCCTGAGACCCATCTTCATCGTCATCATATCTCTTCTCCTCCGAGCCCTTGTTTCTGGGGGGCCATGTCATCTTGTTCTCCTTCTTCAGCCTCCTCCTGGCATTGGCAAACCAGGTGGACACCTGTGTCAGTGTCATCTTGGTGATGATGGCCAGCATGATCTTCTCCCCTTTAGTCGGGTACGGGTTCTTCCTGTGTTCCTGCAGCCAAGCCTTCAGTGTGCTGGTGGTTTCGCGAGTGGCATTCTTTCGTCTTGTTCCCCCATCCATTGAACCATATCTGTTAATGAGAGCAACATAAGCAACATGGTAATGAGAGTAAATAGGATGAGTAAAGCTTGTTGCAGGATGATTGCAAACTTTATGGCAGTTTATTTCCTAAAAAGCATGAAGGAGCCATCTGCTTCCTGCGTGACATGTTTCATAAATCTTACAGCCACACTGCAGACCTCCCTCGACATCTTTATAGAAAAGAAAAGCACACTTTAAAAGTGAATACCTTCAGGTTTCATGCCTCTAATTGGAAAGTGTATCGGGGAAAACATCACTTACTTATGGACTATTTCTTAGAAAACTGTTAAATATTTGTACTGCCATCAAAAACAAGTTCATACAAGAGACACATGCATTTTTTAACAAGTGTACAATCTGAAGAAAACAAAGTTGTGCAGAACTTCCTTGAAACCTTTGTGATTATTCAAATGTCTCAAAACAGCTCCTACACTTATATCCAAAGTTAATTGGTCATTTTTGTCATTTGAAAAACTACAAATTAATATAGTAGTATTAGCTCAGAGAATTCTACTGCACAGCCTTTTTTTCTCTCACCTTTTTGAATGTATTACCCAATAAAATCGTTTTAAACGCAGCTCATGACTCTTTCACTCCTCTCCTGTCTCGCGCAAATATCAACCATAAACCTACATTTAAAATGCATGGTGTTGATTTTCAGTCAGCAGTGAGCTGTAAAAGTCCTCTCAGGGGAGGCTTTTATGAGGCCTTTATTGCCCCGTATAGCTTAGAGTAGGTCAAGCACTGCTAGGGGAATCAAAAGGAGTGGAGCACCGCACCTTTGCTTCCTTTGTGTTGTTCCCTCCCAGATAAAATAGACTGTAAAATTGCTTTATTGAGTGTAATGATGAGCCCTCAGGTAAAAGACGAGTGCAGACAACGTGGTATTGCTGTAGGCCTGCTTGTTTAGTTTAGTGCCATAACTTCTCTTAGGCCTTGTGCTGCATGCGCACTTAGACCTGATGACCCTTTTAATCATTAGACTGACTGGTATAAAGGGTTAAGCTATGAATTATGTGGCCTCTTGTTTAATTACTAAGTATTGTACCTGTTTCATTTAATAGCTCGCTGTGAAAGCAAGCATTTTTCCATAGTTTCAATAGCGCCGCTTTCCTTTAAGTTGACGGTTCTATTTAAAGGAAATTGCAGAGTCAGGGAGAGTTATCATTCACACCCTGTATTTTCAACATGTCACACACTTAATTTGGATGTCATCTGATTATTGGGAAGACCTTTCAATATGGCAGGCATGCTCTTCACTACAGAGAAGGGGCCTTGTGTTTTGATGAAAGGGGCACAGGTCTTCTGAGGCAATTCACCTCATCAGAGAAGAAATGTGTCATGAGATGAAGGTGATCACCTTGTGTTGCTAGACGTGATGAGAACTGCTTTGACCTCTTGGGAATTATTGATTTGATGTCAGAAAACTGACCCTTCCCTGCAACTCAATACATAAAGAGTTACCTTTTCCCAAAATTTTAGTCACATTTCCATTTTATTGTCTAAAGCAAGTAGCATACGGATCCCAGCAGTTCAGTTTTTGACTTTTTCCTTCACTTTAACACCTCAGTGTACCAAAGAAGTCCCCCTATAATGACCTGATTGTTTACGTTAATATTCAAACACATTGGCATTAGAAAATCAATCACCATCGGATATACATACCTGTCATACTGATACTGTCCCAGGGTAGGATCATAAGGGTAGTAGGCTGTTGCCTGGGTTATTCCTGCATGCGCAGATGCTGAAGTATCTTTAGTATCGAATGTACCCTGCAAACACACGTTAACACAATGTTATAAAAGTGATATTAGTTAGAAAAAATGCTTTGTTATACATATGTCGTAATTCATCTGTTGCATGTTAAAGTCAGCAAAATCACTGGTAGTATTTTAAAGTTGCAACAATTGTACTAAGAAGTCAGATGTCAAACAAATAAAGAGTCCAATGCAATGCAGAAAAAAGTTATCTGAGTAATAACACAGTATTCAGTGTTGTGTATTTAACTAACAAACTCAAGCTGTAGAACCTTTAGAGCTATAGTGTTTGTTTTGTTTTTGCAAGACATTGAAACAACATTGGGGTCGAATTCATCTGAAAATGCTATTTACTGAAATTAATTTGAGATCAATTTCAGGATTAGGTAGATTATGATAAAGTTACTTATCAATTTTAAAACTGTATTTCTTAATGGCTACCCCTACATAATTTTACAGTCATTGTTTGTATTCAGTTACATTTAAAGTAAAACATACATGGAAGAAATACAATATATTGTGTTGTTTTGTTTAACTCTAGGCCCATGTATACAAACATGTCATGAAATGGTGTTGAAAGCTGTTCGAGAATTCAGATACAAACAAGTTCTAATGATTGAAATAATTACCGAATGAACAACGTCTGCATATTTGTAAAATGCGGCTTATTTTCTTTGCAAAAATAATACCAAAGTACACAACGTTTTTTTTTTCTTTCTTTTAACAAAACTGTTAAATCTCCGAATTGAGTGACACTGCAGATATTATGTTTGATCTACTAACAACCGTTTTTATTCCAGGGAACTAAACAGGTAAATCGTGCAAAAATAAAGAAAATCTGATAATTCGCTGTGTGGGTAATCAAATAAACAAATAAATAAATAAATAAAAGGAGAAAGGTGTCGTTCCTTATTTTCTCAGCACCCTGCGGCTCCATAAATCAATGCCAAGTGGGATCAGATGTGTAAGCTTACCAGCGAGTAGAAAGCGGAGGCGTCCGTGCCGTATGTAACGTAATTCCCATAGCCTTGACCGCCGGTGTAGGGGCTCCCGTACACGCCCAGTGCGGCGGCGGAGCTCAGCTCGTGCCTGGCCGTGGCCAGCAGCCGGCTCTCGTACACGGGACAGTACACCGGTGTCTGTCCGGACGCGGCGACTCCGGAGTCGGCTATGGATCTGCCGGTGGACTCGCAGCAAGTGGTCAGAGAGTTGGTTGTCATCAGGAACTGTGAGAAAACCAAGCGTGGAAACCATCAGGTCTGCAAAACTTAATAAGTCACGCTTCGTTCAAAAATAAGATCGACAAACATGAGCGCGCAACCTGATGTTAGCAATAGTTTTAAACTTATTTTTTTAAGTTAAAGCTCAAGGCATATGTATTTAATCGCACCATTTTATAAAGGTAAATAAGTTTTAATCAAAAACAACAGTGCTCTTTACAATTCCAGAAGATCATTGCGGTGTGTCACAGTTAAAACGCCTAAATAAAACAACCAAAAAGTTAAAAGTTGCGTTTACTGGTGGAATTACTGTTATGTTTACTGTTATGTGCGCGTAAAACGTGTCCAAAACGATCCGTCTGTTTGCCATGATCTAAAAGAAAACACACGCCTCACAAACAGTGGACATGTTTTCTTCAAGTCGCACGGCGATTCTCAAAGTAATGCCCAAATGATTTTTTATGGCTCAAAGCCAAAAACAAAACAGCAGCTGGGTGATAGCGCAAAACCACCACGGCGCGTGCCGAACAAGTTGCCATGTGTGTCCCAGAGCAGATAAACATATGGTTGACATTACAGACCGGCTATTATCTTACAGAAATCAGTGAACGAGAGGTCGGGGGTCTCGGTGGTTTCTTGTTACACACACTCCTTCTTTTTTTTAAAAATCTTTATGTCCCCTCGGTGCAAAACGCAGGTATCACTGACTGCAACGCAATACCTTTCCGATAACCGAAAGGGCGCTTAAAGTCCCTCAGAATCTTGGCTAAAGTGCGTTAACGGATCAAGCGTAAAATCGATGTGGCGATCAATCGCGACAATATCAAAATAAAAGCATGCGATCGGGCAAACGTAGTTGGTTGAACTTACTTGTGGTGCAGACGAGTAGGGATATCCAAATTGTGGATATGACATGGTAGAGAGGTCCCCCAATATCCAGAAATAAAGCGAGACTGAAGGTCTCCACTCTCACGCAGGCTGCGGCTCTGTTTGACTGTACCAATTGATTGGTAAGCACAGGCTCCTAGGATGCTTATAGGGCGAAGCAGAGTAGCATGTTTAATTTGTGTAAAATGCCCCCCCACTCAACGCTTTTCAAGAGAGAGAGAGAGAGAAAAAAAAAACTATCGTTAAAAAATGTTTTAATCTGTTCTTTAAATAACAAAAGTCTATTAAGATTAAATTCATAAACACAAGTGACACACTCTTTTTTTCTAGAATAATCACTTTGTTGTCAGATACATATTTTTGCCTTATAAAAAAGTAGTATAAAAGACGTCAGCAGCAGAGGCAGGTTGTTTTAAACGGCGGCGACTCTGACGTCAGAAGTTTCCCACTCTAAAAATGACCAGACTGTAACTTTAATATGCATTTTCTTTCTCAGGATGACGACAGAAAACAGAACAATCCAAGAGAAGTCTTACACTGGAAACTGGCTATTTAAAAAGAAAAGAAAGGGGGGGGGGGACACGAATAATGTCCTGGAGATAAATTTGGGCTCCCAATCAATCAATTAGGTCAATCAGTGTCTCCAATATGCAAACGTATGTATCTGTTTAAATGCGTTAGGCCTAATTAGCCACATTCTTATCCTCTCATTCCTCCACACTGATGAGGATCACATAGGGAAGTAATTGATTTCAAATTAATTAGGAGAGTATTTTTAACTGAGTCGGAGGAAATTAAGCCAGAAGATTAGTCAAACAACTAAATGAAGCTATTATATTTATTACTTCGAGGAATGATAATTCATGTTTGTTTGTCTCGTGAAAACCCAGTTTGTTTTTAATTAAATCTATCTATCTATCTATCTATCTATCTATCTATCTATCTATCTATCTATCTATCTATCAATCAGCATGTACCCCTCCCTGTTTCACTTGTGTTTTGATCCACCGGCACCCCCCAGGAGCCAAAAGCCCCCCAAAAACCAGGCGCGCCACCGTGCCGGTGCGCCGGTGCGCGTTGCCTGACTTGCTTGGAGAATCCCGGGTTGAGACATGTGGATAGCCCCAGGGGTCACTCCTCAAATTAATGATGATGTACTCCTCCTCCTCCTTCCCCTCCATCCATCCCTCCTCCTCTTTCTCTTCTCTCCAGCTGGATCTCTGCCTGCCGGTGACAGGTCGATTGAGAGTGATTGATGACTATCTGGGGGACCGGGGCCAACATAATAATATGATACCGGCACCTTGCAATAATTGCTCGCTTTCATTTACAGATGAAACAAGTAATAAAGAGCTATCGCCATGGACAAACTCGGGCTTCGGTTAAGTAACTTTTGCCGTGCGCATTGGTGTCCCGTTTTCTGCTTGATTTTGTAAAGAAGTTGGGGTCCTGTGGGAGCGCGGGCTCCATAAAACGCCTGCTCCCTCGTTCATTTTGACAAATTGAATTATAGGGGGGTTAGTACCTCCAAGCAAATGGCCGCATTAACGCTGTGAACAGGGGGGGTCAAGAGGGATCAGCAAGCCCTTTTTAATTTGCATTAACTCTAATGCCACCTTAACATTAACAACCCATCTGAACTGCTGCAGCACTCACTCACTCACTCACTTGCACTTCATTTTGTCTTATTATTTAGACCTTTTTTTTTTTTTTAATTAATTGGGGTTAATGTAACATGCAGTGAATTAAGGTAGGGTGGGACACAATTTATCTCCACACCAAAAGTGTTGACATGTTGATTTTGGGGATGCTGGAAGGGCACTTGCTCAATGCAAGCACACACAACGAAATACACACAGGTGTGGCACTGCCTAAGCTTATAACTGTAATATATATATATATATATA
The DNA here is from genome assembly GCF_963422515.1 of Blennius ocellaris. Lineage (NCBI taxonomy): Eukaryota > Metazoa > Chordata > Actinopteri > Blenniiformes > Blenniidae > Blennius > Blennius ocellaris. The sequence continues at coordinate 21,194,099 of NC_137657.1, read as the reverse complement.
TATATATATATATCAGGCGAGCAGTGGGAAAATCTGACGGACACATTCACTGAACTATACAGCCCAGTCTGCCTCCCCCTCCCTCAGTGTATACCTTTTCATTATCCACTGCGTTACCCAGTGTTATCAGGCGCCTATAATAAAATATTTAGGCGCACTAGTGTATGCTTTTAGATGGAAAATGAAGGCGACGGCAGGAGTTCATGCTTGTTTAGCGTTTAAAGATTAAAAGAGGAGCTTCTGTTTTTTTCTTGGACAGATGTGGTAAAATGGGATGCTGAGCATTTCAAGTGGAGCAAGTGAGGGATAAGATGCTGTACCATCTCAGGTTGAAGGAGCTTTGTATATGGACTGACTGGAGTTTGATTTTGTAGTTGCATTAAATGTGATTATCAGCATTGCACTTCATTTACTTAATTCTATATTAAATAAGGCTTTTTTTCTTTTAAAGTGTGGCAGAATGAGCCAACCCTTATTGCAATCTCCTCGGCCCTCGACTTCACATTGTTAGATGTTGATGGCTGTTGGATGGCAATTAAAAAAAAAAAACTCTTGCATTGCAAGTTAGGTGTTTATAATTTGAATTATGTGGTGTATTTGATATATAGTTCGCTATTGTCCCCCCATTTACAATATGGTCATTTATAAACACTTTCACCATCTGCTTTGGAACATTTCTGCTTATCTCCTTTTCTAATTGGAAAAAGCATCCTTGTGAACCTCAGAATTAACCTGCTGCCATCCCTCCCTGAAGCTCTCAATCCTACACTGTAAAAAACACTGATCGAGATTAGTGAGTGATTTTAAGATGGTTTTTCTGTAAAGATTAGGATAGATAGGTGTGTTCAGCAGTAATTCAGTGTGGAAGCACCCATCATGTTCAATGAGCAACATCAATCAACTCCTTCACTCAAATTAGACTATAGATCACAAAATTACAACTCAGCTTTACATTCATTATAGAAACCCTGAAGATCTGAAGCTTTTAAAGTCTCCATGTTTTCCCTGAGACATCAGCCTCAAACTCCTGTAATCTGAACCATCACAGAGTCGCACTTCGGCGTGAGCCTGCTGCTAATTTGCATCGCCTTTCCAACTAAACTCATATTACAAAGTTTCCCCCTGAAACATTGTAATCATGGAGGTGTCACTTTCCTGATAATCTGTCGTTGATTAATGAGCCACATGGAGGGGAGAGCGTGAGTGGTTTGTGTGGGAGTGTTTGTGTGAAAGAAAGACATGGAGAGAGAGGAAAAAAGGAGGATCGGGTGAAGAGAGGACAGTAAAACACCTCTTTCGCCTTAAATCTCCCCCTGGCTGAGTTTAACCCTTTGTGAGCCAGAACAAAGGTCAGTGTCAGTCTGGAATGACGGTGATGAGTGATGCAAAAAGCGTCTGATAGGTTTTGGTTTTCACGTTGAACAACATTGCTTCCAAGGCTGCTAAGAGAATAACACAGTGGCTGACAGTGGTTGTAGATGTGATAGATGATGTTAAAGTGTACCAGACACATTCTGAGGAAAACATCTCAAATCACAAAGCAGATTAAAGAATAATATGGATAATGTACATTTTTTGGGGATTTTTCAGTTTTGTACTAAATGGAATTGACCGAACAATTGCAAATAGTGTCGTCATCACTTTAACAAGCAATTTAGTATTAAAATAGTTTGAGTGATATTTATTTAAATGTTGTAGCTCTGTTGATTGAGAAAATAGCTTTTAGATAAGAAAGTGGATGCTAGTATACTCCACTGTAATTCTATGACAGTCATTTATTAATGGATGTGGGCAACCTCACCTTGTGATTTTTTGCCATATTTGAGCTTTAAATAATTATCAATTCAACAGCAGCTTATAAAAACCTTAAAAGAACATTTCTGTATGGAGTTTGATTTTCACACAGGCATTTGGGCAAAGTTGCACAAACATTCGGTCGAAACATTCTGATTTCAGGGGCAGAATGTGTGAATTATTTTCGTAAAATGCAAGTTGAGTGAGCACCAAGACAGGAAACTTGCATCAGTCGCGTTTGGTTCAGTGGTGGATCTTATGTTAACCTCTGCCATGTTCGAACTCCCCAATGTGGGTTAGCATCAGGTGAAGCACTTCACTTTATAAGCTCAGCTCAGCTCTTCTCTTCTCTTTGCTTCTCTTCTCCTCTTTTACACCTAATTTCCAGTCAAAATAACACATCAAAAATGTTTAAAAATCTATATTGAAAAACCGTAGTGTAACAGAATTGACAGTCACAGGCTCTATATTGAGACTCACGCACTATGCCTTTCATTACAATGGCAAATGCATTTTATTACTCTGGATAATTACTATATTGTTGAATGTGAAATGTGTCTAGTATGGCAATCAACATGTAAATTAGTACGTGTTATGAGACATAGCATACTTGAGTTCCATTTTTGATGAGTGAGAGTTGGCAGCCCTGTTTTACTTGCATGGTATACATTGGAATCCTGCTTTGACCCAAAGTAAAGATCTGACAGTCCTCACAGTTTTACCTTTTTTTTTTTTGCTCTTGTACCTATCCCCTATGTCCCAACTTTATACAATGCTGTTCTCTTCTATTTGTCATTGCATGAGGACAATGCTCCAGTGCTCTGATGTCTTATGGTCGACTCTCTCCAGCACCGATTTTGAGCCAACAATGTAGAATCTCAAGCTGACCTCAATAGTTGCAGACAGCTGCACAGACCAACTCTCTCAGTGACATGGAGCCCCAAGCAACTCCCGGGTTTGCCAATAGCGACAATGTTTCTGTTTCAAATAATGTCCAAGCGTGTGTGCGCACACACACACACACACACACACACACACACACACACACACGCACACGCACACACACAGAATGCTTAACCAGCACAACATTAGCCGATCTTCTGTATCGTCAAGTCCTGGAGTCCAAATGGGATATTGATCACCAACCATCTTCTCAAAGTATTTCTTATTTCTGCTCTTGGACAACACAATGATCTCCCCAACACAATTTTCCTCTTTTGGCCCTAAAGCCCTAATGATTTTTGCATGAGTTACAGGCAGTAAGGTTGGCTCCCTCAGGCACTATGGATATAAAATGGTGAGTTTAGTTGTTGTTACTGAAGATGCCTTGTTGGATTGTGCATAGTAGTCAAGTTTTTATTTATGGAATAGGAAGTTTAGGGGCATTTTAGAGCTGCTTACTTTTTAAACACTGTCAGTCAAGTCTACCTGTTTCTGAAAAGAGATGGTGCAGGTGGATATAATAGCATTTGAATATAATTAAGAAAAATTGCAATCATAAACTAAGATAATAAATAAAGTAACGTCCAACAGTATGCATATTATTAAGAATTTGACATTTCACCTCCAGCAGGCTTCCTACCATCCTTTTTATTCTCTAGAGACCCTAACAGCTGTTAATGATACAGTTTTCTGGTGAAAAGCCTGGACGTCCTTCATTCAGCAAATATGTGAGGTTACAGTTAGTTTACAGCCAACAAATTTTTGGCGGGGATTGTTATGTTTTTGTCTGCATGTATGTATGTATGTATGTATGTATGTATGTATGTATGTATTTTACAAACTTTTCGTGACTCAATATTTTAGAGATTATTTATCATTTAACTAGTTGATTAGATTTCGGAATGGAACAGCTCCTGGAGAGGTAAGATATTTATTCTGTTGTGGACATACTGGAGCTCAGTATCAGTCAGGGCTGCAGTCTGGCATCTACTGCAGCAAGAAAGCTGCCGTACTAACTTCGCTCCGAAACTGGCAGATCATATTTTGGTTCAGCAAGTCCCCAGAAACACCGGTGTGAGCACATTGACTTGGGTAGTGGTTTATTAGTGTGCCCCCACTCAGTATTTCGCACAGCAATGTTGCTACCTGACAGGCCAGTTAGTATCGATATGAGCCAATGGCTAACATGCTGGCTATGGTAATTCGGTTCCGCAAACAAATGTGGCGTTGGCAATAGTAAGTGCTCTACCGAGTGCCTGGGTAGTATATCCGAACATCCCTTCAGCAAATGCTTTTAATGAATTTATCACATTTTTTTACCAACTTAGGTATAAATTGAGTGGTCAGACCTGTTTCTGTAACAGTGCACTTTTCCTTAACTTGTGGCCACTTTACATCATTGTAAAGGCAATAAGTACTTATAACATTGTGAAGCTATAGTCAGCAATTTAAATTGTTATAAAATATTATGAGAACAGAGTTTATATCGTCATTTCTTTGACCAAGTGACACATGAGTATGTTACACAACTTCCCTGAGTAACACTCAGTCGGCTTCAGTAGATTCCCTGCTACCTACTGCATTAAATAAATTAGCAAGGTGAACATCCAAATGAATTATGGAAATTATGCAACATTAGCACCACAAATGATAAACATGTCTATTATCCAACCTGAAAAAAGTGCCAAAAAACGAAGGCGAAATCCACTGAAATTGCGCTTTAAATTTTTTAACAATGACATGATAATATGTTTGAGGTGAGTTTTAGCCATCTCTCTCTCACTCTTTCTCTCTCTCTCTCTCTCTCTCTCTCTCTCTCTCTTGCTCTCGCTCCCATCTCTCTTGGTGTTACTCCTCTTCAGCCCCTCTAAGAGGTTTAACATGTCAAAGTTCTCTCAGCTCATCCATAATTGAACACCACAACGGGAGCATCTTCGCTGCACTTAGTTAACTAGCTATCTGCAGGTGTTCCCTTAGCAACTGGCCAGGGACTGAAACACTGAAATATGGTACGCAGACTCCCAGTCCCCCAAAATGTGAACCCAACGTGTCTTGTAAATCCTGGTGTTGGTCCCTTGTTCACTGGCTGTGTTCTTGGACTGAGAATGTATGTCTGCCCATTACAGAGCTCTGGATATGGGTGAAAACAATCAAATGTCTTGTACCATTGACATATGTGCCTACTCCTCTGAGGCCTTCCCTGTGATTTAAATGAGGGAATGCTATTCAGTTTTGAAATAAACAGAAGGGAAACATTGGTACTTTTGTCACTGATTCCATTCCATTCACTTCATTCTAGTCTACGTCTCCTATACATATTGTTTAAATGTTTTTATTTATCACATGGCCAAATATGAACATCCTCTCATATATGTGAATATTTAGCATTGTTAACAATGCTTTTTCAGAATACTTAATTCCATAGTTCTCTACTCTGTGTCTTCATGTGCAGCAGATAAAAAAGACAGCAAAGGTTAGTTCACCTCGATGACATATCCTACTTTTTATTGCCACACTTTATATTTGTATTCAGGCAATATAAATATATCTCCTATGTTTTTATGTACATGCCGATAAAAAAACTAATCTTTCCCCTGCTTCTCTCAGAGAGAAGAATGACAACATGCATGTCAGCCAGACAATGAGACTTGTAAATCTGTGTGTGCATGTGTGCATGTGTGCGTGCGTGCGTGCGCTCGCATATGTCACCAACAGCAGACCATCATGTCAGACATTGGAGCCGCTCTGGTCAAAGTGTGATGTGCACCACTCACACAGAAGCGTGCACGCACACATGCACACTCTCAGGGGCCAGGTGGCTGCTTTCTCTGTCGTGACAGATCCCAGACCAGAAAAACTGCTGTGACTTCCTCGACTCCTCAGACACCTGCGACCACTGCTGGTGCCGCCAAGCCAGCTGCAACCATGTGTAGCCACCAGGAAAATATTTTCACCATATTATCTCTGAAAATGAAAAAAGGAACATTGTGTTTTATATGAATTTGCATACTCTAGTACAAGCCAAGCAAGTTGTTTATGCTGCTCGTATGAATATAACATTGTTATTAAGTGTGGTTGTAACATATCCTTCACAAGTAGTAAAAATAATCAAAATCAGATTTAATCTCACCACCAAGTGTCTAACCAGTCATGAACTTGAGAGAATGGGCTTCAAATACAACCTTCAAAGTGATGAAAGTAGTGCCAGTACACTTGTTACAACATGCATATAACCTCTGAGTCTCTATTCTGTTGCTTCTTAAAAAAAAAAAGGAATTTCTCTGCTCTTATTCTTTTCTTCCCCTCCTTCAGTAATAACCACAGCAGGAATCACCACAAATGACCTCTTTTCAATTCCCTTCCACCACTTTTCCATTTGTTGCTGCTTGCGATGCACATGGATATTATAAAGTCATGATCCTCTTTCAATATTCACCTACATAATAGAACTGGTACATCGGGCGTAGCTGCGTTAAGGGGCAGAGGATGTGTTATAGGCAGTGATTATCTTCCTGAAGACAACGCAACCGAGGCAGGCACTTACAATTATTTATTCATCATGCATCCACTGAAACACAAATGCACTTTATTGTCTCATTCTGCATCTTATTTTACCCATAAACCAGAAAATGGGCTGGGTTTCTAATGAAAGAGCCATGTTAATATCAAGGCGGATAAGATCTGGCATGTGCAGATGGGAGCACAATGTGGAAACCCAATCACAAGTTCCTTCAATCACTCAAAAGCAGAACAAGGGAGAATGGATGCATTTGAATATTTTCCTCCACCTGGACATATTAAAACTATACAATTTTAATACCTATTTAACATGCAGCTGCTTTTTGTGCCTCTCATTCTTGCAGCGCTTCATAAAAAGCAGGCAGGTAATGTAGGAGTAACTGTGGCAGCTATGGGCAGGACATGGTTTTTCAAGCAGTCGCGTCTGGAGTTTTTCCAGGCTTTAATCGCTGCATTAAGATCCCACTCGCTGAGTGGACTGTTCTCTCTCTACAAGCTAAACTTAGCTTTTTTCAGTTGTTTTCATTGTTGTGTTTTCAGAAATTGGGCCATATAAAGTACTTTGGGCTTTATTATTCAATAATGTAGTTTGCTTTACTTTATAAAAACTCAACTTGATATATCAGGAAGGAGTTTATTTCAGTTCTGCAAAACAATAGATAAAGCTGTGAAGGAAATTAGAATTGTCTCTAATTCAAAAGTCTCAAACAATAATTGAACATCATGACATATTCATTGGTGCCACATCTACATGTTAATCTACAAAGATATGACATTTTTATTGACCCATGTGGCGTTCACCACTCAGTGTCGCATTCAACTTTTCTTTCACTGCGTTTCAGAGAATAATTGTAATAAGAAGTAATACTTTGAGTTTACCATCAAGTCCAATTTCCAATGACAGCAAAAATGAGCTAAACTTGTAGTTATTATGATTTTTGGCAATTTAAATTTGAATAATATGACTTGTAAGTATTTAGAAATATAAACAAAAGCCATTCAATCATAATATCCCTCCCCACATATTTTGATAAGATATTCTTGATATAATTTGTTCCTTATTGATACTGAAAGTTAAAATTCATTGTTTCAGGAAGGGTATAAATAGTATTGTTTTCATGAGTAATTTTTCAGAGGCATAGCGCATACATTGTGAAAGCTGCAAGAGATGAGTTATACTGTAAAATTATAGTTATATTGTCTTTTTTTTTTTTTTTTACATATGGTTATTGTTCCAGTGTATGCAGACTATTCCATCGTGTATTTTGCATGCAGTGACACACAACTATAAATACACAACTGTATATACAACTAATCTGAGAAAAGCATGTTGATACTGAATACGACAGAAATACTATTATCATTCTCTACACAAAGTGAAGTATTTTTGCAGTTGAAAAAAAATCAACATTTTGGAAATAACCTTTTCTAATCAACATGTTATTCAGTCAAAGTAGAAGTAAAATAATGTGTCAATCTTTTTTTTTTGGTTAATTTGTCATTACTTTCATGAACACTTCTGCTGATCCACAGGCTGTCCAAGTACTGTGAATCAGAAGCATTGAGGAAGACATGATCTTTTTTAAAGTTATAATAGCATGATATTGTGATTGTGAACAGATTGTGAACAGAGATTGTGAATTCTACTTGGAACACACATATTACTTCTCACTAGATCCATTCAGAGATCATTTCATGTAGTTGGTGAACTTGTTGTGTTGCACAGTTAGTGGCACTGAACATCGCTCGAATTGTCCAGCAGTTAAACCCCATGTGATTAAAACTCATACTTCTCGGCCCCCGAAGGGGAAATGTGCCTCATATGACCTAATTAACCCTGTGGAACATCCCATTATTTGTTCCCTTGTGTGTCAGGGTCACTTTGAAAAACAAAGTAGAGGAGAAAATGAGTGGTGATATGAATATTATGAAGGAGTGGGGAGAAGAGGGAAGTCATTCCACCCATCCACGTTCCTTTATTTTCCACTCCACCGATCACATTTGAATATTTTGAAAGGAGTGCCTATGTTTGCCTTATCATGCATTATTCTGAGGCATTACCTGGGCCTTAACACTGCAATAAAGATGGCAAGGAAGTCTCGCTCCCTTTTTCACAGAGATGCACAACAATAATAATATTCATACACGGCTCGCCTCTATAAGAGGATTCTTTCGTTTAACTTTATAATCCTGTTAAAGATGAGCATGTTAGGAGCAGAGATTTATCCAGTATGATTGATACAGAAGCAGTGTTGTGAATATGTTGATACAACGGCAACTTCTCAATGCAGTCAGGAGACTCAATAATAATAATAATAATAATAATAATAATAATAATAATAATAATAATAATAATAATAATAATAATATAGATAAAAATAAGAAGTTTATGAAATCACAGATTATTATTTTACGCAGCTTGATTTGTGATGAAAGCATAATGGATCAATGTTTGGGGGACAGCAAATGGAAGGTGGGGTTTAAAGATAGATAGTAAACAGATGCTTCATATATTTATTTATTTATTTATTTATTACAACACAGTTGTAGTGAAATATGATTCTATTAACTGCAATGAAATAAAATGCCATAATAAATGTTACAGATGCATCGGTTGCAGAGATTTACGAGAGCCTTTACATTCAGACTAGCAATTGTTACTCATTGCTTTGAGTCTTCTGATGAAAACTATAAATAAAATGTACTACTTGGTTTGAGGTAAACAGTTTCTGGTGTAAGTTTAGAGTTAATTGATGAAGTGTGAGAGTTGACAGCTCCACTTGACTTAAAATTTAAGGAAACACAGTTTTAAGGTCTGGTCTGCTGGTAAATTAGCTTTGTTGTGCAGAAAGACACATTGAATGGAACTAAAAAGGGAGGCTGCATAAGCTGGAGGGGCAAAAGACAGGGTACGGTATATCCCTCCAGTCTTGGAGGGATGTACCGTAGCAAATATACCAAGTAGCAAATCACACCATTCAAAACATCAAAAAAGCTTCATTAGACACTTGAAATCAACCAGTTTGTCAGCAAGTTCACTTGTTCCTTCAAAAAATAATTTGTAGTGGTAATGTGAAAAAAAGATTACATATAATAGCAAGCAGAAGGAACAGCGTATCTGTGTTCCATTAATTAAATAATTAACTTTTCCCGACAATGATGGACAGATCTCCTGCTTGTCTTACATTGCCAGCTCTATTTGTGCAGCACCAAGCACATCCCTATGCAGTTACAAAAAAAAAATCATCACATTTCTTCTCTTATCATTAGCTTCCTTCATTGGTATACTGGGTCCTTGGCACTTGTTTTTGCCAAAACGATAAAAAAGAACATTCTTGCTCACCCTGGTCTACCGAGCAACATGACACCTGAGCTGTGGTACGGTACTGTTTCATTCTACAGATAAACAGACACTTAAAGAGTGGTGCAGACCTGCCAGTCAAAGTATTCCAAAGTAGCCATGTGGGCATTCACATATTTGCATGTTGAGGAAGTGACGCTATTCCTTTCCTCCCTGTTTTTGGCTCCTCTAATGTTTTTTTTTATGTTCTTTTTGCCCCAGTGCCCACAGACAAATATTATGTGTTGGCCTTTTGGCCTTTATCATAAAAGAAAAGTTTTAGCTGATCAGAAAAAAACAAAACAAAAAACAACTGCATTTTTGGTGACAATAGTTGACGGGAATGAGTGGGTCTCTTGGCCTGGTGATGGGGATTTGTGGCTCAGGGCTTTACACCTTTCCTGTACAGCTTCCCCCTTTTCCAAATAAAAAAAAAAAAATGCTTGTGTGACATTAGTCTTCGAACAAGTATAGTGCCCTGAAACCATGAATAGAAATGCATTCCCTACTTCCACCCTGACCCTGAGCCCTATAGCCCGTGGCCATTACTGTCACACACATCAAGGGTCAACTCTCAAACCACCACATTGAAACCATGTATACCTTTCAGAGAGGTGGTTTGGGGCACTGAGGACAGACAGAAATGCAGAGGAAAAACAGAAAGACCCATCTCTGTGCTGGGAGAGCCGTGCTTTTTGTCCTCGGCGTAGCCTCCGGTCTTGATGCTTTTTGTCTAGCCTCTGGACCTGTTTTACTCCCCTCTCTCCATCATCCTCCCTCGATATTTCTCACTCTTGCTCCATCTTTCTCCCTCGTCCTCCCCATTACTCTACCTCCATCTGTGCCTCTCTGCCTCCCTCACTCTCCCTCTTTATCCACTTTTCCTTCCGAAGGCTAAGGATTCCTGCAGCCCCTCTGAGAGAAGTGTGTGAAAATGCACAATGCTGGTCCCCTGGCGTGCCCACCCCCAGCACAGAGTGTGAGAAGAGGGCCCTGCATTTGATGCCTGACTGACCAAATCTTCTGCCAGATAGCCGGGCCTTTCTATTCCCAGTGGCGCAGCGAGAGCACGGACAGAAGTGGTGCGGAAGGAGAGGGGAAGGCACAGTAATTGTATCAAGGCCTGTAGAGATTCCCCCATCACCACCAGTAACCCCTCCCCACCAACCCCTCTCCTCTCCCCTCATACTACACTCACCCTCCGAAACCGCTCCTGAACCGCTTCTCAGTTAAAAGGAAAAGTGTCCCTCGGCAGCAAGGAGCAACTTCTCTCCAGAATAACCAAAAAACAGTGTGCACTCATATATGAATAACGTTCAATTTATCACATGAAAGCCCATTTATTGAATACAACACCTTGCACTGTCCCCAATTCCATCTATTTTTCAACACTCTGGTGGGAAAAAAGAAATAAAAGCAGAGTTTAATTCCCAAAGTCACATTTGTATTGTACTCTGCCAAGGAAATCCATTTGGTAAACACAGATTTTGTTATAAAATTGTCATTACAATGGCAACCCTTACATATTTGCTGCTGAGAGGAAGATGTTTACACTACTTGCAGTGCAGGCTGTCTGTGCTCTGCCTCTGAGAGATGGTATCACAGTGCTGCTCGTTTTAACATAACTTGAAGATTTCCACTGGCCAATTCTAAGTAATTCTTTTCAAGCATATGCATCTGCTGGTGACACAGATAAATGAACATCATATCAAAGTGCCAGTCAAAAAAAACCCTACTATAATTAACATAAATAACACACAAAAAAAACATAAAAACAAAAACAATGCTGGAACAGAACAATTGATCCAAGTCAGTAATATGCTCTCCCTTCAAGGAGGCTGTTATTGTAATGCTAAATATTTCATCATATGTCTGAGGGAGAAATTCAGGGGGGGCTGCCCTCCACTACAATAGCTTATCAAACCTGCTCCCAGATTAAACATAATATTACATAGTTTGTAAAAAAGAAAAAAAAAAAAGACATTGAGAAAAATAGATTTTCTTTGTTAATCATGACTGTGCTATGGCTCGTCCTCCAGAGTTACATAATTGAGAGTAGCATCGTAACCACCCCTGTTATGGGAATTTAAAGAATCTAAAGCCAAATGATGGTGCACAAGTTGTACAACAAATTACTCTCCTTCACTACTGGAGACTTAGGCTTGTTAAAAATAAATTTTTCCTTTCCAGTGTCACCTGTATAATTGTTGTTTTGTTTTTTGTTTTTTTCCCCTAAAAGGCTATATACCAAAAACTCAATTGAATTGAGAATGAAAAAAATCCAAACAAACGTTAGTTATTATTAATGATCCTCCTCCTCATTTAGTAGTGATATAAAGACCAAAGAAGTAAAAAGGCCAAATGCTAAACACTCGATAGATGCTATTCTTATTTTCAAAGCATTCAACATTGCCGTCTGGTAAAGACATTTGCAAAAGAATGAACATAAAAGTCTTTGTTTTTGTATTATTTCAATTAAAAGTTTGAAAAAGTAATGTTGAACTAATGCAGAGTACATTTGTGTGTGTGTGTGTTTTTTTTTAAATACATGTAAAAAAAAAAAGGGAATATACCGCCATCAGCTTCAACTGTTGGTCCAGAGAATAGAAAAGCACCACTCATTGCCAAACTCAGCTCAGGGAACAATACTGGATTAGGAGACCAAAGTCTTTATAATGTCACTCATGGATTCAAATGATCCCCAAACAGGAAGCTCTGTCTGGTGCAACATGGCACAGCAAACAATAAACTCTTAATAACAGCTCAGACTAATGTACATATTCGGCTCAGTTGAGTGAATGCGTCCTGACATGAGAACTAGCTGGAGGATAGTCATCACTCTTGGACGAAGATGTTTCAGAAGGCAGCTGAGCGGGAGTTGCTGAGAACTCCCCATCCATTTGAAGGGGCCATGCACAGCCGTGCACATTTTCTGCATCCCTTCCAATTCATTACCCCTTTGCCCACATGTATTATTCTGCCCGCTACGCATTCGCGCGTGTCTCCAGGGGGAAATTTATTGGTTGAAGCATTTTGACTCCATTTACCTTTTAAAAGCTACCGTTTAAAGCTCGATATGCTCGACTCCGTTCCTCGATAGCATGGGATCCATGAGAGTGCCTTCCTACTGCTTTGATGAGCAGTGCAACTTTGTTCGTTTCCACAGTGGAAATATTGCAGATGAGTTTAGTTAGTTTAGACGTTTGCGAGATGAGTTTTACGCAACTCATATTCAAGACAGGAATTGATATATTTTGAGTGGATGTTTTTTTTTATAGCAAACCAAAAACTATTTGCTAAAATGTAATGCGAAAAAATATATTTATTGATTTTTTTTTTTTCAATATATTGTACTGAGAAAAAAGTCCAACTAAAGCAAATCTTCACATTCTAGGCTAAATGAGCTGGTGATGTTATAGTATATAGGACAGGCTTTTCCTCAGTCACTTCGTGCAGTCTGTATGGGAGCTGGCCAACACTATGCATATTTCAAACAGATTTAAGGAGTGTCCTGTGGGTCCTTTAAGAGCCCATCATATTTATGAGGACAGCATATTATCGCCATCAGGAGAGTGTCACAGAGGCTCAGAGAGAATATAACTTTAATTGTTGTCGGCGTTTGGAGAGCACTCTTTAACAGATATGGCCCTCCCTCAGACTGCAATGAGGGGTGGAAAGACATTTAATCGAGAAACCCAACAGGGACGTCACTCCATTTGACCCTTTTTTTTTGTTTTTACTGGCTTATCCTTTCATATACAAATATTATTTTCATTTTGTCCTGAATACTATTAATAATATGTTACATGTCAGATTAATCCACAAATTGTGTGAGAGTAAATTGGATTGATTTTACAGATTCTACTTTTACTATTACAAATGTTTAAGAAACTCAGTTCGGGTCACCGTTTAACAAACAAACAAACATGTCCGTATGCTCTATAATAGGGATTTCATTTGTGACTTCCTACCCCCTCGGATATAAACGCCCCAATAGAGTATGGTTGTACATTGCTAGTTAGACCACAGAGTTCATCCGCTTCAAAAGTTTAGTCGCCCTTATGTGGGACCCCAAGTGGTCTTACAAGCGTTCACATACTTGTATACATTTATTCGCATACACACCGACTCAAACACAACTGCAAGCACAAACTAAGCAAGAGGAGAAGGCCAGGGCCACAGCGGCTCAATCGAAGACAGACACATAAATCTTGGTGCCCAGAGGACAGGTGCTGTAACCAGGGAGGGAGAAGCTTAAGGGCCCCCACGCAGCAGCTTTGATTCACACTAATTGTCACCGTACAGGAGGAAAGAGCAGAGTTATCTCTCTACAGAGACCACCCCCTGATGAGGAGTGTTGGAAAGTTTCAGTTCAAACTCATTTATTGGGGTTAAGTTGCAAACTGACTAGGGAAAACCAGGTGCAGCATCAACAAATGCATGGAAAATCTATAGCGGTGTTATTTTCCCTTTAAGGATTACAATATCTTTAATTCAGTTTATTAACAGTGCACTGTCATAAATGTGTGTTAGTGTAACACAGAGGTCACATTGGAGTATATAAAAGGACATACAGGAACAAAATGCTGTGCTAATAAAGAACTCCCAAGCTGTGTTTCTTTGCCACATATATTTTTTCATGAAGATGCTCAGCTTGACCAGGAACGAACGATTTAAGAATCATAACAGCTTCAGCTGAGGACCCTGCCTAAACCTAAGGTTTGGGTTGCATCAGGGAGGTCAAACTCATTTTAGTTTAGGGGCCACATACAGCACAATGTCATCTTGAGTGGGCTCACCCTTTTTTTGTGGCACTGAGTATAATAATAAATAAAATAATAATCAAAATGTCTTGCAAATATTACTACAATATCAACATGACGCAAATTTTAATGAAACTATCTGGTGCAAAATACAATGAAATGTCCAGTTCTCTCATAATTGGAACATTATGCATGTTTTTATAAACTCAACCTGACAGCATGGCTTTGAGGCCAATGCTAGTTTGCTCATGAGGTAGCTTTCATGACAGCATCACAAAGACCTCAGCTCAGGTTTCAGTGTTGTGCTGTGTTTGCTACTCTTAAGAAGTTGGGTTTTTTTGTAAGGTTTTTGTGGAATTTTTGCCATGTGCTTGGTGGTTTAGTGGCCGGATGGAAGCCTCATGTAGGCCAATTTTTGGCCAGGGGCCTTATGTTTGACACCCCTTGGTTAGTGGTTAGTTAATAGTTAATATTTTTCATGCAAACCTTTATATCCAAATACTTGACTGATTGCAATTTACTATACTTTCCATCCATCCATCCATCCACCACCGCTAACTTAATGGTGAAGGCAGGTAAACGCTACAGATCACCAGTCCATTTGAAAAACGCACACGCACACACACACACACACACACACACAGAATGCTTAACCAGCGCAACATTAGCCGATCTTCTGTATCGTCAAGTACTGGAGTCCAAATGGGATATTGATCACCAACCATCTTCTCAAAGTATTTCTTATTTCTGCCTGAGCACCCAGGGAAAACTGACAAGGTATATTATGAATCATATAACAGAAACCGTTTAAAAATTTTAAAAATACATTATTTTAGGAAGACAAGTATGTGCAAGTATGCATGTGTTTGGTAGAAGTGTACATAGGCATCCGGCATGTACGTTAATGCCTTACTTCATCTTTGGTATTTGTGATGAGTTAAATCCTCAAGATCTATAACATGATTGACAAGCAGGAATGTTGGTGAACAATGCTGCAATAGTCCAAACAGGCCCTGATTGCATCAGTCACACCTGGCTACTGCCTTGGGCTTACCAGCCTGTAATTTCATGGCTCAAAAGTACAATGCCTCATTCTGTCAACATTCACTTCTGATGCAGACTCGCTTATGGCATCCGGTCTGACATGCCTCCAACTGCTATTTTGGGTAGTGTGGGAATGTAGTATTTACAGAATTTTAATTTTGCATGACTTTTTAAAAATCTTTTCTCCGTCAGGTCGATGACAGAAGGAAACTTGAAGGCAATAAAGAAAGATGTGTAATGAGAGATAAGGTCTCAGATTGTGGTGGTTTGGGGCATTTATGCTGCATATGTACATGACTTAAACTTTTCATCGCAGTTGATCGTATAGCTTCGCATGCACTATCCACAAATGACAAATCACCCACAAGGACTCTCCAAGAACACGCTGCTTCATGCATCATAAACAATAGATGTACATTTAACTCCCCCCCCACCCCCACTTGCATAATTATTAAGCAAACCACTTCACGGACTGTCCTGTCCCACTATCTGTGTCCAAAAAATAATTAACAATAAGATACGCCTGCGTTTGTTCAATCATTCAGTTAATGGTTTTCAGATAATCAATATGCATATAGTTGTACATTTAAATTAGGATCAATATACTTTGCTTAAGTAATACTTTATGCTAACAAGACATGTCATGAGGTAATTTAGGAGTAGTGTTTAAGTATCTGCATAAGTTCAGTAGAAGGGCCTGAGAGAGGTAATGCAGGAATTTATATGAGGCATCAATAAGGATGGTTAATAACTCATAACCCAAGAAACAGACATGCAGACAATTAGGATCCTTTAGCAAAACTATGTGATTTAATATACCTGGAAGATTTTTTTAAAGTACACAGTTTTGCAATAGAAATGTTAATACTCAAGGTTATGACAACAGCAGCGATTGTTTAAATCTTTCATTCACTACTGCATTTATTCCTACGGGGTTTTAATCAGGCACTCTCGTGGAAAAAAAACACAGAGCAACTGTTTAATTGTATTTAAAGCGAGAGAGACCCTTAAATGTCGTGTTGAACTTTACAATCCACCACCGACAAAGTGCCAGGGGCAACGGTGGCAAGAGTTCAAAGGTTAGGCAAAGTGTGATACTTTATTACTGGCGGGGAAGTAATTTTCTATCAGTCGATTTCAAATGATCACAGGGACCCAGAGGGCATAGATGCTTTATTATCTTTTCATTCAAACCAATCTGAGAACGCAGGTAACGGAGGAAATAGATGTTTGATTTTTTTTTTTAATGTAGTTTATGGATTATTATAATTCAACTCACACAATGGTGAAGGAACTATTAATGTCAACATACGATTTGAGTGTTTTGTCTAAATCATTTGAGGAAAATGTGAAGGGATTTTCTCAAAATAAATAAATAAACAAATGAGTCCTTCACCAGGAGATGAAACAGAGAGGTGGGTGGAGAGGAAATAACGTGTGCACATGGAGATACTCATTCATGAATATGTGTATCCTTGAGTGTTTCCCTGCCTTGACAATGGAGCCCTCTTTAGATTTGCCGGCTGATGGCGTGTCACGCTGAAATAGATCCCCCTCAGCACTGACACCAGGAGTCAGACTGTTTGATGGTTCCCAACTTGGGTCGCCTCTCCTTGATTGACGGTTGGTAGATTGCTTGCCGACCAAACACGAATGTGAGGAAGACATGGCCTAGTCAATATCCCCCGGCCTCCTGATGTGTTTTAATGCCTTTGCTTGCATAGAGAGGCAAGCGAACACCTTCAAATACACAAACATGGACACAGCAACACACACATATTGCTTTTATCGAAGTTAACTTTCTGCTTTCATGATGTTAGTTGCACTTCGTTTGAGCGGTTTTTAATTTCGGTACATGCAATTGTAAATGTATGCAAATGGTCTAATAATAAGTGTAAATACACTTATATTGTAATTGTATTTAGTGTTTATTAGTAGTCTGTTTTTATTATTTTGATTTAGGATTTCGATAATACATAATGTGGACATAGCAGTATACAGTCCTGTAATAGTAGGGGTCTGGATCTACACACAGACGCACGCACGCACGCACACACGCACGTGCACACACACACACACACACACACACACACACACACACACACACACACACACACACACACACACACACACACACACACACACACACACACACACAGTCTGGTGAACTGAGGCCATCATCAAATCACAGTGAGTATTGTTACATTTGAACAGCAGAGGCAGCGGGCCGGAAAGACCCTGTGTAAGTCTGAGAGAGGAAACAGTGCTGCGAGCGTGTGTGTGTGTGTGTGTGTGTGTGTGTGTGTGTGTGTGTGTGTGTGTGTGTGTGTGTGTGTGTGTGTGTGGCTGGAGGTGGAGCAGCAGGGTGGAGTGCATGATGGCAAGGAAAGGGAGAGAAGTGAGAGGGAAGAAAAAGGCCAAATAGGGAGAGAGGGAAAAGAAAGCAATGGCCACCAGACGCAGAGGAAGGTAAAAGAGAAGAAGAAAAAGAAACATGTGGCAAAACCCCCCCCCAAATAACTAAAGTAAAGACAAGAATGCTACAGAGGAACAGAGCAGAGAGAATAGATGAACAAGTTAAGAAGTGAGGAGATGGAAAAAGAAGTGGGAGATGGGAGTGGGGGTGTGTGTAGAGGAAGGTGGGGGGTTATGGAGAGGCAAGGAGGCACTCTGGGGAAGATAGAGGAAAAGGGTTGAAAAGGTGGGAGGAGAGGAGAAGTGTGGAAAGGAGAGGGTGAAGTCATGGGGGGATAGCTCCTGTTGCCCATCCACACTGCTGCTGCAGGTCAGCGATGAATCCCTCCTGTTTTGCTTTCTGGATGCACACTCTGGTGCTTCAGTTTCCAACCCCTTTATGTTTCTTTCAGGAGGATTGTCCTCCACTCCTGTACGGATAAAGGGAATTATAGGGGTGCAGAGAGGGGGAAAAAAACATGTAAGTGTGTATATTTATTTGAAGATGGATTGTCAGAGTTTAAATGGAAGAGGGAAAGAAAGAAGTGAAAGAGAAAGACAGAAAGAAAAGGTCATTCTGTTGGTAGTGACCAGAGGGGGTATTTTGTGCAGGGAAATTGCGGTGTATTGCTTTTGTGACAGAGGAAATGTAAACTGGCCATGTGGGTGTGTGACCTCTCAGAGAGGGAAGAAAAGGGGACTAAATGGACACAAAACACCCCCTGGGAAGGTTTGCAATTCCTGTAATGTAATCAAAACTGTTACCTGTATGAACTGGCTGATCGTTCCTTTATGTGCCTGAGAGCCCGTCATTGAAGAACATTTCCGAATATGATGATGGCGGCACTTGTGCGGAGGTTTGAAAGTCATGTCAGTCACTTAGAAAGTCACGTCCGAGAAAATATTCAACTATGAAATGTTAGTTATATTTCTCAAGGAAAGGAAACCATCTGATGCTGAAAACCATGGTGGATCGTAAAATATGTTACTATTAAATTAAAAAACACTAATGTTGTAATTAAAACAAAATTATTGCATTGTTTTTTTTATCATCTGTTTTTCTTTTTCTTTTTTTGTTGTTAAAATGTCTCATACACTGATGTTGCAGATAGTACTAATCCTTGAGGTCAGGAGCTTGTGGAAAGAGTCTAAGAGCTGCCACCTCCTGGTTATTTAAAATATTGCAACACTGCTTCTTAAACTCGGAGTGCACGACAGACTGTCATGGGGTTGTCGCAAACAAACCTGGTATTAAAATATAGACAGAAGTAACTATAAATGTCACAGATGTAAAGCTGAAATATGTGAAAGTCCCACACGTAGGTATAGTGAGAGGACATCAATGTTACTGAAAACTGTTAATATGTTCTGTTTGAATAAATGCTGAAATAAAACTAGTCTGATTTAATATTGGCGTCAATTTCCTGCCGCATAATTACTTGTCCAACAAATTATTGTAGAGACAAATACGAGATAAATCGTATATGAGGAAAATCTCCTCTTTGTACTACACAAGGTGCATTGACTGATGTGAATGTAACATTCTCCTGTGCAGCAGCCCATTAACGCAGAACTAAACACTCTATAATGCTACATCAAAGCCTTAACAGTTGACTGGGCCCAGTCACACCTTATCAATGCAGCGACATTTAAACACGGCGGTGGACATCACATCTGCACCATGCAAAGCTAAATGTGATTTAATACCACTTAAACACTGGATGCAACACACATGCTTGCACTTCCATTTACGGCTACACACATACAATCATGTGCACGGCTTTCCTCCCTTGGATCCTAATTTTTTTAATGGAAAGTTTAGCATGATGCAGATGTGTCTGTATTGAAGAAAGAGCATCTGACTCTTTTCCATTACTGTTGATTAGTTAACCTTTAAGACGCCGGAGACTGGTGTTTAATAGGTCGCGTGTTCCCTTCTCATTCCAGTGTCAGGAAATCAATAGAGTGATAGAAGAGAGAGGAGAGGCAGTTCAGAAATAATCTTCCGCTCTTCTCTGATTATGTGTGCGTATGTTTTAGTAATAGAAGTAGTAGTAGTAGTAGTAGTGTGTGTGTGTGTGTGTGTGTGTGTGTGTGTGTGTGTGTGTGTGTGTGTGTGTGTGTGTGCGTGTGTGTGTGTGTGTGTGTGTGTGTGTGTGTGTGTGTGTGTGTGTGTGTGTAGGTGTGTGTGTGTGTGTGTGTGTAAGGTTTTCTTTTCTCTCTTTGATTTAAAGTGCAGCCAACAAGTATTCAGACCTTCACATACATTATTATCTCAGTTCTGTCACATTAGACACATTTGACATAAAAATCATTTATTGAGTGTGAAACATTGGATTTAAGCAGGATTTGGAAAAGTGATATTACAGCTTTATATGCAGAATTTTTGTAAATTTGTTTTAATTAGTATTACTATAATTTCTAATCAACAATTTTTTGACCAGGAGGTCTTAGGAGTTTAAATGTTTATTTTGAGGGAGACTACAAACAACACATCGGTCAGTAAAAAGAAGTTAAGATAAATAAATACTTACATACATACAAAAAAATAAAAACTTAAATTAAATTAAAAAAAAAAAAAAAAGTGCAGTTCCAGAATAGAAACTAAACTTTTCTAATGAATAGGGTTTTGATTTTCCCCTGAAAAGTCAGATGTAAGATGCTGAGGTGATTTTTGCAGATGACCAAGTTCTAATCTGTATCCACTACTGGCCGGAAAGATGAGATGAAAGAGATATTGAGGTAACTTGCACAAAATGTAAATAAATGCGGGTTGGTACTGTTGTCTCCTAACCTCGGTGAAGGTCATGAGAGTCAGCAACAAAGGTTATACAGAAGGTTTCTGAAGGCAGAGTTGGTGATAAAACATAAAAGCACTATGAAAAACAGTAGAGAGTTGAGAAAGCTACATTATGTAAATGATCCTAATCCAGAAAATTTTGAAAAACTGTTTGTACAAATAATTTGTTATCATGTCTGTCTTTAAACAGTTTGTTTATTTTTTAAATAAAAAAGCAGGGAAACATTCTTCTGCACCTGAAAAGTGGAGAAATATATAATATGAAATGAGAGTGCTATAGTGACTTAGTATTAAGGATGAGGGTGTATACATGTAATTCATTCATTCATTCATTCATTCATTCATTCATTCCCTCATTCATGATTACATTATTTACATATTCAAAAGAAGGACCCTCGTGTTTGCACTTTTTCACTGACTGTATTATCAGTCAGTGATTTAAACAAATAATTCTCCGTTGTTTTCAGTTTTTTAACGTCTTCATTTGAATAAAATGCATTCCATAAGCTTTTAAAGATTGACATATTTTCTCTCAAGTCTGTGCTCCATCATATCATGGAATCAAGACCATGTGAGGTTGAAGTACTCACTCTGCTATACTGGAAACTGTTTGTATTGTTTCCTAGGTTTTGACAGACTTGACAGAAAAAAAAGCCTCCTGACCTCGACTGCAGAAGAAATCAGAGAGTCCTTTTGTAAATATCTGGATTGCTGATGAACCTATTTTACTCTACTGGTGCAGTTTAAAGAGGTCAAGCCAAGTTGGTATTAAAATTCCCAGGGTTGATTTACTGAATCTAGGATTTTTCCATTTGCCGTTTAGTTGTAAGAGTCTGGTTAAATAAGTCAAGTTGTGTTCGAAGAGTCCTGTCTTGCTTAAAACATCAAGAAGTTCAGGCCTGTATCAAAAGCCACTGTGTTGATTGACTTGTTGAAAGAGTCCTTGTCAGAATCAGAATTAAAATCACTTCATTAATACCTGGAGGAAATGTATTTAGATCTAAATAATCCAAGTGGAGTGTAAAAAGTCAAGTTATAGTTATTAATCCATGAGTGCAGGTGTGGTACAAAACACTTTATATGTCAAGTGTATGAATATATTTTAGAGTCTGTGTCTTCTTTTATGGCTGGTTCTGTTTCAAAAATGCTGGTCTTTTCTCTTCTCAAGGATCTTAGGGGTTAATGTGATTTTCCCGATCAAAGTTCCTTTGGAAGAGATGTTTTATTGAATTTAGAGGCTGGAGTCATTGGTCACCATCATGGTCAATAACAACAGAAGTCACCACACGGCTGCCCATTGATTCTACTTTGGGTGATAAAATAATCAGCTGTTTTGCACAGTATTGGACGATACTCATTGAATAATTTCACATGGAAAAAAATCTTCAGTCAGCAGCTGGCAACACTGATTTGATGTTTTGTTGTTTGAATAAAGAGGTCTTTGCTTTGTTAATTCTAGGACCAACCAGTGGAACATGTAGTGTTCGGTTCAACTTTCCTGATAACAGTTCAGTAAGTCATAGTGGGATTCAAACTAGCAAACATCTGAATAAAAGCTCACTTTCCGAAACTCTCTTATAAATGTAATATTTTTTGACAATGGTGGGGAGATACAGTAGTGCCCTCTATTGGCCGGATGCCCCTGACTTCAACAGGGGTGTTAAACCTTTTTAGTTGGGATGCCCATAGTCTTCTGTAAGAGTAAAATAGCAGAATAATCAATACATTTCAAATGATTTTATTTGTTTTAGTGAAAAAAGCTATCAAGAAATCAATTAATATCGTTTCACAAACTTGATAAGGTTTAAGGAACATGAAGTTTTTAGCATACAAAAACAAAAACACAAAACAACAGTCCAATTCTTTATGCTTCATTTGTCAAATCTGATGAAAGATGTGATATTTGATGCCCTTACATCATTGATGTGTCAGCCTGGCCCTTCATGCTGTGCTATATACGTAAATGGAGTGATTAAATGAAGAAAAACATGTTATATACAGTATATTGAAAAAGTTATTGTTGTCTTTGTAATTTATTCTTTCCAAGGTCATCCAGCAGGGTGGTTACAAATCATGCCAGACCAGTGTCTGGCTTGATGTTTTACACCCCTGTTTTAAAGTCACAACAGAAACTACCAGAACAGCAGCGGGAGACTCTCTTAGACAACGACTTCATATACAACCATAGTGGAGACATGGTGTGGTGGAAGGGGGACTTGTGTTTTGGTGTTAAATTGATTTTCTCTTCAAACTGAATTATGTGGCTTCTCTTCTTTCCCCATCGATGGCGTTACTATTTCATTTGTTCAGGATCGGTTCACCAGGACACCCCTGACATGTCCCGCAGATACTGCTTGAAATATACTGACACACACACACACACACACACACACACACACACACACACACACACACACACACACACACACACACACACACACACACACACACACACACACACACACACACACTACAAAGAACTACATTACGAAATAATTCTGTGGATTCATTAATCTTAAAATTAGACTTTCCACAGCAAATAAAAATATGCAAAATATGCATGTCATTGACAGACAGAAGCAGGCAAAGCGAGAGCACATAATATGCAGATATTAAAGAGGGAATTCACAAGGTTAGTGTCCAGTGCAGTTGATTAAAATATCCTGGTTTGCATGATTTACCTTTATGACAGACCTGAAAATGTAAGTATGTAAGGGTGACTCATCTGAACCCTGGATTATTAAAAATTGTTTTTTAAATTTTGGTAAATATTGAATTTTAGATAGCACTCAGTACAAAAACACAAATCTACAAATGAACACATGGATGTTTGGATAAATCTCCGGTGGCATTATATGGTTGAGGGGAGAGGATGCTATGGAGAAAGACATAGAGGTTAAGATGACTAGATGGCTTTTGGCAGCTTTTAACAGGCCAGTAGAAACTTAAACTGTCTGGCTGACATCTGGTGCCTCCGGTGGGATCACATCATCATAATCAATGATGGAAGCCAAAAGATGCTCTCTCCTGTCTTTGCCCCATCAGAATCCTGTTCCAGTAATCATGCCGTGCATGGCAGGTGTGTTTTCACTGGATCCTAACAAGTGCATTTGAATGTCTATTAACCTCACTATTCCTCGCTTTATTAGGTTGCCTTTATGTCTTAACACTTTTTGAAATGCTTCACCTTGGAGGATGCTTATAATACCATTACCTTCCTCTTGTTTTAACCCTGAATCTATATTCAGTCTCCTTCTCTGTCTCACTGCCCGTTGGTCTTTGCAGACCACCCACAGCAACAACTTACCCTGTATCTCTGCCTGATTACTTGTTACATCCTCTCCTCTCCTATTCTAACCTCCCACCAAGTAACCCTTCACCTCGCCTCTGAAATTTACCCTCTGTATCTCTCCATTCCCGATCAAGCATTGCTTCTCAGTATCTCCCCTCGTGGAGACCCCCCGCACCAGGAGCAGATTGCTGTGCTATCATCCTCCTTTCCTGCTCAATCCCCTGGTCACTCTTTAGGTTTCAAACTCCATTTGGCTGATCTATAGGCCTCCCCTCGGCAAATGACTCTGAAGTGGTTTGGACAGTTGTAGACAGCTTGTTGGAAGGCCAGCTGTCACATATCCCACTTATTTATTCATCCTACATTGATTAATGGAGAGCAGGGTCATGGGTCAACCTCTTATTACAGAAGAGGCTTGACCCGAAAACAAATAAATTCGGATGCTGTGGTTTTTGTTTTTGTCTCATACTTGATTTTTTTTAGGTTTCAGACCGTCAATAATTTGTGATCAATAGTTAAAGGGACAAACAGATCATGTATTTCTGCAACAGCTGGACAAGACTTTAGGTTAAATATTCAATGAACAGCTATTTGAGAATGTAAAACAGAATGATGATGAGTGGCAATTCACATACTGAAGAAAACCACTTTAACAGGATTGTGTTGCTTTTGCTTCATATGTTCGAACACCGTCTCCACTTGGTTTAATGCTGGTAAAATTAACATACTGCTGGTGGGATCATGATCGATCCTGACCAACTGCTCACCATGTCTCCACAACACTAACATAACCATCAGCATCTTATATTATTATACATATTTATATTTAATTACATTTAAGAAATGCATCCTGCATATCTCAATCATATCTTGTAAACTTCTGTCTGGGCAAGGAATTTGTTATATATTTATTGATGTTGCACACTCAGATTTAGGCAGGACATAAAACTTTGGAATTAAAAAAAAAAAAAAAATCCAAACACACACTGTGGCTTTAACTTCATTAGTCATAATGTATTAACAACGTCTATTTTTCTCTGAGACAATAACTTTACAATTAACTCATAGGAATGATTAAAAAGAAAAAAAGTATCTCAGTAGACAGATGATCATCAGTTGTTACAATAATATATTACTTTGACAAGATCTGAAAAGCAACTTTTTTTCAGGTAAAAAATATACATGTGAAAAAAAAAAGTGATCAAGTGAAGAACAATACAGTGTGAATGAAATAATATTTATTTTATTGATGACAGTTGAGCATAAAGACATTATTACAACTTCTTTTTTTAGTTGTTTTTGTTTTCGAAAACATGTTTGGACAGCAGATGAAGGGCTGCAAAACAATGGGTAATAATCCGTGTTCTCCTATTTTGTTCTGGAGTCTAGCCCTTTGAACACACTTGCATAGAGGAAAATGTTTTAGCCAGGACATGCTACATCATGTCCGACCATTTACCTGCGGACATGTACTGCAGAGACAGTGTAAACATTTTTATTTGGGCTTATAATGTGCAACCTGTCAACAGGGAAACGCGGTGGGGGGGTGGGGGGGGAACGGGACAGGGGTGTGTGACCTGACGTTCAGCATCTCACTTTGCTGATTGGCAGTAATGCTATTTAATCAAATGTCAAACAGCACAGGTTTATGATATGTGAGCCAACCTTTGAATCGCCGCTTCAAGTGAATGGAATTTGTGTGCACGTGAACACAAACATGCCACAACACCCGCACACTGAGCGGCCAGAGCTCTTGAGTCAATAATTTTGATATCAGAAAGAGTATTCTATCCGTGCATGCACCCGTGTGTGTGTGTGTGTGTGTGTGTGTGTGTGTGTGTGTGTGTGTGTGTGTGTGTGTGTGTGTGTGTGTGTGTGTGTGTGTGTGTGTGTGCGTGCGTGCGTGCGTGCGTGCGTCTTAAAGCCGAGGGTAAAAAGTCATCACTTCACATCTTGTTTATGTGCTTGTCATTTATGTGCTGTCTGAGGTATATATCACAGGAAACATTCTCACATTTCAAAAACTCCCTTGCCATTTCAGAAATAATTGGCCAGTTCCTTGTGCTGAGCCCACTTCACGTCCTCTAGACTTTTTCTCTCTTTTTTTTCTCCATTCACATACAGCCAGGCTGCCAAATCTCGCTCTATCTCTCCCTCTCTTTCCCTCGCATTCCTTTACTGCTGACAATGTGTCAACATGTCCATGTCAGCAACAATAACAATAAAACTGCTCAGTGTGAATGATTGAGATCTCACTTTGGTCTGGTGTCATACAAGATACATTACAATGAAATACAATTGGGGACACAGTCAAGTCCTGAAGCATTGTGCAATGCAATGTATTGCGGAGCACTTGTGCTTGGTTATTACACAGAATTTACAGTATTATAATAAATCTTTGAAATGAGATGTGTATCACATTTAACAATTTCATGGGTTGTTTCTTTCAGGAAAATAGCAACCTTCAGCTTTACAGCACCCGCACCAAATGTGTTTTTGTCCCTGTGCCGGCCTTCTTGTGCGTTTGTGCTGATTACAGTAAAAGTCGCTGAATTTCTGACGTTTATTCTCATGTTGAATCAAGTCAAATTCACGGGCCGAGAACTGCTGAACTAAGGACAAATTAGAACAAGCTCAATGACTTTGTTTTGATTTTCTCCCGAGGCTCTCTTCTTTCATTATCTCCTCATTTGTTCCTGTCCCCAAAGTGGCTCACCCACTTTCAATTTCAGGAGCTGTCATCGAAAACTAGTGTGAGAGAGAGAAAGACAGAGGCAACAAAGTGTGTTAAGTAACTCTGGCTTTTATTTCCAAAAGAAAACTAACAGTTGGAGGAAAGTCATATCTCACCAAAAACAACTCAAGATATACATGAGACACTGCTCGACCAGAGGAATTGATTACTATTGACTCTTTTGTATTTTTTGCGATGCGATCAGGCCAATTCTGTTGGGAACATGAACTCTACCATGTGTGCAGGTATTGGAAGATGTCCAGTCACGCAGCTTCGACAGTCTCTTTACCCACAGTACACATTAACAGTAAAGCTTGTTTATTACAACACATACTCATGGACTGTTCATCCCAGCGGCACATCTCCCTTGTTCATTTTGTTGGCTTTAGTTTGGTTTGAATGGCCTAAACACTTGACATCATACTGAGCAGATGGTCAATTTTAAAGACGCAACTTACGCCCAAAAAACAAAAGAAACTCTAAAAGAAAGTGTTCTACATTAATAAACTTGTACAGTTGGATATGAGATTAAAAACACAAAGTAAAAAAGTTTAAGATCCAGTGCAACACAAAATAAATTCTTCCTTTTCTGAACGTCTTCATGTCTTCAGCCTGGTTCCGAAAAATGAATAAAAACACAAAGTATTTTAAAAGGTACAAATTCACTAACAGCTTTTATACATTGTATAAAGACATCAAAACTACTTTCAATTCCTTAATTGAAAAAATCAATTATGCCGTCTTTCAAAGATGCAGTGTTTTGAAGCCTGTCACCTCTTCGGGCTATTTGGAAGTCTCTGGCCCATTCTGGCCTTGGACTTCAATCAAACCTTAATCAAACTTCAATCAAACAGCATCTGAGATAGTTTTGAAGCAAACTGGTCCTGATTATAAAATCAATTACGTGAACCTTGTTTGGTGTGTGACACTGTGTGGAGGAGCAGATGTACCAGGGTTCATTCTGATCAACTCAAACCTTAAATGTATGAATGGTTGCAGAAACCTCTGCTGGAAAAAACGATGAAAAACAGATGAGTTAATTAGCTCAAGCGTAATGTAAAGAGTTGCTTGCTCTCATTTTAAATGGCAATTTTAACATTTCAATGATTGGTAAGAAAGAACTGTTATTATTGTTTTTATTTATTGCAAGGTAAGTCATTATGCCATTTATCAAGACAGTTCTGCAGTTATTTGTGTGTGAAATGAGCTGTCCCTGGATGAACCTCCCTGTCACATCCCTAATACAAGCACTTCAGCACATGAGCACATGCTGAATAGTACTGGATGAAGAGCTGGTACTCGTCTAATAATTGAACAGGACCTTCACCCAAGAATTATTCCATGACTCATCCTCTCTTCAGTCATGCAATCCTGCCTTTAGGGTATGGAAAAAGCCTGATGAAAAAGAGAGAAGCGGTGAGGTGAAGTGGCCCATATCACAGCAAAAAGAGCTGCCAGGGAGCTGTGGGATTGCTGTGGAGAGGTGTGGATGAATCTTATCTATGCAGAGTTTATGAGGAGGTGGATTTGAATTTCCTTGACATTTACCTGGAGAGCTTTTCTCCATGTCTTTCCACGTAGCCCATATTTATCTGTGTCTGCTGTTGGCACTTTACCCCGCTGGTGCAGCTGTTGCCATTTATTGCGTATCACATGAGATAACCAAAGTTTGCGTTTGTTCCATCAGCCCTGGTCCACATGTCAAGAATCACTCAACTTGCTCCGCGATAAACTCTCCAGTGGCAGAGGATGCAGGTGGAGGTCAGTAGTATTCTTCTTGAACTGGAATGCAGCCGAACTTCAAGATTGCAATCTGCTGTATTTACCGAACAAATAGATCAGTTATCAGAGGATTGTTGTATTCTATGGCAGAAACGTGGAGTTACATAGCTGCACAAGCCAGTGTACACTTCCTGTACCTTCTGCTTAAAATTATTTTAATTTTCTAAAGTTAATATGAGAATGCGATAAAACAGTATCATTTTGTTAATCGTTTGTTAATTTTTATAATTACACTTGTTTTAATTTCAGCAGAGAAAAAAAACTTTAAAGTAACTCGTTAAAGTAATGCCACTACTTTTGATAGTCACTCAAATAAGACGGACCACCAATATTGAAATCATGCAGTTTTTATAACTGCTGTTTCTGCAAACTTACACATGATGTATTTTTATCATTTATTTGTATTATTATTTCATCATGTATTAGTAATTTCATCTTTCATTAATTTGTTTGTTTGGACGGGACAGTGCATATTAATGAACAGCCATCTCTTCGCATATAACCATACAAAGTTACAAACATATTAGAACATGTAAAAATAATATGGTAAAACAAAGATAAAACAACATCTCAGGTGTTTTGTTTCTTCTTCATTCTGTTGAAAATTGCATTCTAACTGCACAAGCCTTTTTTAATGAAAGGCTAAATCAGTAAAGAAGACATAAGAAGGAATTAAGAAAATAAAGACCAAAATAACATGCAATCATTTGATTTGCTAACTACAGACATATGCTATTATCCCAAGTCACTCATCATTTTTGTTATAGTAGCTGGTACAGTAACACCACTAATTTTACTACTAACTGTAAGAAGGTACTTTTTTTTTTTTAGAAACATGTACACCAATGCTGAGAACAAAGTTAAAGATGAGATTCTGACTTTGAAAATGTGTTTTTAAACTGAATTTGAAAAGGCAAAACATATGAAAGCACTGCCAGCATATTAATCCAATAGCAATATTAACTATCAGAAGAAAAAAAAATACTAAATATGCAATTTATTCAGACAGAAACTCTTAAAACAGTGAGCTTGAATGTACTCATTACAGCTCCCTGAGGAACAACTTCCACTCCAATCTGTGTCGTCTTCTACATTCAGTCAAATATCCACAGACGCACATAGACACACACATATAGCTTATCCTGATCAAGTTGCTTAAATGGCTGTGGCAGTCCCCCACAACCAGCAGTAATAAAATATCTCCAGTGTGCATTCTGATCAATGGAGGAGAGGGGAGTCACAAGCTGGCAGGGTTAATGGGCCCCATTCCACTTAGATACCACACCAGTGAGTCTGAACTGAGGGGGAACTGGAATGTTTGGGGGGGGGGGGGGGGGGAGGAGAGGAGGAGAGGAAAGGAGAGATGATATTATGTAGTGAGAAAATAGACTAAGAGTGCAGAGGAAGGAGGGAATGAGGAGTGGGAAGGAAAGGGGAGTTGGAAGGAGGATGAATAATTTAGAATGGGGTAAAGGAGCAGGGATTGATGCCAAAAGAGAAGGTAAGAAGGAAATAAGAGAGAAAAGAAGACAATATAACACAATGTGTTTGCTCATCAAATACATTTGAAAATGGTGCATGACTGTGATGCTGAATGGTAAACGGACTATTCACAATACATGAGTAAAAATTATGAAATGAAGTCGATTGTATTCGGTGCATAACTAAAATTGGGTTTCATTGTGTGTAACATGTACTTTCCATTAGTTAGATTGCACCACTAAAGCAGCACTCAGAAAACACATCTTGTTCAAGCTTGTTCAGGTAAATGACCAACTACTAATGTCTTCGCTCTAGTTTCAAGAATGGTTTAAAAGTTGCAATTTAATACTGACAAACATGGTTTTAAAACTGACTTTATCCTCAGGAAAGAGCAAATCATGTAAAAGAACAAAACAAAAACTAAGGGTTTCTACAGAAAAGTTAAATGGATTTGATTATGATATTCAAAGTACAATTGGGAATACAGAATGTGAGCATGTCACTGAGGTCAGTACATGCAACTTTTTTTTATTTCAGACAAAAAGAAAAACATGCTGAATTTACTGAATAAACATGTAAGACTCCGATTAGCTGGAGTGATGATATAAATGCTTTCTGGTCGCAGTCAGCCAGTTTAGATAACATTTTAAAAAGCAATTCACAGGAGAAAAAGATCAGCATTTAGAAGTCTTAAAAACAAGAGAATTAAAAGTGTTTTTAACAGTTTTACCAAAGAGCCACTTAATTCATTGAAAAGGAGGATTCAAGCTGAATCAAGGATTCTGCAACCTGTGATGGACATAATAGCATGAGGTAATGGAATAGGTTTTGAACAACTCCGTTGTCCATGCATCTCAAATGAGGCTGTCATTCAAGGAAAAGGTCAACTAATGAAATACTAAACAATTTTGAGACTCTCAACCTTTAATAGACGCTGATATCTCCTATTACAAAAGGCATGGGGTGAATACATTAAGTGTATATATCCCTTACATTATATTTTGCAACCAACTGATCACTTTGGAAGCTTTAAAGAGAACTAGTATTCACTGTAGCCGCACAGTAAATATGCAAATTAAAAAAATGAAAAAGCCGAACAACTGTTTAGATTGTGATAAAATCATAGTTGTCATTGATTTAGGGACAGATTGTATATGTGTGGTTCCAACAGACTCATCTCGAGAAACTTTGTCAATGGCAAAATGGGGGGGGGGGGGGGTTCCTTTTGAGACAAGAAATTAGAATTTATCGGTGAAAAATATGTTTTTATTGTTAATAATTTCAGGGTATTATGCAGTAAGAAAAACATTGTTTCCTGAGTATGCCCACACACATATTAATAAGTGATGGTCTTTACGTAATATTGATTGGACAATGGTGTGAACTGCCCTGATGTTTACATTATTTTATTTTAAGAGGCTGGTTCATTAGGAAATTATTATATTCACAAACCAACTTAAAAGGGAAATATGAATGCGAGTCTAATGATATTGTAAAAAACTAGGTGAGTTATGTTTGGTGCTTTTCTCAAAATGTATAATCTAAAATTTTATAGTCCTATGTCCACTCCATGTAGGCTATTGTTTTTAATGTATTTTTATAACTTAAGTCATTTTCACTTGCAGCACCTGAACATGTAAACACACACACACACACACACACACACACACACACACACACACACACACACACACACACACACACACACACACACACACACACACACACACACACACACACACACACACACACACACACACCTGAATCTCTATGTCTGTATAGGTTAAACCAGCAGCATCTGTGAACACTGATACCAGCATTGATCCAACCTGGGTCTTTGTAATGGACTCCAATAACAACTCCATTACTGCTGGCAAACTGATTAGTGTGTGGGGCCGACTATAAAATTAGCTGCAAAGGAGCCCTCCAGGTTGCAAACACAAATACACGTACATAGACATGAACACGCACACACACACACACATGCACACGCATTCATACAAACATGCACGCTTAGAGATAAACCTCATAGGCTATCCAATCAAGCACGGGGGGAAATATATGCATGGACATCACAGACTTTACAAATTCATACGGATGAGTGCATGAGCACACACCCACACCCACACCCACACACACACACACACCTACACACACACACACGGTGTGTCAATAGTCATTCAGCATGCGGGCACAGATTAGCTGGCTACAGGAGAACAAAGGTGTCCCCTTCATTGGCAGCCCAACATCCTCCTCGTCAAATTTAAGCCCAGCTATTGATTTCCCCCCAACTTCTCATTCTTGCTTCCTCTCCTTGCGCTTCCTTTTCAGGTGTGTACCAGAGAAGCATATGAGATGCGATGGAGCTCCATATGCACTGAGGAGGAACAGGGGAATGTGTGGTGACATGGCAACAACTGCTTGCACAGAAACACCCCATGACCACTCTCTTTGAACTCAAGTTCAATGAGGGATATGTGTATCTGTCGCCTCTTTTTCTAAAGGCACAAAGTGGGGCTCCCATTGCATCAGGGGTAAAAACCACCAGGCAAATTAAATCAATGGGCTTCCCACTGGCAGATGGCTCACTTTAACACTCAGTTAGCCTTTAGATAATTGAGGCGTTGACTCTGCGGCGGTCGTAAAAAACGGATGGCTTGTTTATACGTTTCACTGGAATAGATCAGCAGAGGTTAAATAAATGAAATCCCATTTGTCAGGGAGAGGAACCCCAGTAATAATAAATGCCCCCCTTCACATCCCCCCTCTGCAAACACCTCCACTGTTTGGCCTCATAAATAGAAAAGGAGAGGGAAGATGTTACCCACTCGCCCCAGCCATCCGCGCAACCTCACCACAACGCCATTCTGCCATTGATAGGGTAGTCCTGCTTAATGAAACGGTCCTTCCTTCCCCTTTTCTCCGCTTGTTTTTTGGTCCTCCTCCCTCCTGCATGCGGTGTGATAAGTAGCGAACCACTGAAGCCTGTAATTACAATCTTACCGAGGAACCCTAGCCCAATCTGTGAATAAATCTCGCCATCCAATTACAAGATGTAATAATTTTGCAGTCAAGCTGGTAATGAGGTCTAATACTCATGCATGTGATAATCCCCCCTGGATGCTGACTCTATCAGATGTTAGCTTTGTAATTATACTGGCAGAAAATCATTATTTCATGTTCAGCAGAAAAATGAGCTTGGTGGGGGGAAGTTAATTTTCTCTATGCTCTGTGAAGCATAGACTAAATTTTAATGATCTAATCATTACCCCCGACTATCCCCGGCTGCAATTGACCCATGTAGCTTGTGTGAGGCAACATTTTGCTCGTTTAAGAGTCCCTGATATGCAGTGAGGTTTGCCAGGTAAGAGCCTTTTTATTTAGTAATTATACCACAATAAAACTATTATGCTAATGATATGGAAATCGATATTGTTGGGCTATAGTGTCAGTTAATAGTTGCACGGAACATAAATCACATTTTTAATTGTGAGTTGTTAACATTTCCACATTATCGCTTTGTGTTTTTTTCCCCCTGCACGTGTGTGTGCGTGTGTGTGTGTGTGTGTGTATGCGTGTAGTTTGTGTTGGAATGATTGATACCAACAGTGAAAGAAAAGGTCACAGGGAACATCTCTTTTTATATTTTCCTGGCCTCCCTGACTCTGATGTGGACTACCATAAACACCTCCAGCATGACAGGCAACAGCCTGAGAAATACACTCAGTCACTGTGTTTATTGATACTTACTGAAATCTACTATACAGTAAGAACTGCAAAAGCTGGAAGTGTTTAACATTTGTAAATACGGAAGATTGTGCTGCAGCTGCAAAGCTTTGAATCGTTTGTCATGCGACAGCATTAATGTGCGCTACACTATATTACACTGCAAGCACAACAAATGCAGTTTGTCATTAGAACATGCAGAGAAAACAGAAAAAAAAAACACTTGGGTAAATTCATTGCATAATAACAAATATAGTTATTGCATCATATGAGCATGATTTTAGTAGATGGCCCTGCACTTTCATGTTTATGTTTTTAATACGTGTGAAAAAAACACAATAAATGTGTGTTTTCTGTAATCACATAAGACTGAGTAGAAGACATTTTGTCTCGGCTTGGGTGTAAGGCAATGATCTGTTAGACCCCAAACCTATTTGTTTTAAAATAAAAAAAGATCTTCAGTGCTTTGAATTGAACTGGATTTGCTGAAGACACGGTTTCAAACATGTCCTTACCTTGCCTGGCTCACCTCCTCAAACAACTGCTCCAGCTGGCGAGCCACAACTCAGCAGATTTGCTTGCCTTGAAATGAGGAAGCTGCTGCTGCCAATTCACTGATAGGTTAATTATGAGACAAGCTCTGCTTGTGAGAATTGAGCTTTGAAACCACTTCACTACATGCCAAATATATATATATATATATATATATATATACACACAATAAAATAAAAATATTTTTCTGCACTACATTTGTATTTCTTAGACTCATATCATAAATTATATAAAAATTATTACAAATATTCTAATACATATTCAGTATTTTTCAACCAGAAACGCACATTATTTGAAATTATTGTGTTGTTCCGAGTCAATACAACAAATACAG
The DNA here is from genome assembly GCF_963422515.1 of Blennius ocellaris. Lineage (NCBI taxonomy): Eukaryota > Metazoa > Chordata > Actinopteri > Blenniiformes > Blenniidae > Blennius > Blennius ocellaris. The sequence continues at coordinate 21,159,541 of NC_137657.1, read as the reverse complement.
TCAGAAATGTTCTCATCATTTCATTTCCTGCACTACAGATGACCATTTTGGGTCGTTTCCAAGTGATGCCTAACTGTTAGTTTATCTGTGCATAGTTCAGGTGTCAGAGATATTTCAGGTTATTTCGGTTACCAAGGGCCACAATGAGCTATTGTGGCAACCTGATAAAACAAATACAAGACAACAGGATTCTTCTAGCTCTGCATGAGCAGACAGCAGAGAGAAAGGGTGCTGCAACACAGAGGTGTCAGTGAAAGTAAAACGTTGCATGCATGCGGTGATAAAATCTGAGCTCAGCTGTCCGGGGGTCACGGCTGGTGGAGCACCAGATATGGCCCGTTAATAGAGATGATTGATTATAGCAGGGCGACCCAATAGCGTCTGAAACATGACAAATTATTAAACACATTGTCCACGTCTCTCATGGAAGCTGTTTTTGGATACGACAGAGAGGCAGATGCAAAGGCTTAATATGCAGATAATATACAGACAAACAAGGACAAAGGTTAGGCTTTCTGACAAATGTTGGCCTAATCTGAATGTCAGTAAATGTCAAAGATTACACTGTGTTTTGTGTCCCAAGTAAAAGTTCAGTCTCGATACATATGCTGTTTGAAGTTTGATGTTTTTTTTTTTTTTTAATGCCATACCTGACCAGTTTTATGGGAAAGATGCATATTTATGGATTTCAAGATACACTGTCGGGTTATCACAGGGCAACATTTTGTGACCAGTGTTTAAACCTGATACACTGAGGTTTACTATTGTTTGATAACAATTGGGTATACACACTGTCAACATGAAGCATTTATCTTTATGGTTTATAGCCACAGTATTACTCTCAACACACAAAGCCAATGTGCTTACATTTAATTTTTATCAGTAAGCAAATAGAATATGTGTGCAGCACTTAATGTGAATAGGGGCAGCGAAAGTGAGTGGAGAGGGATGAGCTCATTTTTTTTGTTGTTTTTATAAGAAATCCTTTAAACTTATACTTTATCTTTAAAAAATAAGCAGTTTAAGATGGATTGCAGTTATTGTTGTTATTATTATTATTATTATTATTATTATTATTATTAATAAAATATAAATCACCCATTACTAATCTTACACCCATATCCTCTCATCATGTATTTGGTATGCAAAAAAAGAAAATAAAAAAATGTAAAACCCATTTGAGACTTTCCATTTGCCCTTGACATAGTTGCTGTTGTAACAGGGGCATCGCAATCCAAGCAGATTATGTTTTCATATGTGGTCCCTCCAGAAGTGATACTGAAATCAGCATGCATTGCGTACTGGGGCGTACATTCACCTTTTTCTCAGAGTGATGGATGTGCAGCCTCCTCCGAAGTGATAAGAGTCATTATTTGATGATCAACCATCCATTGTGCAGCATACATTTAGTAATTCCTCATAAATACGGTTCAGTGAAACATGAACTAGTGCTGTGAAATATTACATCAAACAGTGATATTAAAAGGGGCAAAACTGTCATTCAGCTTCACAGTTGAGGTGTATTCAATCTGCCTGAATCAACCTAAATGAATCGATGCATTCCTTGACTTTTAATTGACACAAAGATTATTTTAAAGTCTGTTATGCTGTAAATGATAGTACTTACTTTTTCCCTTAGTGTCTATTAAATGTTATTCAAATGTGGTTCAAGGCCCCCAAAGATCAGATCCCGAGCCATGAGGAATGTATTTGTTGAGAGTTTTGGTCACACATGGAAAGTTAGGCAGATGGTGCATCCACTACAGTCTGCAGACACTCACAAACACTGAGCACCATCAGACGAGCTGGGGAGACTGGGGCCCCTTTGTATCCTCCTTCTCTCCCCCCCCCGCCCCCCTCCTGATGCCGTTATATGTATTATCTTTATGCCTGCCCATCTCTGGACACGGACGCCTCTTGTTTCGCCATTTTAAACAGATCTAATCAGCAGTGTGTTAAACAAGAGTGGATCTTTTATGCATTGGGTGTTAGGACAAGCAAATCACCGCTGTAGATCAACCGAATAAACAACTCCACCCTGATTCAATTACAACAGCTGGGGTCTGTGCTTTTATCTGGCGCGGACATCATTTCAATCAAAATGTAAAATAATCCAATCCAATAGATGCAATAGCTGAGATAGGATACAGACTGCTGAGTTTAGCTGTTTTATTAAAAAAAGGAAAGAAATACAAGGCGTTTGCCACCCGCTCGCTCGCTCTCTCTTTCTGACAGCTATCAAGAAGTTCCCATTCCCAAACTCCATTACCTTGTGTAATAGCATTCAAAACTGAATTGAAAGCAAGAAGATGGAGAGATTGTTGGCTATATTTTTATTACCCAAAGCTGTTTTCCAAGACACAGCCCGGTGCACTTTTATTCATTTAATTAACAGTAGCATCAATTTTTTCCCCCCGCACCCCCCCAGACTCCTTTGCATGTTTGTCTTACAGGCAACAGCAACTATTGTATAAGATCATACTTAGCTGGAATTGAAAAGTTGGCATAGGCGGTATTAATGGCAAATTAATGTAAATGTTTTCTCTCTAAGTTATGGATTTGATGTCAATAGGATACAGGCCACTGCACTTTAGCCCCCTTTAATTAACTGAGCAGAATGCACCATGACAGAAATTTGGAGCAATCTTCAGGAGGAAGAGCGAGAGAGAGAGAGAGAGAGAGAGAGAGAGAGAGAGAGACGGCTCAAGAAGAAGGAGAGAGTGATTTCTCTCAATAATAATGTTCAAGGAAATTGAATGTAGGAGAATGTACAACAATGTTAATAATACGGTTTGGTCTATCTACAATAATGTAATCTAATAGAAAGCAATTAATTTAGGACACAGGCCACTGCACTTTTTACTCATTTAATTAACACATGGGATATGTGCAAGGAGTTGGAATATCAAGCTTTGTAAAGTATTACACCTCCCCTGTCACACCATGAGATGCAGAAGCTAAACTCCCTCTGAGGTGAAATACATTGGCTAAGCTGTAATTGAAGTATTCTTCAGACTATATGCAGTGAAGTATACATTTTGGGATGATGTGTGTTGTTTGAAGCTCAATTCAACAGAGAGGAAAGCTGTAAAAATGATATCAATACTCTAACATATTCAATAATATTAGAGCTTTATTAGACAATTGGGTCTGTTGTCATTATTATGTCGTGGCTCTTTGGATTAAACATCTCACTCTATGATTTGTTGATCTAAATCATTTATTTTTCTCAATTTTTTGAAATATCCTGAGTAATATTGAAAAGCCCACACCAGGTAGTAAAAACATCTTGAAATAAAATGAGTTTTAGAGATGATAAAAAACCTTTAGTTTGACCATCTTCTGCATCCTCGTTGACTCTCTCTGTCATGATAAATAATATACTGCATGTAACAACTGAAAGGCACAAGCAACAATATGATCCGATCCAGTTTAGTAAACCTTAGACATTGAAGTGGGTCATTATGTTTCTGGAGCTGGCGAAAACTCTAGTTTTGGCAAATCTGTTTCACCCGATGTGTTCCCAATATAAATGGAGCATAACATGAAAGGGAATATAGCGTTTGTTAAAAAATGTTGTCAAGTCCTCCTCAACAATCATTTTCAGTATCATTTGTGAAAGCATTTATCCAACTCATATAAGAAGAATAAAACTTTATGTGAAACCTTTTGATGTACTAGGTTGTCTATTAATAACAAATAGTAAAGAATGAATTAATAAAAATGCCCATTTCACGTCACAGATTTTTTTTTTTACAGCTTCTCAATTTCAATCTCATTCACCCATTCAAATACGCATCAGCGTGGAAAAATAATGGTACTCTGGTATAAGAAAAGAACCAGGAAGCAATCAGGATATGAGAGAGTAATTTAGACTACCAAAGTGCGCCTGAACATTGCCTCCAGAAGCAACAAGTCAGTTTAATAGACCACAAGGGACCTTGTTGGTAGATGCAATTCATCAGGCAGCAAAGGGACTTTTTTTTTTTTCCAAAGTTTTCCTGCATTAGAACATGAACAAAATGGGTACGTAAAATAATCTGAAGTTTGATAAGGATCAAAGGGTGATGGCTTGATAAGCAGGTCTGAGCTTTTTGTTAACTGCAGATCTTTCACAGATTTCCAGTCGGCAGTGGAAGCAAAAACCTGAAGTTGAAGCTTCCGCTGAAGTTATTGCTGATTCTAATTGACAGATGTTAGACAGCGCAGTGTTTTTGTGTTCATTTTGACAGGGACCGCCGACATGGATACATGAGGTCTGAACGACAGAGCAATGGACAAAGGTATCCTGATGTGATGTATCCTGCTGTCTTGTGCTTGTGTGTAATTAATTAGAGAAGACGCAGCACAAGGGTAGCTATGAGAAGAGAGTGCACTGGGAAAGACAATGTGATGGTTTTGTCAATTTTGTGTTGGGACACCATGAGGCTAGCCATCCATGCGGCTATTACTTTTTTGTAATTTTTGTAACTTGTAACTTTTAGGATAGTAAATGATGTGCTGCTAACACCCTTGTGCCAGACACCACTGCACCATTTGAGTGGTTGGTTTAGTAGCATTCATACTTTCATTTGGGTTGTTTGAGAAGCAAAAGGATTTTCCCATCATAAGTTATTTCTCATCACTATATTTAGATTGAGGTGTGGTACCTATTCACGTTATGATTACATTTCTATTATGTAATAATAATTAAAAAAAACCAAAAAAAAAAACAAGGATCATCATTTTTCAAATTCTTTAACCAAGATTGTTATAATGTTATGTTACAACTTTTGGGTATCTTTTGCGTTTACTTTTGGTGATTTACTTATATTCTTTATACAGCCTGCTAAAATGCTTGCTCATGCAAGTTGTTTTGATTTAAATTGGCGGGAAATTGACATTTTATCAATTAAGAATAACACCTTGAGTAACATCATCCACAAACAGTATTCAAATGAGAGCTTTGTGTGTTGTCGGCTCTGTGTACATAACAATGACTTTCAGGTAATGGCACACAACTTCATGGAATCGGATGTGTTGGTGAAAGAAGTCCTCAAGCATTTTGGAAAGTTACAACAAATAAATATGAAGTTGTCAGAAACAAGATAAACTTAAAATGGGTGATGATTTGTTACAAAGCTAATTTAAGCTGTGGGAAAAACAAGAGCAACAGAAGAAATTCTGAAAATATTGCAATATACAAGAGAGGTACCACATAGAAGACATTCTATCATAAAATCTGTAAATAAAAGTCATGGGGAGTCAGATGAGGAAATGCTTCCTATACAATAACAACAACATCTCTGCCAAGGGCTGACATTTTGTTTATAAAAGATTTGAAAGACATTTGTCGATGTTGCTGATGGTACTGCAGATTGTCCATTCATCTTTTACTATAAACTACATGAATCCATTACCATTTGTGAGAAAAAATATATTATATTATTATATTTCATAATCACAAACAAGAAATACACACTGTTATATCAGCAGATGCAATCCTCAGTGTGTTCCGTTAATAAATCAGCTTCCAAATGTGTGTACATGGAACATCACGTTTTAAACTTTTGGATACGTGCAAACTATTATAAGACCTCTGTTCTGTGGAGATCCTTTCAAGAGAAAAGTCCCACATCAGTGCGTCATCCACTGTCTCACTTATTTGACTAAGTCACTCAGCGTAGATATTTGGATTTTCACTCAAATACAACATTGTATGAAGCACATACAAAGTCCAGAAACCAAATGGTCATAATGGTTATTTTCAGTTGCATGTTAAAACTCAAATTTCAAATATAATCTCAAAGTTCATGAATTGAACACAGAGTTTCAAATATCAAGATGATTGTTTTTAATAAAGGTTTAGCGTGAGAACTCACACACGATCGATGTTAGCCAGCTTGACTGAGATAATATGAAGATGCCGGTTCTTGGAAGGCCCTACTACAGTGCACCTTCGGGGTAGTAGTAATAAATTAACCTAACCACAGAACCTCCCCAAATGTTCACAATTTTATGTACAGATGTTAGTTTGTTCAGAATTCTGTTGAAACATATGCAAGTGTGTTTAAGGATTTTGAATATCTTGTGAATGGGTAATTTTAGCAAAAATAAGATAAAAGACTTCGACTGAAACTTTGTGACACTTTTACTTAAAGGTCGTGACTGTTCTTCACACGTTATTGACTGATAGCACAGGTAATCACATGCCTAAACCTCCTGTTTTTATTGAAATGTCCCAACACTAATTGTTAAACACAGTCATAGTAAAGGTTATAGAGGTATAAGAAGGAGGAGGGGAGTCACACTGCCACTTTGCCAGCTCTCTCACACCCAAACAAGCATTTGATAATTCATCACCAGGCCATGACAGATGAGTCCTGCTGGAGAATATTAGAAAATGTCTCAAAATCTCATATATATGCTAATGGTATGCTGAAACTGGTTGGGTAGTGTGGCACACTTTCTAATCTGCTTGTGCAACTACTAGGACTGCTGAGTGAAAGTAGACGAGACAAGTCATTGCACTTCAACAATTTATGATCAAACAACTTTGTTTATTTTTATTTTTGGGGGTTTTTTGGGGGGTGGGGAGTTGATATCAGGAAATATATTATGAAAAGCATGATGTTAGAGAGAGAGGGCACGCCTTGTCTTTGTAATTTAGCAAATGTAAGCTACCAAATGGCAGAAACTCAAGCATAAAAAAATCATAAAAGATTTTGAATTAGACTTGTCACTGTGGCTGTATATATCGTATTCTTTTTGATTTATAGCATTTTGTGTTCAGAGAGAATGCCTTATACATTGCCGGACTTGTAATAGACAACAACGATACAGACATACGTCTTCTCTTTGCAGTTATCTGCTGAGCTGGTTTACCTTTTTTTTTTTTTTTAATTCTTGCTGTGTGTTAATGACGAATTGATGGTAGCTGCAAGATTCACAGCCCAATTTGCACAGAGATACAAAAAAGCACACAATTATTATTTCAGTAATACTTTGGGACAATATTATATTGCACTGCATGTTGTTAGTGATAAACTGAATTGAATAATTGAAAGCGACTCCCAATTCCCATCTATCCATTTCAAATGACTTGCTTTGAGAAATAAGTTGCTTCCTCTCTATCTGGCATCCTGGGGTTTTTTTTTCTCCCCCATCTATTTTCTCTGTATCCTATGTGCTATTTGGCAGCTATGTTCAATTCTCTGCTTTTTGAAAAATGGAACACAACACCGAGCATTCGCAAATGCATGAAAAAAAAAAAAGGATCCATATGTGTCTGAATTATGGTATGCCTCCTTGTAATTTAATGTCTCGCATCCTTGTAGGAGCAAGTATTAAGAGATACTGTTTTACATTGGCAAAGTCTGCCGTCTCGTTTTTCTCTCGAGTCTCCCTCTTTGAAAACAGTGCACGTCTATGCAAAACATACACTAAAAGTGATAACATAATCACTCAAAGCCTACGATTCCCTGCTCTATTGGAGCTTGGGACGAGGCATTAATAACAGTGAGCCCGGTGATTTATTTTTCATAAATTACATATGTCAAAGATAAAACTCCTTTGTTGAATGCCCATAGGTTGGGTTGGGCCGCATGGCATAATAAAGGTTCACATAATAATTTTGTTGACACCTTCCCAGTAATTCAAAGAAATTACATTCAGAAAATTACACATAACAGAGTGCCAATGACTTCGAAACATAGTTATTAATTAAACATCTGTTGTGTGGTGCCTCGTGAACATAAAATAAATAAATGCGGGCAAACAGTACTCTTGCTTTGACTCGTAACAGGCACTTTTGACAGAAATCTCATCTTGTAACTATGAGATGTGTTTATCACTCGCATGTTTTTCTAAACTGCTCTTGACAGTTGAGCATCTTGAATGGTGTCCCAAGGGGCTGAAATAAGAAATTACAAACTGGCATTGTGATAGTCCCTGTCCTACAAATGGTAAAATAATACCACAGCATTGCAAAGTTATAAAGCATTAAGCTGATCATGGCTATATTGTAAAGAAAATCTTATATACATATGCTGTCAACTGAACAAGATTACAGCTGCATACGTTAACATGGAAATCACAATTCAGAGGATTGTAAATGATGAAGAGATTCATGGTCAGTCATGTTTTGTTCCCTGTGATGGATGGACTGATGGATGCATGTCTGTATATGACGGTCCTTTAGGAACAGAAACAATCCAGATTGGGTGGATTAATCAGAATAATTTTCAAATATTGAACAAAGATCATTTTGACTTTGTTAGAACCCCTCTCAGCTTCTCACCACGGCTCCCACAATCTGGATTTGTTATTCACCGCCGATTAATGTCGAATCAATACAAGTGTGTAACACAATAGGTTTCCTGATGTAGGTTTACTACCGTATTGTAACTCCAATACCTGTAATCCCCCTGGAGCTTTCACCGTTCCTTTGATACGCCAGAAACTGATTTAATTGTAGCATGTCCCTTCTCATTTGTTTGGATTTGTGTACAACTTCCCTTCCCTCCTCTCCCTACAGATGAGACATGCCTCGTCTACTCACTGCCAACAGTGACAGAAAATGATTACACATCATTACACTTCTTAAATCACAATTTACACAGCCTGAGCAAATTATTCTCCGGTGGGTGCCAGGGGTAATGGAAACTGTCTTCTCCGCTTTACGTCCGGTGCCTCTCTTACTTGGTCAAATCCACATTCTGTCTCTGGATATAGTAAACTAGAGGCACTTACTTCATCCTTCCAAATGTTCCCCTTCCTCCTGTTCTTTCTACCTTCTCTATCCCAGTTTCTATGTATTTTCTGACATATTTTAGATGCAATACTCCAACATTATTTTCATTGTTCCATTCCATTTTCACCTTTTTTGTTTTCAGATCAAAACAGCTTTGCAGGATCTCCTCAGGCTGTCACTGCTTCTCAGTAAATAAGACAATACTGCAAGTGGAGGTGAACAGTGATGTCTAATAGATTAGTTTGTGGATGGAGTAGTACTGACAGGGCATCGTCTTTCTCAATTTTATTTAACTGATAGAGCAAAGATACATTTTTCTTCTGCGGGTTGGACTTGTGTCTGTTTGTCTGCGGGAGAAAGGATGTTGCAAATCCATCATTACTCGTTCAATGAGCTCAAAAGTGGAGTATTCCTGGCTTTCCATCTTGACTTAGAGGTTTCATCTGGTGTTGGCAATATTCACAAGAGGGAGGACAACCCTCTTGTGAAAAGTGTCTTTAAGTACGGCGCTTGAGGCATTCGCCTCGAGGATCGTACTTAAAGACACTTCCTTCTCTAACAAACCAAGCGTCTTTCATGCAACTTCAACTGTGTGGTCATCATTTCTTTCCTTTTCTTCATACCTTGTGATCTCCTCCAACTTCTTACTTTTGATGTTGTCTTTCCATCTGTTTTTCTCTTCCCCTCATTATTCCTGCTAACTGTTCTTCCAGGCAACCATCAAGTATCCATTATTTTCTTGTACAGTTAAACACAAACAAGTTTGAAACTGTTTCAGTTTCCGAAGACACAAAAATATTTAACATTGAGAACATAAACCATATCTTATAGACATTGTTGTAAGCTTTGCCTGACATAATTCGAGGGACTGTGTTGGCCAGAATGAATGGATCTGACCAGCATTAAGACCTCCTAAAATGTCCAGGGATTTGAGAAGTGAGGTGGAGAGGGAGCTGGAGATCAAGTAAAAAGAAGGGGGGGATAATGGAGATAGTGGTGGGTAAAAGAGGTAGGAAATAGAACACTTAATTGCCTGATTTTGATCCTTTTCTCCCCCTTCTTGCTTGCCTTTTATCCACAACACTTTTGTTTAACATCCAGCCCTCCCTCCCTGCCTGTTCCATTACGCCTCAGTGGTAGAATGATGATGAATCACCTCGCTGCAAGGAAGCAAAATATATCAAGTCCGGGTGGGTTTGGGAATTGGTTAAGTACTTCTGCAGAGCCCTGACCTCATAATCGCTTTGAGCCTGCAAGGACCTCCTGATTTATAAAGTAGCCGTTGATTAATGCCCTTTTAAGTGGACAAGGCAGGCCAGAGACGCAGAGGCCCAACCACTCAAACATGAATAGCTCTTGTGAAAAAGAGAAAGTGGTGTGTGGTGTGTGGTGTGGTGTGGTGTGGTGTGGTGTGTGTGTGTGTGTGTGTGTGTGTGTGTGTGTGTGTGTGTGTGTGTGTGTGTGTGTGTGTGTGTGTGTGTGTGTGTGTGTGTGTGTGTGTGTGTGTGTGTGTGTGTGTGTGTGTACAAGGCGGTGGCTGTGCTGTGGCAGCAGCGGATGGAATAGGATGCAGTCAGTGTGTGAGTTTAGCAGTGAAAGGTAATTGTGGCAGCAGCAGATTCTCGCCAGTCAAATCTTCCTGGCTATAAATCATTGCCGTTTGGCCTCGCTTTGACACCAATTGCCGCCTGTCCCCAAAGCCTGCCTAAAGCCTCTGTAGGTCAGTGGTGAGCTCTTTAAATACGTCTTGTCAGACAGACAGACAGGGCAAGTTGCAGCTGCAGCAGTAGAATAAGTGATGATACAAATAGATGCATTTAAAATCGTAACATGTGTGTTACAAAGTATAAAACTGTCTTGCACAAAGAACGGAGGATATATCATTTTACTGGGCTGCAGTGTCAGGGCCAACTGTAACACCAACCAATTAAAATACTTATATTACTGTATTTACGTAGCATTTCTCAATTCCTCTCCCTGTATGTGTATTAAGTATGTCATTTTAATCATAATTAACTTAAATTTCCAGCATTTAATCATAAGTTCCATCGCAGTACACCAACGGATTTGATTTGAGTTTGATCTACTTCTCAAGAACCAATTAGTCTATTACCTTACCAGATATAATACACATTTGTATTTGTATACCTCAATGTAATTTTTAAATCTTTTATTGTCGTTAGTCTGGGGAATGTGGATCAAACATTTGGTATACTTTACCATCAAAATTAAAAAAGTAACTAATTTAGTATTTTGGACTTTGTATTTTGGACTTTTAGTTGTATTTGAACACAATTTGAGCACTGATAGTTGCGCAAGTATCGGTTCAAAACCATCTTGTCAAAATGTATAAGTCACACTTTAAAGTTGCACAACTTGGAAAAACAAATTATAACGTTTGAGCTTCAATGCCATTCCAGACACATTGTCTCATTGTGTCATATTGAGGCAACGCTCGAGTTAAGCTGAGAGCGGATTCAGCACACACCAAGATAATAGCCATGTAATATGTCTGTATCAGGGATTCACAAAGTGTTGGAAGATGAGCTTAAACAAAATTGTGTGACCCTCCAATCCTCCTAACTCCCAGGCCACATACTTTGACTCATAAGTTGTGATTTATGGTCAAATGCCGCATTTCATATTTTGTTTTCATGATACAAGATATACTACTCTGTTAAGATCCATAGCAGTTAAAAAAACCCAAAATGCCTCCAGTACAAGTTGGAGGTGATCAATGATTATTTTCTTTAAAATCCACAACTATTACACTCATGGTTTTGCTCTAAAGTTTTTGTTGATCATCAGCTTTTTCATGAGTGAACAGAGTGGATGATTCATCATCTTCACTGAAATGTCTTTTAATAATTGTCCTAATTTTAATATCAAAATAAAATACAGCATGCACCTATGTTTAACCACATTAGATTGTAACCCTTTTCATGTTCAGGCACTCATAAAATAACTTGTTTTGATGCTGCTTTGATCATATTTGCTCAAGATTTGCTGATATGACTTAATGACCAGATTCATAATGGAGTAGCCCAACACCTCCAGATCAGGTCGTGAGCTGCCATTCAAGGGTCAGCGAAACAAATCTGTGCCTATTCCACTACAAGTCTCTGGACAAAGACACCTTCTGATCTCATTATGTGACTCTAATTAGACAGTGTCACTTTCCATTTTAGAGACAGTATCTCAGGCAATAATTCTGCTCGACTCCCTCTCTCTTATTTCAGCGTGAGACCGGAGACTGTCTGAGCTCTAATTGAATGAAGGCTGATTAATTTATGGAGAATTAATTGTGGAAATTGGTGGTGGGAAGTGACAGCTACACAGAGTGTCAGATTTTAGAGGTGGTGGGAAGGTTTGCAGGATTTTAAATCTTTTCATTTTACTTCTCCTCATTTCACAAAAAAAGATGTTGCACTTATATTTCAAAATTACAATATACCCCATTGTGGGCTTCAAATCCTATTTTGGAAATGTTAAATCTATTACATTTACAGCTTCCACTCGACTTTAGACGCTTTGTTATTGCATGTGCAGGCAAAGCTGAATAAAACAGGTATCCTATTTATTCAGATAGATACACATTGTTGGCCATGTTCCACTTCACTAGAGTATGGTGCAGCAAGCTGATGAGGTGACATTTTGAAATCTATTTTCCTCAACGGAAAACTTTCCCCTCCTTGTCTCTTTCACCACGCTGTGTTCGGAGATTGACAGCCTGCTCTCTGGGTTCTAGAGGTAGGTTTGAGAGGAAATTTGCTCTGGCGAGTTCTTTCCTCCCCTTGCTTCACCTGCGGCAAGCGAGATGGCCTGGCGTGTGGTACAGACATGGCGGCGGGGGGGGGGGGGGGGGGGGGGGGGGGGAACCATCGCCTTGCAGTGGAAATGGCAGTGTCAATTAAATATCACTTTCAATTTCCTTGTTTTATGATCCCCAGGCTACTAAGCACCAATAATCCCCCCTCGGCAGGCCCTCCTACCTTGTCTTGAGGAAGATTGATTACACTTGTCGCCTTCTATAAAAAAGACATTTACATGAAAATAAGAAAACAACTTCTTTGTTTGCATGGAAGTGAATCAGGGAAAAAAGCAATTCCCAATTTGATTTTCATACAAAGGCGAGGCAAGATAACAATCTCATGGCGTCTCATCTGAGTGAGTTTTGGAGGTAGAGCAAAGAGGGAGGGAGAGGGGGGGGGGGGGCGAAGTAGTATGTAGATTGAATAAAGCTGGCAAATTATTTTCATGCAACGGTGATGGATGTTGTCTTCACTCACACAATGAAGATGTCTCCGATCCCGCGGCAGAGATGGCTTTTGACATGTCTGTTACACGCGGCGTGTTCTCTATATGTCTGCCTTGAAAAGTAATCAAATGCAGCAAACTAAATTTAAAAGCAATGAATGAAGTTTGACCGGGAATATGCTGGTTATTTCTGTCACTTTTTGGTTGAGTAGATCAGAAAAGCCAATGAACTGAATAGATTCTAATTTTGTGTTTGAGACTGAAGTATTTCCAAGCATTTTCAAGCATTGGACTGTTTGCATTTACTGCTGTTAGATTACAATGATAGCTGTCAATACATTTGATGCCCAATATATATTTTTTTTTTGTGTAAACATCTCTTGCATGTTGGTTTGTGTGTTATTTTGTGATGAACCTTGTTTCCAAATTTAAAGGAAATGCATGCTGATAATGTTCTGTTGAAAATATTCTTACAAAGCTAAATTTCATGCACAATTTAAATTGGACTGCGTAAAATTACAACATGAGAACTTCAATAAAACTACCTTGCAAAATCTTGAATTTGTTTGTTTAATTAGTATTAGACTAAACAAATTAGATATATTTTCAAAATATCTAATTGTTCAGTAAAAAAAAAAAAAAAATCTGACTGCAAAGTGAGTTACAGTGAATGGTTTGAAATATGGTGTTTTTATTATTACTATTTGTTTTAATGGGAAGGAAGAAACCTGATGGAAAACTTTTCAGCCTTTCTCTTCCCTGTCTTATATCAACACATGACTCGAAACCATATTATTTGCCTCTGTCAGGTCTGCAATGGGCTGGGAATCTGCATCTTGTATTGAGACTGATTGATACACCCTATTCAAGATACAGTGGGTAAAAATGTGTGTGCTGCAGCGATGTAAACATTAAAGCTTTGGTTCAAACTTCAACCAAATCACACAGAGCTGTTTATTTCAGCAAACCATCGAGCACACTTTTTTTTTTTAAACGGCAGAATTTCAAACGCAGCATAACAAACTGCCAGAACTCCAAACTTTCAAAAAGGGTGGTAAAAGGGCTGATACATCAGTTGTTGGCAGCACAGGAAATAGAGAGTCTGTTATGCAACATCAGTGTATGAATCTATTGGGAAGAATTAGATTTAGGCTTTCCCGAATCAAGAAATTTCACTTTTCTTCCAGTTGCTGCTGCAAGATAAGAAAGTGCATGAATCTACAATGTGACCACAGACAAAAATCATTGAAAACAATGCAACAACTCATCTTTTTCCATTTCACACCAGCAGCAATCAGGATGTGACAACGGCTCAGTCAAAACTCAGTACAGTGGAGAAGCAGAGTTTTTGCAAAGCAGCTGTTCAGTGCAATTTTAGAACTTATGGAATAAAACTGTAATTGCATGCTTTTCTTCTAATTGAAACTGCTTCTTATTAAAATAGTAAAGGGGATGCTTCTTGTATTGTTATATTCAAACTCCACATTTAGGAAAGATGAACTAAGAGGCCAATCGTACAGTGGCCGGCAGTCTACTTCCAGCTGATTTAACCATATCTTCGCTGCATTTAAAAATTATTAGAAGAAATTCTGTGAATGGACACAGAAAGCAATGTGATATGTGCCCATTAAAAAATAACTAAATAGAGCAATTCTTAGTAAAAAAGCAACAGTTGGGCATATCGAAACAAATCATAAAAAAACAAATAAATAGCTCTCCTTGTTTAATTATGTCACATAGCGACAAGCTCGACCATAAAGCAATAGAAAACCCCATGTGACTGACATTTACACACTGACGAATGGTTTGAAAAATAACAGTAATTAACAATAAGATCCAGGAAATATGTACATGTCATCTTTTCTGTCATCCCATGTAAGCTGTGTTCTTGGAGTTATAGCAGACATAGTCCAATTATTTTACACACAACACTGCCTTATAGTGGCCACTTCTGAGGAGATCAGCTGCACAACCAGGCTGATTTTAGCTTTATGTCCAACAGATTTTCTGCAGTACGGTCATATTATTTCTGATTTTGTGCTGATTTTGAGTCATTTGAGTCACAGAAAAGTAGACAGGTGGAAAAGTCATGAATGAGTTGGTGGGGGGGGAAAAAGGAGGTGGGACCTGTCGGGGGTCAAAGAGGGGAAAAAAGGGATTACACTGGCTATTATCAGATATAGCAACCATAGGTATTTCTCAAACAATGGCAGGAGCAGCTGATATGTCCATGCATATATGGTAAACAGTGAAGAGAGATTAGTTTAAACCAAATCTCTTCTGTGCACCTTTAAGTCTTTTGTCAGTGCCACAGAGGCTGTGTAGCAACTGGGTGTGTTGAGCATGTTTACACAAAGCATAAGAGCATCGGTGTCCAATAATTCGTGTCTCACATGGTCTTTCACTACTTAAACAAGGTCAGAGCAGCAACATGAACAACTGAGCCCTGCACGCTTGTGTGTGTGTGTGTGTGTGTGTGTGTGTGTGTGTGTGTGTGTGTGTGTGTGTGTGTGTGTGTGTGTGTGTGTGTGTGTGTGTGTGTGTGTGTGTGTGTGTGTGTGTGTGTGTGTGTGTGTGTGTGTGTGTGTGTGCGTGTGTGTGTACACACATACACACAGAGTCATATCTGCGCTTTGAACAGTGCCGTATTGTGCGACTCTGTGTGTGTGCCGAGATAAGCTAGGCTGCTAATGCCGAGCATAAGACACTAATAAACAAACAGTGTTTAAATTGGCCTGAAAGGAATCAGTGATGCGTAGGAAGCACCCCCAGAGCTTCAATGGCTTAATCTGCCTCCTTCTCACTCTACTTTTTCACATTCTCACAACAGATTAGGTTGTAAATGGACAGAGAAGAAGGGATTGGGATGGCTGTGACACTAGAACTTTCCACCCTGACATGCCTTTGTGTTATTCCAGTGATAGGCTGCATATCTTTTTTGATGCGCTTGGTGTGGACTGTAAAATTACATCTTCAGGGTGTGTCTGATGTCCAGTTGCAATGTATGTATGTGTGCATTTTACAACAAAGAGTGTTAATAAAAAATATGCAGGATATACTACTTCCATATTCAATTTGTTTAAAAAGTGCTGTGAAATGTTAAAATTACCAATAATATGAAGAACTCCCTTCAATGCTAATTTTCTCTTATTTCATTAGGAGGAATTGAGTATGGAAATGCAAAAGGATAAGGACCAAAATATCTTAAAAGAAAAGTCAAAAACAGCACACACATTTATTTGGGGTAACTTATCTCACTCGACCTCATAAATCCATTGGAAACCCTGCATCTGCTTGCAGTGTTGTGCCACAGTGCAGAGTGCAGTTGTACACAACACAAGCTTTCTTAGAGCTGTGCCGTATCGCTGTGGGATGTCCAACAGTGTTACTGACTTAGTGGCAACTAGAGGGCAGACATGACCATTTGTCTTCATTGTGAAATGTGTGTATGTGCTTTATTGTAAACGTGTGAGGGAGAGAGAGAGAGAGAGAGAGAGAGAGAGAGAGAGAGATTGTGCTATTGCTGCAATTGTCTATATAATAATTATCATTAATTTATGAACTAATTGCCCTATATATCTATTGCCTGTGCTGAACCTACGCAAAATCTGTTTATTGTATTCATCCTTAAAAAAAAAAATCAACCAACAAGTTGCATGGATCGTCGGCTTTCCAAAAAAAAAAGAGTAAAGTCAGATGTGATATTGAGGTCCCCACAACCTACATCTTTCTGGTAAATATGTCAAAATGAAATAGTACAAAGGAACAACATTTACCCTTCTTAATAAAGCTACCGAGTTGTAATTTTTTTCATGGCGCTGCAGCAGCGTTCCAGCAGAGCACTACAACCGTGCAGAACTCTTGGAGTCGTGCGTTGTAATGTATTAGTCATTGTACTATTAGAGGACACGCAGGGGGAGAAAAACCACAGCCCTTCCGGGGAGCGATTCATCAGGTTTTTCCCAGAGCCCTCCCGGGTCAAGTTTTTATGGCGCCTGTTTGGTTTCCAAATGCTCTTTTCTCTCACCCCCTCTCAGCCACGCTATAGTGTCCAAAGTTGTCTACATTTGCTTCTCGTGTTTTTGTGCATGGTAGATGTCCTTTTAAAAAGGCCGATCTCAAATGAGTCTTTATTCTTGTTTTGTTGGCTCATATTCTCTGTTTTCATGAACTCTGGCCCCAGCCATGGCAACAGCTAGAAAAATGTTAACATTGATTGACAGGATTAAAACAGGCCCCCTTCCCTGGTACGCATTTCAAACACTTTGGGAACAATGGCGCTTGGTGTGATTGAATTAATGAGGTATTGCCGACTGTCAAAAGAGCACACATACTTTACATAAACCTGATTATCTTTGCATGGCAGAAATAGAAGAAAAGGGGGAAGCAGGGGAGAAGGAGGAGGAAGGTGGGACCACAGAGGAAAGAGAGGAGAGGGGGGGGGGGTGTATTTTAGTGGGTATCTCCCAAAAAAAAAGCATCAAAGTGTGTGTTTGGATGGTGGGGGAAGACTGGGGTACCCACAAAGTAGTGATGTTCTGGCTTGGGCTCGCTTTGGCCTCTCCCTCATGCCTGTGTTCTGTTTAGCATAAACCAACCATAGGGGCTTTAACAAATCTATTCAAGGAGCAAGGGGCCCCAAAACAACATAGTTTTTCACAAGCCACCACCCCCAAGCAAGATTTTTTTTTTTTTTGCAGTGAAGCCATTGTTCCGCTTGAACCACACAGAGATTTCATCGTCGTTCCGACCTCAAGCCCCAGGAAAAGGAGCAGCGGTGCCCTTAGTGAACCCATGAAGTGACACCCGGAGAGACTGCCAAGAGTCTCACTAATTCTACCAACCTATTGAGACAGGAAAATGGAGTGGAGGAGTGGAGGGTGGGGTGGATTGTGGGAGGGAAGGAGAGTGAAGGGAAGGATAGAGGTTTTCTGACTGAAATGCTCACCAGATCAGCAAAGTGAACCCTCTGAAACGTGAGCTAATTCTCTATTTAATCCTTTTAGCCGCTTTTTCTCCCCCCCTCTCTATCTATGTCACTTCTGTCCTCACTCAACCCCCCCTCTTCCTACTCCATTTCTCTCTCTCTGACCCCCCCCCTCTCTCTTTACTCTTTCTCCCTCCTGTCTTTTTTTAAACCCTCTTTTCTGTTGGAAGTGTCAGCAAAAGTTCTTGTTGAGCAGCAGAAGAGGCAGGGAAGGACCAGGCTTCCAGAAATGAATGTGTGTATGTGTGTGTATATGCGTGCCTGCGCGTGAAGGTGAAAAGTGTTGGCTAAGTGAAGAGGCTAACTGTGAAGAGAGCTGACTGTGTAGGCTGTTCCTCTATGTGTTTTTTTTTTCTTTTTAAGAAAAAGCTCTGACAGCTGCAGTTTGATTTCTCGGGTTGTCAAAAGTCATCTTTGTTAGTTCTCTCTTCCAATGAATGGCAGTGGATTAGAAAAAGAGGCGTGTTCACACGCGGAGCTGTAGGTGGGCTTTGCCGGGAGAGGTTTCCATAAAGCAAAAAAGAAAATCTCATAACATTACCCCAGGGGCCTCTGAAAGGAGAAGAAAATCACACATTACTCCCGAGGCCCCCATTGTTTTACCTACTAAACCCAAGCATATCAAATGCCTACAGATCTCTTCCCTCCTGCTTCTGAACTTATAGCTGAGAGCCTGCATAGAAAGATACAAATTGTCTCTCGTGCTGTGAGGTTGCTGGAACATAAATTGAAGGGAGAGCCATTGTTGTCAGTGAGTAATACACTTAGCATTATTCATAAAGAAGGGGAGAAGATTAAAAGGTGATGGGGAAAAAAGGCACTTGACTGTGAGGCTGACATGGGAGTTACATATTGCCTAATGGTGGTTTTTATCTACTCCAATTGTCAGAAATAAATATCCTTGGGGTTGTATCCACTGTGCACGTCATTGTACCGATAGGAACAAAACAAATGACAGGCACAATCATGCATTGCTATCTGATTTGGTGCCAGCTGGTGCAAATTACAGTGCTAACTTATTACTGTTCAACTGTTGAGTACGTACGTATATGATTGAAATGGTCTCATATGAAATTACTTTCCTTCTTCTTATTTCTTTTGCTTAACATATTTGAATTAATTTAGTTGTTTTCCACTTGTATGCCAAATGCAGCATCTTGTTAATATTGTCTTCAAAGCGAGGTTTTGCGGCTTGTGCATGTGAGTGCATAAAGTAAGCAAAGTAATTTGTTTTAATGTGGGGAAACAGAAGAGTACCAGGATTCTGGCTCACGAAGCTTTATTGTCAATTTTGTCCAAAAAAACCCGCTAATAAAGCGCTTGTTAACCAGTTCTTTTAGGCCAAACTCTCCTCTGTGCTGAACATGTGTTGAAGATATGGTTTCCAGCATAATCAGTTGCTCACTTGAAAGCAGCTTCACTCAGAAGGGTTTGAAAGGCTAATCTGGTTTTTGGCACTTCTTTTCTTTCCCCCTCCCTCTCATTGCCTCGTCTCTCTTCAAGAAGAAGTCCCTGGTGTTGTTCCCTTCAGCCCCACAGGAGAGCAGAAAATACAGACTGGGTAAGGGTTCATTTTCCAGTTATTTGCTGGTAAAGCTTTGTTCAACATTCACAGTGCCCAGCAACACACTGAACACCTTTAACTCAGCGATTCTCTGATATTAGCTTACCATTAGCCATAAAGGCTTAATGTAGCCCTCAAAGTTTGCTTCCATTATATCAACAGTCTCAGTGAATCAGACATCTTATCCTCAACCTACTACAGCCTTTTATTGGAGCTGTCATAGGAGTCAGCAGTAAATTAAGCAGAGGGTTTGAGCAACAACCCCTTGACTTTTATTGAGGCCAGGGTCTAATTGTAATTCAACGGACCAGACCTTTTGTGTCACTGAGTACTTCATTTGCAGTTTGCAGTTTGCATGAACCCTGGAGACATTAACTTCGTCCCCTTCTCCATTCATTACAATGCTATTAGTCTCTGCGAATTGATCAATATATCATGTATAGAACATCTTGAATGTGGACGTCTGGCTCCTTTGTGAGCTCAGAGATAATGGTTTCTCCATTCAAGCTGGCTTGTAGGAACATGGAGATAAAGCAAGGCAGGGAAGAGTTATACCGCTCACAGCTATGGAGAAGGAGCTATCTCATCCAGATTATAAGTGGGTGAACTTAAAACGCATAAAAAGGGACAGTTTATTGTGAGATGCAGAGCAGCTCTGGAGGAGGGTGTAAAAGATCTGAAAGACTCAAACTGGCACCTTTTATTCTCCTCAGGCGTTCAGGAGGGAAGAAATCATCCATCCATTCTGCTTAGCAGTCTGATAGAACTGAGCCCGCTATGATGCAATGCCAGGCACCAATGGGAAAAAAAAGAAACAAGTCAACGATGCATGGGGCATTTTATGTGAGAGGCTGTTATTTGTGTCAAGAGTTCATTTTGTTTTTGTTGTACTTTTTAAATTCTTTTGATCAATTGTCTATGTATTAACTCTCCATTTTGATTGTATTGTTAAAGCTATATTTCCTTTGTTTTGGTACAAAAACATGCTGTAATTTGCCAGGATTTATGCTGTAGAGGCCAAATTGAGTCCTCCAAAATGAACTTTGTTTATTTTTAATGTATTAATATATATAAAAATATTTTACCTTAAACTGAAGTGGTGTGTTTAAATTTGAATACATTTTCTGAGTTTGTCAGACTTTTTAATTAATCCTTTACTAGATGATTGACTATATTTGGCAACTTCTGTGTTGTTGTTTTTTTCCTGTTTCTCACAAATTACAAACAATTGCAGCATGCTTTAATAAGTAATTATTTAAAGTATTGGTAAAGTCATTAAGGCTCCTGGAAATTTGTAAAGTTGTGGCACCACACTAATCACTTTTCATATTAACAGAAACACTGATTTGTGTTTTTTTACCTTGGATAGCGTCTACTCAGTGGACCTGACTGATACAAAAACATTTAATAAATGACAAAAATGAATTTAAATTACAATACACATTAAATTAGTGCAAAGGACGATATGTTAATTTTCAAACATATACTCAAGACCTCTAGTCATTCATTTATTGTATTGTTGAAAACCACATGTTTCTTTTTTGCAGATGAGTAGTGACACCATCAAAAAACATGATGTGGTAAGTATTGACTTTCTTAAGAAACTCATTGAAAAATATTTAGTTTTGTTTTTGAAGCTTTGAAATATACAATGTCTGATTTCAGTCAATTTTTACTTCTAAACAGTCTTCCTTTGGCACATATTCTGTATTCTTTAAGAACTTTAAAAACCAAGCCTTAAATTATCTGCATTTTGACTACTTCTTTGCATGGCTGCCACATCAGATCATTTGACGTGGCACAGATTTTATGTGTGCATATACTGTCGCTTATTCTGGTTCTACCTGAAGAGGTGCGGTTGAAGGTCTTGCCCAGCAAGCCACAGAGATGACCGGTCATTGATCATCAATTGAACCAGTTACAAGTTCCCTTCATTAATGCCAAAGCCACTGTCGTCCTCTTGAAATATTACTTAATAGCAGTCACTTACCCAATTTCAAAATATTTTAATGAGTGCCCGATAAGAGGTTAAGGACAAAATTCAGAAGTGGACTCAAGGCCTTGACCTGGTAAGTGATAGTCCAAATGGTGTATTAAAAAATTCCACTTGCACAAAATGAAAAGATTGAGCTCCCTTTTTTTGTGTTGCTGTGAAGCCTGTCAGATATTTGTCATATAACATTCAGCACAGTTGCAAAGACTTGAAATTCTGCTGATGAAAAAATAAATAGCTGTAATACATACATTTGTTCAAATGAAAAAGAAGAAAATTCAAATATCATTAATTGTGGCAAAAATCCTCATTCAGACTAGTAAAACATCCACTGCTGCTATTCACAAGTAGGCATTCATCTACATGTGTTAACTTGTCAAAAATAAACAGACAGAAAAGAATGTATTCACATCATTTCTCCTTTGAAGTACATCCTGTCCCTACACTGGCGTTGGGCCCTACAGATAGCGTGTGTGTGTGTGTGTGTGTGTGTGTGTGTGTGTGTGTGTGTGTGTGTGTGTGTGTGTGTGTGTGTGTGTGTGTGTGTGTGTGTGTGTGTGTGTGTGTGTGTGTGTGTGTGTGTGTGTGTGTTGCGGCAACCCTAGAGAAAGCAGACACAGAAGAAGGTTCTTGATAACATTTGTTGTTGGGGAATGAGATTTGGTACCTTTACTGAATCCCTAGAGGGCAGTAGTACAAATGTTTTATATTCAGAGAAGACTTGCTTCTCTGTGATAAGCAACTGTGATCCAATTGGCTCATGGGAGAGTGGCATGGGTTAGAAAAAAAAATAAATCTGAGAGCCTACTCAGACAAACTGCAGTGGAGGCATCCCTCTTAGACACGGAGGGTTGAAAAACTTTCTTTGTCTGTACAAGATGAAGTGACCACAGTCACTAAATACCCCTGAACTACTAGATTAATGGGTCATTAACATGAGCCAAATGCATGTGAGCGTCCACATGTTGAAGTTAAGGGGGTTTTAGAGGTTTAACCCTGGACCACTTCACTGTGACAGAGAGGGGAAGAGTGGATTCAGAGATGTGTACACTTTTGTTTTTGACACGTTTATCCCCATATTTACATTGTTATACCATATAGGATGGTATTTAGCTTCATTCACAAGAACATGCATGTCTATTTTAGATTGGAAGAACTTTGTCTTTTTTCTTCAGTCAGATAGAAATATTCCCTGCATATATTACAGGCAACGCAGTGATCTGTGAAGGACAAATTATTTGCTGATCTTGTGTTCCTCAATGTTGTAACTTCACTCGGATTAACGATAAAGTATCTAGAAACCAGAAAGCTACTTTTACTCTACTGATGAAACATATGCAGTCGTATCACAAAACCAATGTCACATTCTGTCCCTTGTGTTGTTACTTGATATTTACAGCAGTACAATCGATGATGTAAATGCATCTCGCTTGGCAAAATTCTTCTTCCTCTGAAAGTTAACCAAGGCACAGAGCTGTCAAACATACAGAATAGAAACCAGCTCATGTTAGCTGTCCTCTCTTTACATTTCCTCACAGAATGTTGACCTTTACGGGATGTCAGCATGAAAAAAAGTCATTTCATTCTCACAACCCTGTGGATTTCCATGCAGGTGCAGGTATGTGAGAAGGAAGGGGAGGAGGCAAAACTGTGTTTTCACTGTTTAATGTGTGCACATACACACATGGAGACACAGACACCAATGCACACACATTACTGGCTAACGGCCGTGGAGCCTGGGTTTGAAATTACTCTGCGGTGGCCCATTTAAATGAGCCTTAATTTAGCATCCTGCTGGCTCAATTGGGATTGTAATAGAACACATTGCACCTTGTCCTGCATCAGAAGCTGTCTCTCCCTTGCTCCCTCTCTCCGAGCCTCTCGCTCTCTCTCAGTCCTGGGAGAATTGATTTTTCCAAATGCAAGGGAACAAATCAAAGGACAGAATGATTGTGTTGCAAAGAGAAACGGTACACATGGCATTGCAATCAATTTGACTATTAACTAACCAATGTTTTCCTTCTCTCTACAAGAATTTTTGAGACTATTATGTAATGAGTTAGCAACACACAACTGTGTAGTAATTACCAGCTTGATAAACAAAAGCAGGGACATTAAATTGGTGAAGCCTTTAAAATTGTCAAGAGTTGAGGTATAAAACATGCGTCAGCATTAAAGTAATCATTACACAGTGTAATTGAATACAAACGCAACAGTGTAATTGCAACCCACAATCCTTGTTCTGTATCGTATTAAGACTGCTCTACACACCAATCTGTCTGTCAACATGACTTTTTCACTGACTTTGAGCATTCCCACAAACAACAGTCAAACACCACAGTAACTTTTCTTTTTGTGAACAACATTTTCTCTCATGAGTTAAACAGACGGCCACAGACATGAGTTCCAACTGAATACTCATTCATAAGAGAGAAAAAAAAAACTGACACAAAGTGATACAAAATATTTTTATTAAGCTGATTTTCAAAGCTTTTGAATGCCACACATTTGTAGATGCTGAATACAGATACAATAAGTTGTTCATCAATTTTAATATGGAGCAAAGACAATATATTGGGCTGGTCAGACTGCAATACAGTTATTTCAATTGACTATGTGTTCCCTGTGACTATGAATGAACGTCACCATCATCGAAAACGTGGTGTGCAGGTAACAACCGATAATGCAATGACAGTCACTAACACGCTACCTGTCAATTATGTTAGAATTGTTGCCATTTTAACCTCCCGGGACCTGCGTTCACATATCTGAACATAATTTTTGGGTTATCTCAGCCAGATTATTAATCTAGGTCTGGTCTAAGTTTAAATGTAATGAAGTCAATCATGTAGTGTTCCAATAGTGTAATACGATATGTGAGCTTTTGTCGTAGTGGTATTTTGCCAATAATCTAAGAAATTATTTCAATAACAAATAGCACCCAAAAAAGTATTTTTTGCCAGGTTTTGTGCAGTTTACTTATCAAAAATAGGTATAATGGATTGGACAGTCATCATATTCATTCATTGAGGTGCACTCCACCTGAAGTAGAGTCTTGATAGATTCAATCAAGTGAGATATCGTGTTATTAATGCTGCAAGATCATCTAAAAGTACATTTAAGGTGGCATCACAACATCTGCCCTATTGCAGCAGATCATTGTTGTTGAGAGCAATGGTGGAAACCGGGCATGTGTTTTGAATTGTTTACACATTGTAAGCGATCATGACACCACAATTATTTCTAAAGTATATTTACCCCAGCAAAAGGCATATAAAAAAGTGTAGAGGTTGATATGTGGCTAGTAAGTTACACCTACTGGCTATTTAGTGAACTACATATTTGTAATTATGCTCAGTTTTGTGTTGAATTCTGATGACGAGTATTAATTTATTTCCTACAGTGTTGAGCGAGCATGCATCATATCTAGTGGTGTTTCCAGGATCCTTTTCTGTTTGTGTACATGATTGACCAAAAAGTGGCAGAGGAGTAAATGTAAATCACAATTAGGTCCATCGTGTTATAGTTTGGTCCAGTGTTAAAAATGATACAGTGGAAGCATAATAAACTGGACAGAAATTGTCTTTTTCTGGACTGAAATGTATCAACAGGAAGATTAATCTAATGTGCAAAAAAAAAAAAATGCTGAGCTGGCTTAAATCCTTAGAGGCACTGGGTCGAGTTCTTGAAGATTGTCCAAACAACTTCCCCAAAAACAAAATATGCATCCCGGCTCAGCTGATTTGAAGGCCAATGCCATACTGCAACAATAAGTATTTCAGTTAAAGTTTTTAGAAGACAATCTCTGCTGTATGTTCACTACCTAAAACTTTTGAAAACAATTGTAGCTGAACAATACAACATGTCCTTGTTTTTGTTTAGTTTTTTTGTTTTTCTCCTAAACAAAAAGTGACTCCACCCTCCTCTTTTGCTTCCTTCCCACAATATATATCCTGTAGTGCCAAAGGAGCTCACCTTGACAGCTCCTCCAGTCACCCTGTTCTAAGTGGATGATTAAAAAGAAATGGAGGGGTTTTACTGGGGGCTGGTATGCGTGGCATCCCAAGAGTCCCCGCTCCAAGCTAGCCAAGCAGAGCGAGCTACAGCTGTCCTCCAAACAAGACCACCATCCTTTATTTATTTCTGCTGAAATATTGATGCATGTTATGAAAGGTTTAAAATAATGTGTCTGCCTTTTTCCTTTGCACCGCCACACTGTTTTCTAATGCATAAATAATTATTTCCGTGGACACTGCACGGACATGGGCTCCCTCACATTAGGTGGGGTGTATCCACTGTATCACATTCTTTCTGCCTGAGAGAAAATACCCATCCCTTGTAATTTCCTACACTTATACAATCGGCGATGACAGTAAATAATTGATGTATGAATTTAGGGCTGAAACTCCAATACAATATGACTTCATGTCAAGGGTTAGTCCCTACAGATTTGCAGTAAAATCATCTCACAAAATGGATTATTCCTCCCCACAAAAGGGGTATCCTTTTTTGAGTTGCTACCCCTTTCGAGTTTCATTGCGAGCACACACACACACACACACACACACACACACACACACACACACACACACACACACACACACACACACACACACACACACACACACACACACACACACACACACTCACACACAGAGCCATCCCTCAGCCGCCTCCCTCTTTTCCAATAGAGAAAGGAGATCCGGGTTGAGCAACCCCCTTGATGAGGTCTTGCTTTGCATGGCTGGTGATAACTGAGAGATTTGGCCCCATTATTAGTCCAGGATATGTTTTGTTTTTGAACGCAAATGGGTTTTTCACAGTGACATGAACTCGGTTTTGATTGTGTCGGTGAGGGAGTGAGAGCCAAGTGCAGTACAGGGAGCACTTCTCATCTCAATATCTGTGCTGTGATGTACAATTACATCTATAAATTTGCTGGCCAGATCCATTTGTGAGATAAGAAAGGAGGGAAAGGAGATGAAAGGTGAACAGAGTGGAATAGTAAATTCACTCTGTATGCTTCAATTAACACGCTGTGGCAAGTGCAGCTGCTTTCTCTGCTGAATAGTTCAGACACATCTCTCTGGTACTGTGTATGGCATGAGTCTTACAACATTATTACAACATTTACTTTTATTCAAGATATTGGCTTAACATGATGATAACAATAAAAGCTGTCAGTCTTTAATATTTACATTGCTAATTAAATTAAACTTTCAATGGATCACTTTGTGCATTAATGTCATTATATTGCTAATGTTGATTGAGTTAACTCTCATGTAACGAGGGTGCACATTACACATTTCTTCATCTCACATGTTCAGTATTATTATACTATATGGACATTTTAACCATCCATATTAGGAAGGACAGTTAAAATGTCCTCTTCAACATCTTTGTTTGTTTAGTGTAGTGAGTTCGCTACTAAAACAGCTGCCAAAGCTGCTTAACTGGTGCAAAACATTAATTCAGCATTGTCATTTCATTCTGACTGTAAAAAAAAAAAAATCCAGAAATCTTGTCAAAGTGAAACCAAAGAAGTGTAACCCTACATTTCTTGTTGGAGTACTTTTAGGTGCGGCGTTTGTTTCCTTGTTATAATAGAATAACAGGTGATAACTTTGCACGATGCTTGACAACCTAATGAAAATACCGTTTCATTGGGAAAATATGCATACATGCTCACAAGATCACTTTGTAAAACATCCAAACTCAAAAGCATGATCAGCATTCCAGCCATATGATACAGCATTGCCATGTGATGTCCTGCAACTCACCTTAATACCCTCCGCAGAACCAACCAGCATCAGACCCAAATCATGGGGGGATAATTACGTTAGGGGGCTTTCACAACAGCACTGTTCAGTCCAGACCAGAGTTCGTTTCAGGGATAGTCTGCATCGTTTGAGCAGGTGTGAAAGTTCAACCGTGGGTCTCTGTTGATTTGCAAGTGAACTGAGGTTCGGTCTGCAGACAGCGTGAAAGTGCCAGGTACTATCCAGCGGAACAAGCAAGAGAAAGTGACATAGAGCACAATGGGTTTTTGGGTATTAAAACCCAAGATATAAGCACACTATCCCTGTCAAACGTTGTACAGAATATAACTGACCAAAACTATAAAACGTATGGCCTGTCCTATCAACCTAAAAATAACTGCATTTTAAAAATCATCTCCTTCAAGCCCAACACGAACAGCGTGATACATTGACAATTCTGATCACATTACAACAGTGAGTCATACACATCGAATAAATTCCTGTAAAAAAAATAAAATAAAAAATTGAAGACGTATCTACAGATCAAGATTGTTATTGAGAGGTAATGAGTGAGTGAGTGAGACAGATACTGTTCAGATATGAGGCGGTCATTCTCCACAGCCTCTGGGGTGTTCTCCAGACATTTATCATCAACAGAAATGACCACAGGACCTGCCCTGACTCCTGGGAAGCTGGAGGATCAATGACATCTTCGCCTTTTCCCCTCTTCCTCGTTTTAACTGCACTGGCTTTGGAAGCAAGAAATGCTTGGGGCAACACAGACGTCCTGGCAACCACCCCCTTCTTTGTGTGTGTGTGTGTGTGTGTGTGTGTGTGTGTGTGTGTGTGTGTGTGTGTGTGTGTGTGTGTGTGTGTGTGTGTGTGTGTGTGTGTGTGTGTGTGTGTGTGTGTGTGTGTGTGTGTGTGTGTGTGTGTGTGTGTGTGTCCAGGTCCGCGAGTGTACCCTTGACCACCTTGCACTGTAATCACTGCACACAGCTGCCACCTGCTTCTTTCTCTCGTTCACTCCAGCCTTCCCTCCATCACCCCCTCTTATACCATAAATGGTATGATCTCAACAGTGGATCCTAATGTCTCTCGCCATGATTAATCTGATAAATAATAAATATATCAATCTAGCCTCTCGACAAGGACTAATTCTAACCAGCAGGAAGGCACAAGCCCCCTTTAACTGCTGCCTGTAGCTGCCAAATTAATTATTTAATGATTAATTCTTTAGGAAATGGGAAAGTTTTGATTAATACTGCCCAGGCATCTGTCTTCAGTTGTTTGATGTATGTCAGAGAATCCCCCCCTTGCTGTCTTTCCCTTCGACCTCACAAGCACACACAAAATAGACACGCACGCACGCACGCACGCACGCACGCACGCACGCACGCACGCACGCACACACACACACACACACACAAACACACACACACACACACTCTCCCCGGGTTAGAAGAGAGACGTTTTAGCTCTTATGAACAAAGCCAGAGGCTACTGTCACTGAGATCAGATGCTGAATATCTCACAATAAATTACAGCTGGATCTCAGAGGCCCTCATCCTTGAACCTTGAACATGTCAGCTTTGGATAACACCCCCCAGCTCCGATGTGTGTGTGCACATTTGAGTGAGTTTCCGACCCTATTTACTAATGGAAACCTCTAAGGCCCCTGAGTCCCTATACATTTTTAATGAAGTCAAATTGTCATTTCACTTTGCTGTTTGCTGTTCAAAAAGGGAAAGAAATGTTGAATCAAACACAAATGTAATAAATTGTATGTAGACACAACAAAGGACAAAAAAGACATAACTGTTTGGCATGGAGAGAGCGAACAGTGTGTTTTTGGGATGACCGAATCACAAAAGGGGCAACATCACAACACTCTTTACTTTTCACACTGCAGTATTCATTAAGAAGCAATTGAGCTACATAGTCAGTCCAATGATTGATCACCAACAATCAATGATGGCAACATATTCAGTTTAAAACATGAAATAAAATTAGCCGCGTTATTTTATTTTATTTTTTTGCTTCTTTTTTCACAATGAGGTTTTTATTTTCAAATCTTGAAGTTGGCATTTCTAGGTATTTGTTTGTAAAAGTATAAGTTAGAAACATAAACCCTGTAAAAACACCCACAGAATAATACTTCACTCTTTATTTATATTTGAACTTCTGGATTTATTTACCAGTAACTGCAATTTAAACTTGACATTTCTTAAAACTGTGTACCTCCTTCTTTAAGAAGTAATCTGTACAGCACAAGAGCAATGCTATCTTTCTGTCTTTTGACAAGGAAATATATGCTAAAGCAGGTTCAGGTATGATCGTTTTTTCTTGCAAGATTTAATAGGTAACAAAAACTATTTTAAATATTACTTTATGGGCTAAGTACATGCTATTGTTGAGTTCCAGTGCACTGTGGTGTTGCTGCCTGGAATGTCAAAGTCTTTTCAAATCTTCAAAGAAACATAAATATATAGTTTTGTTTTTTCATTTCAGTACATGACTGTCAAAAGGTAATTATGCTACTGACATTGTCATGTGTAGTTGAGGTAAATAAAGTTATGTGATGTCTTCCAAACACAAGGTAATTGATTTCTCTTCTCACCTGACCTGCTTCTTTGCTCCTGCCATACTCTCTTTTGCCACTAGGGATCACCATATGCGAATGTAAAGAATTTGCTGGTTGAACCATTAACACCTGTTGTCATCGATCTAAAATGAAAACCATCTAGTTTTATATATTTGAATTGAAGATAGGTAAGGTTCAGCAATGGCACGCTACAAAACCCTGAGGAGAAACATTAAAACACATGCACACGTTGCACTCCATGGATTACTAACGGTAGCTCCAAAATTTGAGACGGGTTATTAACTAATACAGCAACATTTTTGTATATTTGATTTATCTCCTTTCCCTGTAAACACAAGTGTGACACATCAGATTACAAAAAAACAACAACAAAAAAAACACTCTGAACTGCAAATATATTCATAAAGATGAGTACAATGAAAATCTGCCTAATCACCACCCCCAGTTTTCCATTTCAAGCCACATTTTTTTAGGAAGTCACAATTGATATCAAATATAAAGAAATATAACTTTATCAGTTCGGGTATCCTGGTAATGATTATAGAAGGAAAAACGTGTGAAAAATGATGAGTGCTATAAATACTGTATCACCTGTAGATCTTGCATGAGGCACTTATTTATAAACTATTTAAAACTTTTGAGTAAAAAGGAGGCAATATGCTAATGCTGCTAAACAACATCCCTCCCAATTCATCAATGCTTCATTCTGAATCCTGATATGGCTCCTCCTTGTTCCTTTGACCCAACGCTAAAAACCAACGTGCCCTCGGGGTGACGAGAGGAGGACCTCCCTTTAATGGAGACAACAACCCGACAAATCTCACTCTGTCCTCAGCGATGTATTTCCACACCAAGACAAACCTGCAAACAGGGATATAGACATATATCCACAAACACAAAACACCACTTGCAAGCACTAAAACTGAATGTTTGTTGCTGAGAAAGACAGGAGGCCGGCAACTCACTGTCAGATTGACAGACTGCATTGTCCGAGCGAGCTTTGGTGGTTGTAACAAGCATCAGGACATTAGAGCAAACAAAAGCAGCATTGGGAGTGTCATCAATCAATCGGCTGACAGTTGACTTCAGTCTGTTTGTCCCACGCTCTGCATAATAAGTGATTGGATCGGAGCTAATTAGATATTGGGTAATCAATCATTGCCAACAAGGCACTTGGCCGGCTGAAGGGACTCTCCCTTTGCGTGTGCCTGTTGTCATGAAATAAATTAGAAATAAAAATTATTTAGTGCCAGCCAAAAGGTAATTCCCACCAGTGAGCTGTCTAACCGCTGCCTTTGTGCAAAAGAGACACATGCAGAGGGGAAGGGGAGGGGGGTCTTGTGTCCTAACCAATTACTGAAATATTCAGTTGAAGAATTTACATAATATATGAAGTAATGAAATATTGATATATTTACTTGGGATGATGTTTTACTCTGCATAAACATGCTCCTAACAATATGTCCACAAGGAAGCCAACAATTTTCATATCCAGAACAACACTAACACACATTATTTAATGATCTTTGTGGATTCAAACAAATCTACATTTGTATCAGTGGATATAGAGCAAAAAAAAAAGATGTTACTGAAATAAATCTTAGTTGAGTAAACGGTCATGTTACCGTAGCACGTGCAGTAACTACAGAAAGTGGATTTAGATCGGATGCATAACATTACTCCAAGTATAAAGTTCCTGAATGACTTCAGTGTGAAAAGTGAAGTTTGTAACTTGTTACATTCCTGATATCTGAACCACTTCAGACCAGAGCAGATGGTATGATATCAGGTAGCCGTCTCAGTCCCCAATTCATTTAAAATCACATTTGAAAGTCTACCGAGAGCCAACTGTGCCAATGAAACACACGATGTATTTGTAGTGTCATAGTTTGTTCCCAACTTCTCCCTTCATGCTGTCAAAACGTCTCCCCCATGCCTTCTCTTTGAGAGCCCAGCCAACACTCTGGAGGTACAGTGTTTGCTGCTCGTGTTTTTTGTTTTTTTTTTCTTCCCACCCTCAGGTAGCCGCGGTAAGATGCACAATGTGAGTCCCTGCTAACACCACGAGGACAGGAAACATGCAGTTGGGGAAATCACAAGACACAACAGAGGAAGACAGAAGGAGGAGGAAAGAGAAGAGTGAGTGTGAAAACAAGTATGTGACAGAAAAGTACAAGTGAACGAGTGAAGGGAGTGTAAAAAAAAAAAGGAAAGAAAGGAACAAATGAGGAAATGAGTGATAGCGAGAGAAAGGCTGTCCGCGGCTTGAGATGGAAGGAAACGCTCTTTTATTTATTTATTTTTACACAAAGCCTGAATGTAAGTAAGTGAAGCAGCCAGCTGGGCCTCAGTCTCTCAGCAGTGTGTCGGAGCCTGTCACCGCCGCTGCCACCGAGACAGCTACAAGTTTACAACAGCTGCCGACTAATGTTTGATCAGTGATAAAATATGCCGGGGTGACAACACCATGCTGCCCATGCATTTGTGGGGGCCTTCCACATTAAAGATTCAGTGCCTGGCAAGTATAGACGGCCCTGATGGTCTCGGTACTGCTGCCGCTCCCCTCCCGCTCCCGCTTCCCCAAAGGTACACTCGGGGACGGAGACAACTTCACAAGATGTCAGAAACCATCTCCGTTTTGTGTTCACCAGGCGAGTCTTCCTCTGAGTAAACCAGGCCTCATGTCAGCTTTTGAACCGGGTGACCAGTGCTGAGACTTCAGCTCCACACAGAGAGACGGAGTCTTACAACAAAACTGTGGGTTTAATGTGCGTCTGCTGATCAGCATACAATGATCCTATGAGCTTTCTGATGTCATGACAAAAGACTAAAAGAAGAGACAGTCGTGTGAAATTGACAACATAAAGAAACAAAATGTCATGTTTTCTAACATGTTTTGTGATTAAAGAAAAGATTTTTCTGTATGACTGAAGGGATAAAAGCCTAAAAAGAGTTGTAGTCCATATTTTGGGAAATAAGTTAATAAATAAGCAGGAGAAAGCAAAACATGTTATTTAAATATGATAATACTTTTACCAGGATGTACTTCGTACTGAGTAGAAGTAATGAATTACAAAGTAGTAAAAAGAAAAAGTACTTTTACGGGCATTTTTCTTTCAAATATGTAATTCTATTCATAATCTAAAGTTAATTTACAGCATTTAATCTACATCACAACTTTTATAATAATGACTCACTACTGAGTGTACTCACAATAGAAAATGATAGGATTTGAACCTTTATACCTGCATCTTTGTACCCAAAAGATTTAATCTTTTCATAGAGAAAATTATATTACTGTATATTTATGTTCGCTTAAAAAAAATTCTTCAGACTAATGTTTATGAAAATAATTTTCAGATGAATGTGTTTTCAGTGTAGATATTGCAGAGACAAATTGAATTGAATGCTATTAACAATATAATTAACCAGTTAAAAAAAACAACTTTGAGTTTTGGAAAATTGTACTTCCTGCATTCCCTTGAATGTTTCACCGACAGGTTTCTCTTGTAATTCTGTATAATTTAGGCATTTTAACAATAGCTGTACTCAAGTTAAGTTTCAGTGCTCTTTCCATCCATTATTCAATATTTTGAGGGTTTAGAAGATTATTAAACTCCGCTTCCCCATTGACTATGGTACGCATCATTTTCTGTCTCCTTTTCTCGTCCTTCCTCTGTCTGAGGCATTTCCAGCTGTCTGGTTGTCTGTTTGTTCGCAGTGAAGCCAACAACGTGGACATGCCAAGGAGAGTCTCCTGGTAAATGTCAACTGTCAGTGAATTGAAACCTCCTCATCAATCGCCCTGCCATGGAGTTCTGGGTAAGAGAACCCCTCCGAGGAACACCGGCGAGATAGAGAAAGCAAAAAGAACGAGAACACAATGGCACCGAATAACGAACGGAAGGCATGGTATAAAAAAAATGGGAGAGAGAGAGAAAGGGGAGAATATAGACGAATCAGATTTCTCCTCCCCAGTGACAAGGTCCTCTGACAGTTTTGTTGCTGGCAGTCTGAGCAGTTGGCTATGATTGCCAGAGTGCATTAGAGGCCCCGTGTGTAATTTGACATCTCAATATTGAAATAGTAATGCATCCCCACACAGCATAAATTGCTGACTCGTAATTGGATTCCAGACATGCGGTACAGAGAACCGAGATGTCCTTGCAAGCTTGATAATGCTGTGTCATGGTGGCAGATGACGGAGCTACCAAAATAAGAAAGGAGAGAGAGTTTGAATTTTATGTCAGTTTGTGCCGTGGAAATTATTCAACCGTACCCAAATACTGAAGTTACTGAAGACACATCAAGTCAAGTACAACCACTGCAGACTTACACCCAAGCAGTAGGTTTGTTTGCTTTTTTTTTCTTTTCTTTTTGTTCAGTAGCAGCTTCTTGCCCATCTAAATAATTCAGTCCGAGTGAGAATCGGCATATCTTACAGCATACTTAGCGTGCCAAAAAGAGCAACAGACAAGGGACCGGGAGCCTGGCTTCAATTAGGTCTTTTGTTACAGACAATAGGGCGACAAATTCATTTTGTTCGAATGCCCGCTGCATTGTGAGCCATCAATTTTGTACCTGGCTCCTTCCTCCACCCTCTCTGCCTTCTTCTGTTGTTTTTTTTTTTTTTTTTTTGGTTTCGCTTATGCTGTTGACGTCTGTGCCCACTCCCTTTCCCTGCTTCATTTTATCATTACACCATGAGCCCCAGGTATCAGGTGTGTGTGTGTGTGTGTGTGTGTGTGTGTGTGTGTGTGTGTGTGTGTGTGTGTGTGTGTGTGTGTGTGTGTGTGTGTGTGTGTGTGTCCACAGCCTTGGGTATTGTGTTACTTGGGATCAAGTGACGGTGGAGCCTCGAAAAGAGTCGGCTATTCTTCGGGGTCGCTGAGATACTGCCGACTAATTGGATGAGGTGTAAGTCAAGCCAACAGGCCTCAGACTTTGATGTGACACGCTGGAGAGAGAGAAAGAGAGGGAAGGAGACATGAAGGTGCTGCACACACGTCAGTGTTTGTTCCAAACACAGACCCTTTGTACCCACCTCCACCTGTTCACATATGCTCGTGCACGCCATGCAAATGCCGTCGATCCACTTCGTTTATGGCGGTTCATTAATTTTGCAGGCAGTTCTTTGGTTTCCTTATGTTTAGCTACTTGCTTTTCATTTGCTCCTCCTTGTTTGTTTGCTGTTTCATTGTATGGAGGATATGTAGAAGGTAATTGACCAAAGCTAGCACGTTGTATATTTTTCTGCCTTGAGAAACAAAAAGCAGTTCTTTTCAGTTTCACTTGTTGTTTAACGCTTGAAAATTAAAAAGTGATGTGTTAAGTTTGTGTTGTGAGATGTGATATTAAAATTTCAACAATACGTTTTGTCTTTGAAGATGTGAACTCATTTTTCTATTGGAATAAAATCTTTAGTCAGAGTTGTTTTGCTAGATATTTGACAAGATCTAAAAAAAAATCCAGAAAAAGGCACATGGTTGAAAGATATTTGTTCTGATATATTGATTTTGGGACATGTAGGCTTTTGTGTGTTGTAAAATAATTTTCATTTGCATGCAAAGCACTTTTCCCACTATGACTCACATGACATTTATTCAAAATACAAATGTAAACATCGTAAAAAAAAAACAAAGCAAAAATAATGAGAGCTGATCATTGTGGTAGAGCAACAGGAACCTTCACAAAACTTATTTTAATCGACAAGTTGAGGATTATGTGAATGACATAATGAAACAAAGGGTGTCTTAGATCTATCAGCTATATAAAGTGTGTGTGTGTGTGTGTGTGTGTGTGTGTGTGTGTGTGTGTGTGTGTGTGTGTGTGTGTGTGTGTGTGTGTGTGTGTGTGTGTGTGTGTGTGTGTGTGTGTGTGTGTGTGTGTGTGTGTGTAAAATTGTGCAACAGTGTTGGCCTTTATCACTATAATTTCAATCTCATACTTTTGCATTTTAATTGAGTCAATCTAAAAAAAAAAAATGACTGGGGGAAAAACATGCTTTTCTGATGTAATACCATCAGATACTTAAAAGACGAAGCTTGTCACCGGCTTGTTCTTCTTGTGGCCTAAAGAGTTTGAAAAAAAGAGGCAGTCGGAGAAAAAAAGATGGAGCGATGGAGGGGAAAGGGGGACTCGAGGGGTGAGGTTACAGCAACAGCTGGTGTATCCTGGGATCTGGGCCAGGATGTCGACTCTCTCTTTCACTTCCCATCTGCTTTCATATTACCTACAATCCCTCGTCTACACTCCCTCTTGCTTTTACTCGCTGTCCTTAACTAATGTAAATTTCTATGTTCTGACATGTCTCTCTACCTCACCCCCCCCCCTCCATAAGGATAAGGATACCCCGCAAAAAACCCAGACAGGAAACCTGCTACATTGTAAGCAACTACGAGGTCCAGCTGTGGACCAGACAGTGTGATCACTTCCTGTAAAAAACGTAATCCCGATACACATCGGGATTGTGACGTGTATGATGATCCTCATTAAAGTGACCTTTAAGGGTAACATTTTTCTGCATTATTGAAGAGTTATGAGTTTTTAGGAACCTGTAATCAGAACACAAACAAAAGAGTTGATCCAGTAACATATCCACACCATTACAGGCATCACATATAGTCAGGTACAGTATAACGCAGAGCAGAAACTGTTTCAAGACATTGTAATCACCCATACTGACCTTTAAAATATTCTGTAAAATAACTAAATCAAGGTCAGCAGCTGCATGCAGTCACATACTGTGTATATATACATACAGGGTTTATGTGGGCGCCACACCTTACTGCCACATTGTTGATTCCTTCCTAAATGTCACAGTATATGCCATATTCAATGTAATTATGCTGCAAACACATTGTAGTCCCTAATGTTGCACGCTTCATTCACCAGGTTCAATTGTCTACAATTTGGTTTTTCAAATGGTAAAATCGGAGACAGTCCATTGTATGTTCCAGAGCAAACTGACATGTCCCCACATTGTGAAAATAATCCTTTTAATATGTGTGAAATAATTTTGTTTGAATAATCCCTAAAATCCCCAGTAAGTATTACAGGGGAAGAAATGGCTGTAAAATGAGTATTTACACAAGAAAAGAGAGAATCATTAAGGGTATTTCACTGCAAGGGTAATTTGGCATGCAATTTGCAGTAAAATGCTTGAATCAAAAAAGGAGAAAAGAAGAGGATTGTGAAAAAAAAATCTGGCTCCATAGGCTTCTCATCTGCCTCGAACTAACTCATCCTGCCACCGTGCATTGTTAGAAGTGCTACTTGCTCTCTCTCTCTATTCACAGTGGACTTTAATCTTAAGCGGGAGGCACAATCATTGGAGTGGCTGTACAACTGTGGGGACTTTTTGATTTGGAGGGCTGTTTATTAGCTTGAAGCATCTGGGCAAGGATTGTGTGATTAATTGGGGTGAGCTGCCCCTGATATAACAAGGTCAGCCCTCACCAAGCCTTCTCCACTCTTTCCATTTACATCAGTTAGAGGGGTAGAGCTGCGCCTTGGGCTGACACACGCACGCACACACACACGCGCGCGCGCACACACACATCTGAGAGAGAGACCGAGAGAGAGAGAGAGAGAGAGAGAGAGAGAGAGAGAGAGAGAGAGAGAGAGAGAGAGAGAGAGAGAGAGATTGTGTGTGTGTTTGGGAGTTACGATATGAACCATGCGATGGATAAAACTGTGCGTGAGAGAGCGAGAGAGAGAGAAATAGAGTGAGCGAGAGATCATATGTTACGCCACACAATCTTAGTTTAAATTTAGCTCAAAGAGTGGCCTTTAATTAATTTAATGCAAATTAGACGTTTTGCTGAGTGTTTCTGTGCTTCTTCAGCCACTCCAGCTTAAGCCACCATACCACATCAGCCAATTAAAAAGCCAGCATGTCACTGCTAAAAGAGAAAGGTATAGGATGTTTAAAGAACCTTTATTCTATTCCATGCGTTTCTGTTTATTTCACATTCATCTCATTGTTTATTTTTTTATTCAGCACTGGTTGATTTTACTCACCTGTCAAGCCTAAGCAACCGATTGGCTCTCTCAGAAGTATGTGTTGCAAATTGAGTGTCAAATCATCCTCTGGCTTTTGTTTCTTGGTCCCCGATTAACTTTATATTCATTAGTAAATCATATTATATGCTCATCAGCTTGGAATCCCCTTCTGCGCCAGTGGCAGTCCACCCACTCACAGAAATGATGAATGTTATTAAACAGGCGCGTGCATCACACACACACACACACAGAGGGAGAGACAGCATGTACAGTAGGGGGCGTCTTCTACTCCATCAGACAGAGGGCTGCCTTGTGTCAACTTCCTCTCTCTTTATCGCTGGCTTCCTCTCTCACTGCTCAAATATGGGATGAGAAAGTGATTTGTTTGTGTTTTCAAGAAAACGAACGCTAAATCATTAAAAATAACATGCACGTAGTTTGTTTTCCCTTAATGCTACATGTTGACACAGCAGTTTTCAGGTCACGAGCAGCAGAAAAACAGGCCGTCACACAATTCCTGATTGAAGGAATTTCTGATTTTGTTATCTTTTCTAATTTATATGTTCTAAGTATCATCTAAACCAGGGTTGTCTAAATTGAAAAACAATACACGGGCAGGGCCTCGCACCTTGAGGTGAAGTTTCCACATTCTTTTTCTTAAAATGCTACCTTATTCAAGACAGTGCTAACTCAGAGGTACGGTACAAGCAAGCGCTCATTTTATATGTGGGCAATATTTCATTACAGTTGCCGATTGTTCTGCAGAACTATTAGGAGCATACCAGGATCCAGAATAGACCCTCAGACTGTACTTTGGACATCTCTGATCTAAACTTTGATCTCTCCTTTTGTATTCACCTGAAGTTTCTTTTTTCACTTCACATTAACTATACAATTATTTACTGATTTCCATCATACCTATCCTATACAATTAATATGTCTAATAGCCAATAATATAACTGGAAACGCTGACTTATTGGTCATCAGATGTAAAAAGAAAAAGTGAAGGAGGGAGGAAAAAAATGAAAACAATAGAACAGGAAAATAAAAGAAATAAAAAAAAGATGGCTGACCACAACGTATTCTCCAGCATCAGATAAGGAGACAATATGTGGATGAACATATGTTTTCGACTGTAGATTATGACGGAGCACTGTTATTTCCTGTAAGAATACACTTTCAATTTCCTGCCCAGCACTTTAGTTTTATTACAATGATAACACGATAGCATCAGCTGTAGCCATGGGGACGAAACCAACAGTGCTTACAATAGAAGAGAGTGATAAGAGAAATGATGTGAAAGACAGAATAAAAGAGAGAGGATAGGATATGGCTGAGAACAATCAGTCCCTGACAAAAGTCTGCTCGCAGCTTAGCAGGATGATCACAATTACTATTATTTAACTATTAGTTACAAAAGACCGTGTTATAAGGAAACTCATTCTCTCAATTATGATTCATGAGTCTCTTTCAAGGAATTTTTATTAGGTTTCTTTGTGGTCTCTGTTCAGTGTAATTGTTCACACTGGACTCAGTGAACAAAGGCTTTGTATTAAAAGAGTGATATTACATCTGTTGGGTCATTTCCTAGCATGTGTGAATAGGATTTCATAAACTGCTCACTTTAAAGCCGCATTTGTCTATAGTAAAGGAATCAGCTCTTGAGACATGTTATTCAAGACATATGAGACGAGAGTGAAGTTTTTGATCAAAAATATTATTATATGTATACATATTTCCAAAAATTTATTTAAGAAAAAAAAAAGTGAAATAATTGGAAAATTATTCCAATGATTTTTGTTTGCATGTCCATCTTCGTATGTGGAAATGTGGTGAAAAGAGTATTTGTGTTGTACGTGCAATGCACATCAGGCACATGCAAGTGTGTCCCTCCTGTCTTCTCCCTTGTCCTTGCGTACCCTTTGGTTGATGACCCCATGCTTCTACAAAGGTCCACAAACTGATTTCCTAGCAGCACCGCAAATTTCCAGCCAGGTCCTGATCCCCACTTAGACCAATTGGAGTCAATTTGTTATTGCAAATATAAATGTGGTAACTTGTTATATCCAGTGAGCCGGGCAGGGGGGAGGCCACTGGCAAAGGCCAATGCTATTTTCACTTCTGACCCTTCATTGAGGCAAGCTTTTGTTTGCTTAGGCATTCAGCTGCCAATCACAGCAGAGTTTTTCATTAAATTCACTTGAGAAAACTCCCACATCCCAACTGGGCTGCCACCACAAGAATCCATGGAGGATTCTTCTGAAAATAACCCAGGAAGAAATGTTGACCTGCTTCTCATTGCTATGGTCAAATATGCCCCGTAAGCAGCCGGGGAAAATATACTTATAAAGTACATCATTTTCGACAGTGTGCACTTAAAAACACAGTCTAATATTTCCAGAACAACACACTTTACTAAGACTGACTTCCTGTCAGTGCACAAGGTTTTGTAATGTCGGAATACATATTTGACAAGCACACATGGAGCGACTGTGTTATGTGGGCAGTAACTGTAAGAAGAATGGGCACCAGAAGTGTGAACCCTTGCCTTACTGTTTGGCCTGGGAGAGCACACACATAAAGACACACACGCTCTGTCGGCCTGGTCTGATTCCTCCTGAAGCAGTTGACATTTCCCCCAGAAGGATAATTGAGGAATAACATTTGCGTTACAATTTAACATGACCCCTACCTTTGAAAGCCCTTTCATATTACCCAGCTGAAGATGGCTGCTGACACCTACTTAGGTCTGGTGGGGGCAAAAGGGTTGATGTGTGTGTGTATTTCTCAATCTTTTCATTTTTGTCTGTTTTTCTACACCACACTTATACTTTCTCTTTAGCATGTGTGTATGATGATTTTTCTCTATGTATTTGCTAAATATGTGTATATTTGAGTACTTGTGTTGATAACTGGCTGGCACCTGTGAGGTACATGGATGGCTTTGGGCTCAGTGACAGAGTATTGTTAAAGTTGGAGGAAGGAAAGAGAAAAGAGCTCATTATTACAATGGCAGAGTCACTGTCAAGAAGAGCTGCACTGACCTTTTCAAGTCTTTGCAGAGCAACTATTAAAAAAATGTATCTACGTTGGGGGGGATGGTGAGTGCACGCAAGTGTGTGTGTGTGTGTGTGTGTGTGTGTGTGTGTGTGTGTGTGTGTGTGTGTGTGTGTGTGTGTGTGTGTGGCAGTGTGCACATTTTTTGTATGTGTGTGCAGGACTCAGAGGTAGTGACATGAAGCACCCGCTAAAAGCTGAGGTTAATGGATTGACTGTTACCTGTTCTCAAGGCTTAACATTGGACCGTACACAAGGGGAATCATCCGTGTCTGCTTCAACAGGCTCAGAGCTTCTCCTGGAAGGCTAAATTAACAGAGCTGCGGCTTGTTTGTTTTAGGGAATTTTGGAGGGTTTATCTCGGTCCAGGATACAAGGTCGAGACACAGTCTTTAATCACTGTACCACACAGTGATGGCTTTATCCTGAGGTGCTGGGTGGTGCTTTCACTTTATTCTCTGTACACTGTGGACATAATCCAAAGAAACATTTGTGCTGTGAAACAGACATCAATTACACTGCACAGTGCAGTTAAAAGCTTTGCCTTCTGCTCAGACCAAATGCACAATGTCCAGATTTTGTATTCATTGAGATTTAGAGGTTATTTTGACACATACTCAAGCAATTAATGCGACACATAATGCAGGTTCATCAGAGCTATTAAGCAGACTTTAATAGGGAATAACAGAAAAATGAAAGTTGTGCATATCTGTGTCCTTTAACAAAGATTGTTTAACCTTTAGTTGACCTCCTGATTGTTTTACAAAGAATATGTACATGCTTTCAGACTGACGTGGTGTATTCTATATTTCAAAAACCTGTAAACCTTGGAAACATCTCATCACATTCTAAATGGTTAGGAAGGGTTGGAATTTAAAAAAAGAAATAGTTAGCAACATGCCATGCATTTTTTGTTCAAGGCCCAATAATGTGAAGCTGATGACGGCCCCCAGTATTGTTTGCTTTCACTGGTCTGCTCTCTGCTGGTGGATAAATCACATATACCTCTAAAATCAGGATCAGTAACATTGTCCTCATTGGAGGTTCTGGGGTTTCCATGGTTACACAGCAAGCCTCATGGCAAGTTGAAAAAGGTGAACTCAGACTACAACAGCAAACAGCTGTGTACATTCCTGAGAGCAGAAGACAGCTCTGCTTGTCCTGTCAATGACCTCTGTCGCATGATGCTGGAGGAAGTGGTTCCATTGCTAGTTACACTTTAATTTCCACATTTATCCATGTTCTTCAAGATTTCAGGACAGAACTCAGGGTGGTTAACATCATTTCCCAGAAAAAAAATGTTTGGGTGTGTTGTGATGGCCCAGTGATGGACCAGTGAACGACTCGGGATTCACCTGGCCTTTCACTGGATGGATGGATGGATGGATGGATGGATGCTGCAACAATGAGAACTTCCCCATTGTGGGACAAATAAAGGCTTATCTACTCTCAAACATATACATGAATGGATGCCATCACTAAACTGCAAATAGTGAAAACCACAATATCGTTCCAACTTAGAAGTCTCATAATTGTCAATAATGAATATCCAAGTGTCATCATGCCAAAGGTGTCATTATTATAGAGTAGAACTTCAACATTAACTGCACCTTTATTCCATAATACTCTTCCCATTCCTCTTCATCAGGGCAGCCAAGCACACCGTTTCACACCAGCTTCCTCCATACCAACTGCCTTCCACTGATAAATGAGAGGATTAGTGACTGGTACACTTTATTAAAAAGTAATAACAATTTTTGTTGGCACCCTTCACGTGGTAAGGAGCGCCATGAATCACAGGATATTGGCTGTCTGTATCTGATGAATGCATCGTTTACCAGCCGAGGAGTTATTTAGTAGCAGCTATTAATTTAAATCACATTTATCTCTAGCTTGAGCTCAGGACGGCGGAGACGACAGAAGCACAGCGGAGGAAGGAAAGCTGGGAGCAAAGAATAATACTTCACAGAATGTATACTGAGGTTTCGTATCAATAACGTTTCCTTTGGTATGCCTGAAATAACAATTTTGATAGATATTACAACTGGATTCGGTGCTTTACAATGTACTGTGAGCTGTGTAATACTGACTATGGTGAACTGGACCTCTTGTGTACAAAAGGATGAGATTAAATATGAATGGATGGTTGGAATATGGGTATATTTATACATGAGCTGTGCATGTAATTGTGCATAGATGTATATATGTAATATGTTTAAAAATTGTCGTATTGTTCAGAAATACATAAATTATTGATGTAGCCCTGTGTAAAACGACACTGATATTTCATCACAGGAAAAAAGTTCAAAATGTGTAAATACTGGTTGAAATACATATAAAACACCTTTTGCACATTTTAAACTTATCTACTTTAATGAAATATCAGAGTCGTTTTATACAGTGCTACATTGGCAATAATAACAACAACAGTAATGGCTCTACCACAACTCTGAGACCATGTACTGAGAGAGCAGTGAAAGTGAGCTACTTTCTAGCCTGTGGAGTGACTTTAGCATAAGAACCATAACCTGCAGTGAAGGTCAACTTGTAAAAACATGCAGGCTGAAGGCTGCAGAAATCTTATGCCCTTCATCACATACTTTTGCAAAACGCTGGAGCAGAGAGAAGTCAAATCATGTGTTGTATTTTTAGAGGATATGATGATGAAAACAATAAATGCCATAAATGGAAGACATCGTTTTTGGATGTTCATTTTTTCTTTCTTTCTTTTTTTTTTTTTTTAACTCATTTAGCCAATTTGGATCATTTTAAAATGGCAATTGTATATTTCCTGAACATTTTTTTGTACTCGAAGAAAAGGAAACATTTAGAGTTGCTGTGATTTTATTGGAAAGGCTTAATTAACATTGAATGGAGAGGAAGGCTCCTAAAAAATTGTTTTGACCTGTCCACTTCAGTGGCTTTAGTACTGAG
Source organism: Blennius ocellaris (assembly GCF_963422515.1). NCBI lineage: Eukaryota > Metazoa > Chordata > Actinopteri > Blenniiformes > Blenniidae > Blennius > Blennius ocellaris. The sequence goes on along the minus strand of NC_137657.1, from coordinate 21,115,650 downwards.
GGGAAACAATGGAAAAACCTTAAGTATGAAACCACAATGCCTTCTTTGTTAAGGCAGACAGATTGATTGCCACAACCTTGTACTTGAAATTTGAGGATGGGTCATTCGCAGTTTCTAAATTATATTCAACAATAAGTTTTACATTAAGCAATAACTTTTACATATATATTCACATTGAGTGTTCTTGCACTTTAAAATAGGGTTTTATAGTTTAAACAGAAGTTCCTTGTTTGACGGAAAACTCCATGGATCCTCTGGACAAGCCCCTATATACCAGGAAAATGAAAGCTTTAGTCTAATTAACACTTATGCTTAGCATGTCAAGTTAATAACATGTTGTCCATAGCTTATAGCTCAATGTTATCAGGTACAAACCATTATTTGAATATTTGCCATGTATTCTTCATGTATGTAGCACGCTGTAACACACGTGATAGTTTATTTAAAATAAATATCCATTGTACACACCAAGCATTTGGGCCTCCATGAACCTCATCATCTAAGCATCCTTTTGGAGAGAAATTGTACCTATTATAAATCTATCCAAATCACAATTCCAGTGCTTAAAATTGATGATAGTTCCCAACATCACTTAACTCATAAAAGTCTAATGGGATGAATTATCACACACAGGATGCCATGTCACTGACTCTCTTTAATATCCTTCACCCACAAGACCATGTCATGAAATGTTGGTGGTCCTTCATTTCCTTTTTCCTGTGGAAAGGATTGAAGGCTACCCAAACATTAAAAAGGAGGGGGAGGGGGGTCGTCATGTAAACACAGCATAGTGTGAGCCAGACATATCATTAATTATTCAATACAATAACAATGTTTCAAGGCAAAACAATTTGCCCATGGCTTTTTGTGTGGAGGAGCAGACAAGGAAAGATCACTCATTTTATTGTATTTCTTTTTTTTTTAAATTTGTGTCTCAAACTAAGTTGAGGTAAACCTAAACAAATTATTACCACTGACTGCATATATAGCTTCCTAAATTGCTGATTCCTAAATTGCTGATTACAATCAAAGATTTGTGCAAAGATGATATTCATAACATGACCAATAAAGCTTTTCATTCATGGATGTAAAACTGTAATGAAGGCAACGCCTTACATTGACCTTAAAGCTTGGGGCCATGAACCAAACTACCACCTCCCTCATAAACAACGGAGGCTCATATTTAGTCTGGGCCTAAACTTAATTAAATGGGCAGATAGGGGCATTTAAGCTGCAAATGTGTGCAGCCGGGGCTTAAGTATATGCTACGTCATGTTTGCTTAACCTTCCTGTGGACTCCAAAGGTGCGTCTGGTAATTGAAACATAACAGAATTAGGTTACAAATGCCTTCTGTGTACATTAAAAGTCCATACACTGCTGAACTTAGCACATGTTTTCATTTAATTAGTTTTTCATTTGGCCCTGAATGTTTTCTGTCATTACAGGCAAACAAGTTGGTGTAGTGGATTTTTTATGTGCTTGAGCTATAGTCAAATATACATGCCCGTTACGTCATCTGCGATACTAATTTGGCAAAATATTGTTATTCGTTGATGTGACAATGACTGCTTACATGACTGACAATCATGCAAAATGTTGTCAGTGTCTTTAAAAAAAATAATAATAATAATAATTTGTTTTGTAATAAGTAACTGATTGACACTGTCTAATTGTTTACATTTTTTTACTCAACTCTCTCAAAAAGACAGCTGAAGTATTTACACACAAGAGAAAAGATTTTCCCTGGAACTTTAAAACAAACAACTCCAAATTTGAATTAGCAAAGAAACTTTCCAAACATGCAGATGACCTCTTTGTAGTTAAAAAAAAAAAAATGTGTCAATCATTTTCCAGGTGTCTGCTGGTTATATTGAGTTCAAGGGACCTTGCTTGCTTGCATACTTAGATGTTGTGTATTTTAAAGCTTGTTTAACTTCAGGGGTTTTCAAAGGGTGGGAGGACAAACTCCCTTGCCTTCCCCCTAGCGTCACGGCCCACATGCTTTGTCTCATAGCAAGAAGGAAAGGAATTTTAAGTTGAATGATGGGTCCTAATGTTTTTCACACAAGGTAATATGGCTAGATGCTTTTCTTGCTTCTACATAATCAAGAAAAATCTAAACTCTTCTTACATTCTTTCAATTATGAAAATACGCTAAGTATTTATATCGAGTTGAAAAAGTAAACGTTTGTTGTGAAATTGGATAATTATTGTTTATCTTCATTTCCCTTTGAATGACTCCTCCCCTTATTTATATTCACTATGATTTCTTAGAAAAAGAAAAGAAAAGCAGCCTGGGAAAAAGCATCCCCCTGGCCCCTACATTTTTCCAGTTGCCACTCACTAAAGCTGTCTCACACCCCCAAACAGGAGGCCTGGTCCAATCTTGGTTTGTTTCAATCATACTGATCAAGCAAACCAAAATAAAACGTGTAAAAGTTTGGGGAAAATAGCAGTTGTTACCTTATTTTCACTGTAACTTTTGGGGAAGTTGACTTTTTGACACAATGAGGGTTTTGTGGTACGTCGGTGATATGTATCTGTATTCTTGCCACCCTGTCACTCTATCCTGATGATTAATGTAAAAGAATTTGACAGAATTCCAGGCCGCATGTCCCTTCTGGGCAACGCGCGATAATCTGCCTGCTCCAGGCAGCTCTCGAGCAGCGAGGGAAGCTGCGCAGGGCCTCCTGTCCCAGGTGAAGAGCCCCAGGGGTTGGGGTGTAGAGCCTGGAGGCTGCCCAGGTGCTCGCTGTTATTACTGACTGCCTGTCCCAGCTGGGGAGTGAACAGTACAATATCAGTGAATGTAATGTTTGCGTTCTGTCAGGTTGTGCTCTCTGTCTGTCAAGTTTGTCTGACTGATTTTATGCCTATTGCTCTTGTCCTTTCTGACCTTTTTGGCTCACATGCACACCGACAAGCTGCTCTGAAACAATGTGGGAAATGAAATTTCCACCGCTTTCCCACCTGCTATGCACTGCTCGTGTTTTGAGGTGACATCTCATCCTTTTTACACCTTTAAAAAACAAATCAAAACTTGCTCTTCAGATCATACTTGCACAGGCAAATTATTATGTAGTAACAAACATTGGCTGTTACCCTTAATTGAAACGCCATATTTAACACAGTACTATTATACCATATGTGTACAGTGAAGCGATGAAAGCTGGCAGAGAGGCAGCATAATTTTCTAGGGCACAAAGTCGACACTAGATGGCTGCAGATAATGGAGAAAAGGAGCTAATGATACACATACTGAAGGCAGGGTGACGGAGCGAGAGAGAGTAGGGAGGAGGTGAGGATGTGGGAGAAGAGGGAAAGTGCATAAAGCAAAGAGAGACTTCAGTGAAGGGAGAGATTAAAAAGAGGGAGAGCCCAGAATGGGCATCCATGTCTTTTAAATGTATGAGGTTGAAAGTAAAAGTTATAACAGATGTGGCTCGTCTATGAAGAATCCAAAATATTTTTTTTAATGGAATATTTCATTCTCATGCTGCATAATTATCTTTATGCTTTTATCCATCTGAAGTCAAGAAGCTCCAATCGTCTAACTACTTTTTCTTTTTTTACTGTACCTTTAATTTGATTGATTTCTGGAAAATTATGTTTCTATTCTCTGCACCCTGATTATAGAATCACTTGATAAGAGTTTAACACTAATATTTAAATCAATGTATGAACCAGAGAGTATCATTGGCTGTGTACTGTAATAAGTACATTGCTATTTATTTATTTTTTTACACTGTTTTAGGCGTTTTAATAATTTTTTACTTTCTGTCTTGATCTTGATATATATTTTAAAGGTGCACGCATTTCCTAAATAAACATTGACCATATTATCTGAACAATGTGTTCAAATATGACTCTTTTTTTGGAACAACAAAGAATGTTAAGCTGATCAGCTTTTCTCTATCATCACAAGAAACTGGAGGTAAAAGAAAATACAAATCAATGAGCAGCACTGGTTTGTATATTTGCTTTTTTTCCCACATTTTTACATCTCTGTCCATAGAAAGCTATTTCACAATCGATGTAGCAGGCAGAGTGCGTTTTAGCTGGGTGCATTACATTGCAAATGACTTGTAGAGGTTGGTTAAAGGCAGTTGGATAGGTGATGGAATATCTGTGAGCGTCTGCTTGACAATTGGTTATATTTCCAGAACATGTAGATTAATGGTGTTCACAGTTTGCTACATCTTGGGCATTCATTACACTCTCACACACACACACACACACACACACACACACACACACACACACACACACACACACACACACACACACACACACACACACACACACACACACACACACACACACACACACACACACACACACACACACTTAATTTTAGACCATTCGACACTCAAAGAAGGCTGTGGTGAGGGGGATAACAAGAGTCATTGATTATCTCTAAAAGGCGAGTGGAGGATCATCATCTCACAGGAGGGGGAGCCTTGAACGTAGTTTAAATATGTTCTCGGCACTTCTGAAATATTTATCATCTTCAAAATGCAATTGCTGCATTTGCTTGGAGTTTTATAGCATTTCCCTTTAGTGCTGCTGAGGGAATAAATGGGAAAAGAGGGATGTGTCTTTATCACGATTGGCTCCGACAGGCTTATTAAGAACTGCTGTGGTATGTACAGTGGTGCACACTCTTGTCTTTGGCGCAGATCACAGCCAGAACATCAGTGGAAAGATTGCACTTATAAACTGTAGGTTATAAGTAATGTAATATATTTCCATTGCTTTGGGACTTCTGTTTTATTTATGCTTTGCGATTTCAGGGGAACTATCTCCATTATTGAGATAAAGAGGCTGGTTAAAGTATGGATCTGCTCGACAAAAGCTTGCAGTGTTTCCTTTATTCTTCGTATATCTGGAGAGAATGAGAAAAATACAGGAAGGCAATCAGCTATTGCAATTCAGTTGAGGTTATTGCTTAGAGTGATTTCATATAAAGTCTGCTGGACAAATTGTGTCTTTTGAAGGCCTGAATGGTGTGAAGCTGGTATCAATGGGATTAAACTAATTATATTGGAAATCAGTGGAATTTATGATTACATACCAAAATGTGTGTCATACCACTTTTTTTTTTTTATTTGGTGGCTACAGCATGTTTCTGTATGAGCTCCAATGTCATTTATTTTCCATATGCTGCTGCTTTCCCTTACAACTGGAATAGCACCATATTTGTGAAAGACATTAATTGATAATAACTAAAATTGAATAATAAATTAAAAGTGTGTTCTACATTTTCCACATTTCTGATTTCAGAGAGCAGGCAAAATAATGTGGAAGTATCCTTATCTAACATACTGCAGTAATAATACATCCAAGCATAGTATACTCCTGAATGGGGGAAAAAAAACAAACAAACAAAATATTAGCCATCACACAAATATACTTAACGTATGTGGTATGTCCTTGAAAGACATTTTGACACCTTTTGTGGTCAATTTTCAAAGTATGGAGGTATGAGCCCACCCCTCACAGACCTTTAGTGACAATTAAATCTGTTGTTATTGTCTTTTAATGAAACAATGAATATATATATATATAAATCATGATTGGGAAAAGAGCCCCACATTTTGTTTTCTGGACCACCCATAAGTCTAACTAGCATCCCCCAAAGAGTGCCTGGCTAACAACTGGCGACAAATCACATATAACCAGTACAACCAGTGTAACTCCCGTTAACTAAAAAAAAAAAGAAAAAAGGTATAAATAATCACATTTTGATAACCCTAACCCTTTTAGCATAACTTCTTATGTATAAGGAAAGACATGTTCAGACATATACATTTCAGTGTTTTCTTTTCTGCTTATTTCATTACAGTCTTTCTCCATCAAATGTATTTTTATAAATGTTCATTCCATCACATCCATTTCTGTTTTGGTATTTGGAGCAGATACAGAATACAAAATGCTGCCAGGCACCCTCACAAAGGACAATTCTGCATTCAAGAAGCTTTCTCGTTTCCAAATGCTGCTGTAATCCAGTTTAATATGTGGTATTTAAGGGAATAATATGTCAGTCAAATTATTTAAATGGGAATTTTGGTTTACAACTTATTTTCCTTTTCAGACTGACATGAGATACACTGTTATCAATGTCTCAATTCAAACCTGTACAACAGCAAAATCATGTCTGTTAATAAAACATCTGATTCGTCAACGATGGTGGTTTTATTACAACAAACTTTGAGAGCATAGAGCAAAAAATCCTTCAAAACAGAACAGAAAATTACAATCATCCTTTGTTTTGTTTTTTATAACCACTGCATCAATGCATAATTCTTACAGAGCAACAAAGGAACATTGTTTCTCTGGTCCATGATCAATTGTAGCATCAGAAAGTACGTATATAATCACACTGCCTGACACCCTTGCTCTTCGAGGGCAGCCTAACAATGTACGAACCGTAGCTCTCCATGAGTTAAATTAGAATCTCCCTGAATGGGAATTTATGTCTTATTTGAGAACTTCAGAGGCATGTTCATTACAGTGGCAAACAATATCTAGCAATGAGTGATCTGACATCGACAGGCTTTGTTGTTACAAAAATGCAAATATCTGCGATGCAGGATTGGTGCAGATACAGAGACAAACACTTTTTTTCCCCTTTCAGTTCAAATTAAACAGAAGGCAAAGAAAAGTGGTTCCACTGGGACACGTTATCCTCCACTCGGAGTTTATCCCAGTAAAATCCCAGCAAAGAAATTATTAGAGTAGCTGCTTTTAGACGGGAATAAACAGAATACTGTGTATTTGTGCGAGACATCAATGCATCATTAAGCTTCAAAAACAACGTTTTTATCTTCTTTTGTGCCTGCTAGTTTCAAGTTTGACTGAAATTTGGTTTGGATTGTTTTGGCATGATGGAGAGTTTCTGCCAAATATCTTTTTTTTCCTCAAAAAAACAATACAAATTCTCTTCAACATCAAGAAAACTTCAAAAATACTGACATTGACCTATTTTCTATTTTATCTTACTCAGACCATATCTGCCACAAACCTTACACATCTGTAAATGAAGTAAACGGCCTCGTGTTTTTTCTTTTCTTTTTTTTTTTTTTGAAAGTTACTTTCATCCCTGGGGTGCGTACAATTTTGTATTTATTCTGTATTCAGGCAGAACTAATTCTACAGGGAGCCGTGTATTTATCTCCTGATGTTGGAAGAAGGGCTCCTCCAGGGCTGGCCTGGGGCCTGAGTTCCAGACAACAGGGCAGGAAATCCCTTGTTACAGTGCCAGTAGCATATTTAAGGGGCAAACAAGCCCTTGAAAGAACAGTTATTTGTGGATCTAGCCAAACTTCCACCAACATTTGTGACTTTAAGATCACTCTGATTTGAGGTTAGTTGGCGAGGTGTAATGGAAAACATGGCCATCGGTTTCTCTAAAATAGATAATGATTGAAATCAGACTGCGATGCAAATGTCACACGTTACCTATCAATGATTATCACTCAGCTAACCTTAAATATAAGCCGACAGCACTGATTTAATTGGACGTGATCACAGTGGCAGTTGTTGGCTTTATTTATGAAATGACAATTTCATTAATGGCCCAAACGGCTCTTGCAGACACTAAAAATGTTGTACTTCATGCCTGGAGAGATAGTAGTACTCCAATCGTGCCCTGTGGTAATATAATATAGTATGCATATGACCTATGCTAATTAATGAGATATTCTTTAATATTAACATGCTGTGGTCAAGGTAAATGAAGATCGGAGTAAATTTAATTAAGTGCTTCGCTTCACATCCTGCAGTTATGTTCCAGCAGTTTTATTGAATTCTGGGTTTACTCATCATTCATTTGTTCATATTACCATTACAATCTTTGCTTAGAGGGAAGAAGTGGTGTTTGCAATGTGTGGATTTTGTTTGTACACACTATCAATAGCAATGAAAGATATGCAAAGAAGTCAAAGAGGGAGATAAAGCTAATTTATGGAGTTGGTATATATATCAGTGGTAACTATGGCTACTTTAGCATTACTAATGAAAAATTAACCAGAAAGTTTAATTTATTTCATAAGTATCAGAGGTGGCAAATAACACAGTATTTCTACTTTGTTATTGCACCTTTTTCTTAACCATATTTTCACTTCTATTCCCAACATTTAAACATAAATATCTGGACTTTCAACACTTGATTCTGAGGTTCAGTAAAAGGATCAAAACAGCTGATGGCAACAGTTATTCATGCAGTTATTTTTACATTCTACTGCGACATTTAGGAGGAGTTCCGCTTCTTAATTGATCCGAACAAATGAACCATGCGCTCAAAAAAAATGAAAAATGACTTGAATGACTTTTATTATTATTATTTTCAAGGACTCTGATTGGCTAGCATAGCTTGATTCTTCTCGTTACACTGCCCCCTACAGGTTTGGCATGCATATAATAGCTCTGAACCAGGTGTATATGTGTTTGTATAAATTATTTTTTATTTTTTTTGTAAATGATCAGGTGTAAATGAAGATTATTTTGTAAACATAGAGGGGGAAATATATTTTTTTAAACCAGAGTACGTGTTAATGTACACCTTTGTGTTTGTGTGTGTGTGTGTATACATGCATGCATGTATACGTACATCACCTTGTTGACAAACATAGTAGCACAAGTTCAAATTTGTGGCAATAATCATCAAATTTTCCCCAAAATGCCTTAAAAATGCACAAGTATCAACAAACTTCGCTACATTTCATAATGTTTTTTGTTTATACAAGTTGAATTTACACTTATACTTTTAGGTTTTAAATTTTGGGGGAAAGAATTGAAGTAATTTGTGTTTGTTCTTTTTTTTTGGTCATTTTTTCTATATTTTCCTCCTCAAACAATTCCTGAAGTGTAAAGTTCCCTGTGCATCTTGATGTCAATCTGTGTCAACATTTTTCCTTTTTTTTTCATTCCTGTATCTCATAAAACAGTAAAAGAAAATAATTTCTGGCAGCAGAAGTGAAAGATTCATTTTACACAACTATGAATGGTTCCTATGAATAGTTCCTATTTAAAAATGAGGAAATGGAGTCAGTTAAGATGAGCTTTGACAATCTTTTTAGGGCCTATACAACTCCTCAGCATAAAAAAATATTTGATATAGTAAAATAATAAATCTATTTCACTACATATCATTTTTACAAGAGAGTAAAAGGCTGGTTGTTGAGGTGTCATCTGCAGTGTATCTTTCTCTCCGTTTTTTTCCACCGTGATGTTTGAGACATGGGGGACGGCTAATTCCTATTAGTCATGAGAGGTTACATGAATGATCCTTTAAGCCAGGTGAGGAGAGAGAAGGACAACGGTGATATTCAGACACAGGTTTTAGTTTCCAGACCATCTCATGTTTTCTCTACGTCATGTTAACACTGCCATTTGATATGCCGGGCAAAGTAGACATATTCATTACAAACAACTAGTACAGCTTCTAACACCCCTAGCTAAGATCCAGGCACAGATAATGGGCCGCAGAGAGGCAGAGGATCTCCTGTTGTTTTCTAAGCACTGTCATTATAACATTTAAAGGACAAAATAGGATTGCATGACTTGGCAGGGCACAGTTACAGTTTCAGCCATCCTACGTAGAATACCGACAAAAGACTCATAATTCAGCCACACAGGGCTCTAGGTGCATATGAAGTTCAATGTGAAGTTACATCACATATGACAATTTCCACGTCATGTCTACTGGCCATTAATTGTTTCAGTAAATTATTTACCAACCCACTAACTCATTTGCAACCCCTTCGTATTCTGAGGTCTCAAAGTGAACCCGAGGACAAGGCAAAAGAAATAATTAAATGAACACATTTTAAGCAGGTTTTCATAATATGGATTGTTTATTACAATCTCACTAAGTGTAGAATAATGCTCATTTTATGGGAGTTGATTTGATTTTTTTTTCTCCCCCACAAGCTTTGTTCTATTCCATCCTAGAACTAAGAAAATCAAGGCCCAAACAAGTCAAAACAATTACTCATGCTCATTGAAAGGGATGATATAGCGGCACATTTTCCCTCTCCGCGGTTTCCTCAGTGAAAACTGCATTTGTGCATATCTATGCATGGTTGGTCAACCATATAGATGCTCATCTGTGTCTTTCATCAAGTTGACAGCTTTTTTCTCCTCCGAAAGATAACATTTATTATAAGCGTAAGCAATACATATTGGCCCGGAGTAAGTTTGTGGCACATTCCCGCACCTCATAATCATGGCTGTCTCCAGTTAAGTATCCCCCATGATCTATTGACTCTATTTTTATTCACTGCATTGCTGTCCGGGTAGGTAGAGGGGGTGAGTTAAGCTCAGAATGCAGAGCAGGCATAATTCATAAAGCGGGAATTAAAGGGGAATTAAATGACACACAATGTTAAGCTGTTTTTCTGAAGTAGAATATGTAAACTATATTACACTTAATGCCTCAACCGATGTTGAAACGTGAAAATAGTATATATTCCAAAGATTTCTGCCCTTTTATTGCCTAAATAAAGATTTATATTTACTTAAAGGTTTAAAAATAATGTTTAAATTTAGCGTGAGCTCAAAATGGACGATACAGTGTGCGAGTGCTCTTTGTGACTCTTCAGCATGATTCCCATTGTACTTGGGCTGAATTAACCTTCATTACATGAAGTTATTGTTCCTTTGTGTTTGTGTAATATGCAAATTGGGCCTTAAGAGAGTTGAACCTACAGCAGAGAAAAAGAAAAAAGAAATATAATAAGAGAATTCATTGGGAAATTAATGTTTTATTAATTATGTTTAAGATAATATATGATAAGGCTAATTTTACTTCTTTTCATAAAATAAATACAGGGGAATATCTCATGAGAGAAGCCACATCGTTCTTTAATTTATCATGAAATTAGCTTTTCTACGCTAACTGCCGTCACGCCATGGGACTTCACATTGTGTTGTGCTGTGTTCTCATATTTTAATCACTCTATGGGAAAAGCACTCTCTTGCCCCCAGCATTATGCTAATATTTATTTTGGTTTGTATTACCCCAGTGTTTACAGGCAATGCGCCAGGGTCAAATGAGAGTCAGTTTAACTAATATGATCAAGTTTCAAACCATTTTTCACCCTATTTTTTTGTTTACTTACAGCAAAGCCAGATCCTTAAGTTGTAACATTTAAGCAAAGTCCAATGTTTTATTTTCCCAGGTTTTTGTCAGAAATATATCCAACAATTAAGAGAAAATCCACAATAAAAACTTGAGCGAGTTCAAAACAACCTCCTGTGGTGATTGTACCAATATCTTAACGCGTTAATCTCACATTGTCAGTCTATCTATCTAAACAACAAAGCCTAATTGTCATGTGGGCATGCAACATTTGTTTGGATATAGAGAGGAGAGTTGCCAGTTTTGCCAAGCCAGCGTGCCATATGGCTTGTGCTGGTACGTCTCACGAGTGCCCCTTGTCATATCCCAGCCTCGCGGCTTTCGATTACCTAGCTGTGGCAGTTCCTTTCCCAAGCTGCCACTACTTCTGGCAGATTATAATAAAGATGACTCTTTCACAGTGTGAGTTGCTCTCTCATAGCCAGGGAAGCCGGCACACACACACACACATTCACACAGTGGGCGCAGGACACACACACACACACACACACACACACACACACATATCACACCGTGTTAACAGTGTGAGCTGAGCTATGTGGTGACTGGTATGTGAGGATTAATGGATATTTATATTTTATTATGTTTTTATACTGGCCACAGAGTAATGTATCACTGAAACATATGTCAGCCCCTATCTAGTCACAGATCTAATTCAATCTGACTCTAAATGCGCTGATCAAATTGTGTTAGTGCCGGAGACATCCTCCAAAAAGGCACACAAGTATCATTTAGCAATTTCATATTTAGCCAATATTGTGGGTCTGTGTAAGATTAAAATGTCATTGTGGATCATATATACATATATATATATATATATATATATATATATATATATGCAATAAAGTAAATAAAGTACAATAATTTTAACTTGTTGTAATATATAAAGTTTCATGCCACTTCAGCACGAGGTCAGAGTTCAACATATTTTACTCTTCAGAGGACACTCTTATCACCCCTCACCCACACACGGATGGTTGGTCAAAGATATTTTAGGACTATTTCACTTTTTGAATCAACATGCTCACATCTCATTTACGCCTGTTAATATATCACTGGATTTCAGTATGAACCACAATGTGATGTTTTCATTGAAACTCCAGACGACACTTTAAACAAAGACTGGACAGGAGCAGCTGTCGAAGCTCCCGAACATGTTCACTTGCCCATTAAAGCATATTGAGGAAACTGGTTTTATATTCTACTTAATATACACCAAATTACTTGCTGTCATGTCAGTTTGGTTTTAGTCAATTCAAAATCATGTAATTTCTTTTGTAAATCTGTCTTGAATCAAACTGGTCTGTGTTTTGGAAATATCCCTGTATTTAAACTGTTCATTTTTGTCACATTGGAAAATCTTCTTTAGTTGGAAAAACACAACTCGTCCAAAAACCAGTTGGGGAAGATTTTCTTCTTGCCATCTGACAATATCAGCAATAATGGGCCCCAGTTCAGTTGCTGAACCACAAACAAAAAAATTAACACTGTGCAACATTAGCAAGACGTCAACTTCCTGACACTGGTAACCTGCCACCCTGATCAGCCAAATGACTCACCTCTGTGAAAGAGCAGGACAAAGAGCTTCCAAGGCAATGACAATGACAGTCATGACTTGTTTTGTGTGTGTGTGTGTGTGTGCGTGTGTGTGTGCGTGTGTGTGTGTGCGTGTGTGCATGTTCAGCCCATCACATAACACTTGGCTCCTAGTGTTGCTAGTAATCAATACAGACCCACAATCACCTACTGTTACCCGCCTCCCATATTGCCTGTTTTGTCCCTGACTTAATAATGAATTAGATCCCCCTTCAAAAGCAGTGGTGACTCTCTTTGTAGCTTCTAATAACACACACACACACACACACACACACACACACACACACACACACACACACACACACACACACACACACACACACACACACACACACACACACACACACACACACACGCATGAACATTCTTTCAAGTAAAAAAAATATAATCCATATAAAATGTGTGTCAACAAACAAAATAAATAATTTTCCAAAGAATTCTGAATATTTGTTGATGACTGGGTGCATGCACGCAGGCATGGACGCACGCTCGCACCACTCACCCAGACAACATCCAGGCTAACATTTCTATTGCATTTGCTAATCACTGATCAATAATTCAGAGGCTCCTCTCATCTTGAAAGGTGCCGAGCTTCCTGAAACATATGGCAGTTGAATGTGTGTGTGTGCGTGTATGTGTGTGTGTATCCTTGTCTGACATCTTTTTATCTGCTGCTCAGGTTACAGTCTCCTTATCACACAAGCCTGTCTGCCGCAACAGCTAAACAGGGAAAGGAAACAACTTTGTTGAAGTAGTTTTTTCAGAACTTGACTTTTGTTCCTTTCCTCCTCCAGCCATGTTACATCTAACGACGGAGTGTCTAATGCCAGTTATAACAGCCAGCCCAGTAATTTGCTGTGTAAGTCGACACGATGGTTATCACCATATAGGGCACCTTTCATTTCCTCCAAGCCGAGCTTTGCCTCGATTTATGCCGTTGTTATCTGTCTCACACGGTCTTTCGGTAATTTGTCCAGCATGGGTTGACTTGCTAAAGGTCCCGTGCTCCACCCCCAGCACCCAAACCCACCCAAACCCACCCTTCATTTCTTTATCTGAAGAAAATTCTGATTAAACGGCTGTATCTTTCCTACATCAGTGAGTTGTGTCTTAAATCTTAAAATGCTGATAAGCGCTTACATAATTTGAGGGAAGCAAAAACTTTCTCCAGATTAAATCACCTTTATTTCTGACTTGTGGTAGAAAGTGTTGAACCATAACAAAGAGAGAGACTTTTCCCATATCTTATGCTGGTCGTTATCAAACAGAACAATCGCTGCTATTGTAATGGTGGACTCGTCTTGTGGTTACAGTTTAAAGGCTTAATTTGGGTCATTTTAGTTTCATGGCAAAACTGCTGCCTGCTTTAAAAACTTCAAGAAAAGTTTTAAGGATTCTCTACATTCCCTGAGGAGTAGCCTCAACAGTTAAGCCAACAGTCTGCTGTGTTTTGTTGTGTGCAGACATCCCATGCCTATTGAAAGATGACTCTTCTCAGGCTTGCCTACACCATGCTGAGCGTATGATAAATAGGGAGAGACGGTCTTGGAGGTTCCGGGGAGGTCCAACCATGACCCCGCAGCACCGTGTGGCACTGCAGTACAGGGCTTTGTCTTGGAACTGACAGCGATCAACCATGTGCAATGAGCGACAGACTGTCTGTAGTTTTGGGGCCAATGGATATAAACTGATTTATGTGTTAATTTTACTTAGAATTGATATTTTTCTTAACATATCTGCTTCTTTTACTCTAGCATATTCCCTTACCTTTTTAATCTTTATTGATTCCTACAGCAAAAGAAATGTGTTTTCGAAGAAACTAAACAAAATGATGAATAAAACTGGTTATTTTCTTTTGGGTTTTGCTTTTGTTTCACAATTTCTTCTTAGCATACCTGCTCCTGTTTCTTCTTATTTCAAACCACTTTATTATATTCAAATAGCAAAATATTATATTTTTCTAGTTGTTATGCTTTGATCAAAATGACATTGCTCAAATACATAAATTCATACATACATACAAAAACAGGGTAAGTAAGTGAGTAAGTAAGTAAGTAAGTAAGTGAGTATATGGATACGGTTCATAGCCAGATGTAGTATAACTGAAATATCAAACAGTCTCTCGTAACAAATGGTTGGTCATGAATAATTAGTGTTGATAAACTTATGAGGGGATAATCACAATCCCCCTAATGTGATCTCCTTGGATCACTGCTTAACTCATCTCACAGGAGGAAAACTAGGAAGGAGAAAAAAAAGGAAGAAGAGAGAGAGAGAGAGAGAGAGAGAAAGAGGCAAGCGGGAGTGTTATGAAACTGAATATCACCCTTTATTTATTTATTTCCCCTCCCCTGCTTCACCCGCTCTTGTTGGAGTAATTTTAATGAAGAGGCCTCAAATGACTTCATTTAGAGTGAAGTTAATTGGGTTTGGTGCTACACGGCTGCACTTCCTGGCTGGCTACTCTCCTATGCCTCCTTCCCGATTTAAACACAGCAACAAGAGTGAGGAATATGAAAGCAAACATATATAGATGGAGGAGAAAATAACAAATGCTAATAGAAAAAGATGGAATGTGAGATGAGAGGACGAGATTGAACAAGTGCAAATGAGAGGAAGTGACAAACAGAGAGAAATAGAGATGAGTAAGGGGCTAGAGGCCCTCATATCAGGCACGTCACCCCCGTTAGCCCAGGACTGTAATTAGATTTGGCAGCCACCCCATAATGATAAATGCCGGGATGATGAATGGAAATGCAAATGTGTGTGAAGTAGCCCCAGCCATCAAAGGGGGGATATCATTAACACTTTCCTCTTGTCAAATCCATCATTGTCAGTGGTGTCTCCCTGCGTCCGCCATGTCCCACCAGCTACATAGGGGCAATTCAGGAGTTAAGGAGGGGACTGCAGGACTGCAGTGAAGGCAGTACTGAAGGAAGCAGAAGATAATTAGTGGTCACTGAGTGTTGTTCTACTGAAATTGTGTGCCATATTTAAATTTTCAGTGAATCATATCAAGTCTGTGTGAGTAATTAACCAAAGGGATAAAAACAGACGTGACTATATGGAGCCCCGAAAGATACAGACGTTGGAAAAAACTGACAAATAAATGCGTTGCAAGTCTATGTTCATGAGGCTCATTGGTGAGTTGAGTCAAATGCTAATGTCATCACGCTAGCATTTCCACACTGACAATGTCAACATGTGGATGTTTAACTGGTGATGTTTACCATTTCCCCTGACGTGTTTAGCACGCTACCTTGCTGACATTTGTTAATTAGCAGCAAATACCGTTGTGCTCTGCAGCTAATATCGTAAAACTAACCACACAGGAAATAAAAAAAAAAAAATGACATGGCAGAGTGCCAGTGTAAAAACTATAGATCCTGTGACTGCATCAGAACAATACAATGACGATATAGTCACATGACAGATACCAACAATGGTACTGAACCACAGCAAAAGCTGATAAATCTTGTAGTATGATGTTTGAATATGTCTCCCCCATATTACTTGATTCCTGTTCAATATCTTATTTTTGAAATCAGAACTGTCACAATATTGTAAATATTATAATATTAGGTGTACTACCCATCCCTTCCTGTACCTACCATAATTAAGCAGATGATAGGAATCATCATCCATCCAGAGGATAATAGATCCCCCGAAAACCATGAAGCAAACTATATTGAATGTGTTATTATATTTCTTATAAAATTTTTATAATAGAACTATTGCATTGCATGGTTTTATTCTTTTAACGCAACATCACCATCATGCTAGAATCCTGTAACAAAGATGTTTGCATTCAGTGATAGCTGAAGGTGCACTATTGAACATAAAGCAGTGCTAATGTCAAGTTACAGGTTTATTTGGAGTTTATTGATAAAAATTACACTGTTTGATTATTCAAACTAATGATACTGAGTATTTATTATAAATGCTCATAGATATTAGTTCAGTTGAAAACATCTGAAAGTCGGTGTTATGGAGTTAAAAAAAAAAAAATTATTTGATGGTTCACCGTTACTGGCAGGTGACAGGAGCAATGCAAATACCCACAGAAAAAAGGACAGATGTTTCTCTTCCCGTTTGCCTCTCTTGTTCTCTCTCTCTCCATCTCTCTCTCCATCTCTCTCTCTCTCTCTCTCTCTCTCTGTCTTTCTCCTCCAGACACCTGCTTCATCACTTGAGCATCTTGTTCTCTGCCCTTGCCAAGTTCCCGCACAGTGCCAAAAACCAACACTTCTGCATTCAGGGCAGCGAGGCCTTTACTCACATTATCATGGATTTGATTAGAGTGGAAGTGCATTTGTGTGTCCAAACAACGTGTCCCCATAAGCCTTTGTCAGCTTTCTGCTAACCACATGTGTTTATACGCTCACACGTGTTCCCACTGCCCTGGCAGTGTCTTTTTGCCTGACCTGCTGTCTTGCAGTTTTGTTCTACGTTTCTCCTTGCACGTGTATCTCCTTCAGTGAGGAGTCGCTGTGAATGACAGACATCTGCTTCTTGTTGTTGTTGTTTCCCCCCCCCCTCACCTTTAAATGCAATAACCGGACTGACCTCTAAGTCACACTCACGATCCAATTACCAGCTCAAGGACAGGTATGTAAGTTATACAAGAGTAAATCTCACAGCATTAATCACAGAAACAGAATATAAAGCTGGAGTAATAATCATAATAAAAATGACAGACAGCAGTACTTATCCTGATCATATTGTGGGTAATGGAGTAATTCAAAAGAAGTTTTGGGAGGTGTCAGTGGATCTGTCATGTCTGTGCAGTAATACGATGCAGCTTGGTGAGCAAGCAGAATTATAGTGTTGAAATCAATATTTGCTTTAAAACCTGAATGTAAAACAGTCTCACATCCATCAACTGGTTGGATTCCAGCTTGGCCTCATGTCAACGCATGTCCTTTTTCTTTGCTAAAATAGAATACCTACATACTGATAAGTGTAGTATACTTTTTACTGCTACCACTACTGTTTGCACGCATTAACCTCTAAACACTTCGACAAAAGTTTAATTGAGACAAGGAGGTGGTGGGGGGTGGAGATGTAAATCAGTGGAGCAAGCGGTGGTGTCTTTTACAGGGGTTGTATGAGCCAGGGCAGCTTTGTCTGACACCTTGAACTGAATTATTGAGTGGAGGGGGGAAGCAAAGAGGAGGACGCTGTGACATTAGTACTTGTTGTTGTGGGTGCTGCTCAGCCTAGCATACATCTGGCCTGAGATAGCACAAGGACATGTGTGTATGTGTGTGTGTGCGTGCGTGCGTGCGTGTGTGTGACATGATGACTGCACAGCCAATGAAAGATGGTGAGGAACTGTCTGGCAGGTGAAACTATTGGCTCCATCCATCCTCTATGCTCACCTTTTTCCAGTTAGGATTGTGCGGTCTGTACTGACTACATGTCAAAAATGAGCTAGTGTCAAACATATTGGCATTTGATGGTTAAATTCTTTTTTTAGAGCGTGTGCTATTTACACCCTAAATGATCGTCAAACCAGTTTGAGAAGAATCACAACTGCACTCAGTGATATCTTCAAAAAGGTGGTAAACCTGGGGTTTTCCGTCAGACGCCACACTATCCTTTTCCTTCTTTGACCCAGACGCTGATCTCATCTGCTGTAATAAGGGGCCTCTTGGTCCTAATCAAATCACTCATAAACTATTTAGTGGATCAAACGTTCAGATAGCGTTATTGTTGTGTCAAGCATCCATTGCAGCTGGGTTTTTTTGGGGGGGTTTGTTTATTTATTTTTTGTCAAAACACACATCTGAGTAAATGACAAGAGGCAGTAAACACATGTACACTGAAGCTACAGATGCATTTACAGTTTGCAGTCGCTCACACAGAAACACATCCAGACAGATTCTGACCAAGCCAAATTAGAGTACAAGGGTGGGGGTGGTTTGCTGGTGTGCAGCTTATAAATAATTTGGTGTTCAGGCGACTCTGCTTACCGCCGTCTGTCGGCAACTAAGGGGTCATGTGGACAACTAGCAGGAGAGCAGATCAGCGTCGCTCAACCAAAACCTAATCCAGAGCAAGGATTAGAACTTTTTGATTATGCCTGTTTGGAGTTAGTGTGTCTTTATTGATTCTGTGTTTTCATTGCAAGGATGAAAACTTTTAGCTTGAAAGTTTGCAATGATCAACAAAGCAGGAAAAAAAAAAGATGAAACTTTGTTTCGATATTTATTTAGTGAAGTATTGTTTTCTTTCCCCGGTTTATTCCCTGACAAATTATTCTTTATCCTCACATTTTACAACCGTTCAGCTTTTTATTTCAGATATACATCTTACATAACATGAATATGTAAATGTGTCACTTGTATATATGTCACATTATTTTCTGCTCTTTTTATGTGTTATATTTTTATGACTGCTCCTTTTCATTATGGCTGTATGTGAACATGTGTAAATGTGTATAATTATTGGTGCCCAGAGTCATCTCATCCTGAACATACCTGCCAATACTTCTTTTTTTCAGATTCTATTCCTAATTTACATAAAATGCACAACTATCACAGTGCCGTCATGTCTCAGCTTTATTATAGCTAACTTGTGAAATGTGTGAACTCTGTAGGTGTTATTGATTAAAAAACTAAACAAAAAAAAATCTTAAAAATACATACAAAACTTTACTTTCTGATTGATTTTTCAGTTGTATGTATCCATTTGGAGCACACGTTTTTTTCTTTGTAGGATCATTAGGAAAAACAGTGTTGGCCTGTAAACACATCAACCCATGTCCTTTGAGCTGCTTCTGTCACAGTGTGAAGGATTGTCTCTGGACACTTGAACATATCTATTCTCCTGTCAGCTATAATATGAACCAAACTGACAAGGTCTACAGTACAGCCTCTTCATTCAGCAGTTTAATGTGTGTTTGTAGTGTGTGTACGCGTGTCCCCAGTGCAAGGTGAAACATTTCTGACACAGCAGAGGCTGAAGAAATGCACACACACTTCAATCCCAACTCTTCTTGTCTTTGTAGGTCGTCAAGAACAGGACGTCTCGAGAAGAGTTTTCTGATGGACCTGTGCTCCGTTTAAATCTTTTATGGACGGATGTCCACTGAGGTTTGCTGCCCTGTGTCCTCAAGACATAGCCCCAAGCCAAACACTCTCTTACTGTAGGTGGTCACTGCTGTATTACAATGCTTCTCCTTGTTTGTCAGTCCCTCTCGGCCCCAGAAGAATGGCCTGTAATGGAAAAGACTCTCACCTGAAAGGCCCAAGAGCAAATGCGACCCAACATCAGAGGAAGTTAAGAGGACATGAAAGACCATTTGTCATTTTCAATAAAGAACATGTAGCAACTACAATGAACAATGTTTTTGTTTTGTTTTGGGGCATTACTTATTCAGAGATCTTGTTATGTGTCTCCGACCCTTGAGAAAAGTTTCCTGTAGAATGCGAGAAAAGGGTTCTTGTGGAAAAAAAAAAACAAAACAAATAAAACACTATAAATGCAATAATATTGGTATTTGAAGGGGTTATAACTTTATACCAGAGAAATGGAAGTTGTGTAAGTAATGTTGTAAAACAAGTTATATATATTTAGTATAGTCACACGTGCAACATGCAACACTTCATCCAGCTCTCATACCAGCTTTATTCAACTTTGGGCTCTATTCTTAACAAAAAGCACCCAACACATTCACACCAATTGGATTGGAAAGAGAATTACAGACTGGCACTGGGAGGCTGTGCAAATACCAGTTTGTATGACTAGAGTTAAATCTGTAATTGTTAGTATCATTAAACACAATAACAACAATCCCACCGCATACACATTTCTATATTTATTTACATCCTCAATAAAAGTGAAATATACATCAAAAAATATTGTTGCTCATACATTATGCTGGAATTGTATATTTAAACGTACATATTGGTTTTAATTTTCTGCATTAAGTCAATTGACTAATCTATACTTTTCTTTCATTGTGACATAATTCAAAATATAATCTGCAAGCTCAGAAAAGAGTTTGATGATGTATCAGCTACTGAGCTAAACATAAGCAATATTTAAGTAAACAGCACAGGATTTCTGAGAATTCAAGGAAGAGACAGTACGAAACTCTCAGGTTGTAACTGACTTCAATGCAGATATAATTTGCTTCAATTGGTCTTTTATTGTTGTTCGCTCCTAATCTATCATAATACACATTACATATTTTACTGATCTGAAATAAATTCAATTATACTTTCATGACACTTATTATGATATATTAACAATAGAGAATTTGGTTGGTATTCAAGTTGGATCTAAAAACAACATCTGCGAGTGATCATATTTCAAATACAGCATTTTTTACCTTTACTTGTTTGGACAACTGCTTAGCAACACAACCTTAAACACAAACCAAGAGATTCAGACCCTGACACACAATAGAAAACGCACACACAATGCACACTCCCATTTCTCCAGGGTTTAAGCTTTGATGTGACACAGTCTTAAGCCTGCCAAGGAGACTGCATCAGGGTCTCAGCCAAGACTCTTCACCTGCAGCGACAGACATTCTGTCAGGCCCTGAAGACGTAAGCACACACACACACACACACACACACACACACACACACACACACACACACACACACACACACACACACACACACACACACACACACACACACACACACTCTATCACTCTGTCACACACAAAACTCTAATTAAAGGACCCGGCTTTTCTCTCTCGATCTTCCACACCATGTCAGTCAGTGATAAAAAAATATGAAACAATGTATGTTTGACAGGCAGCAAATTTTATATATATATATATATATATATATATATATATAGAAATATAGACATATATATATATACTATTTGATAGTTTAAAAACACTATACAAGTAATCAAAAATAAATACTTTTTGTATGAAGTAAAATTCTTTCTTGTTCCCCAATTTTAATTAATTGAATTCATAACTGTATAATGCATTTAAAATTGTACATACACAATATACAGTGTGCAAATATACATCCTATATGGGCTTCTATTGTACATCTTTTTTTCGAGGTGCGTGGATCCAATATATAAAGCACTTTGTGTAGCCCTGAGGATAGGACCGGACAGTCAGAGCAACACAGCTCAGCATGTTTGCTGCAAATCCTATTATTACTCCCCACCTTTGAATTCAGGGCTGATCCACAGAGTGCTAAAGCAATTATGAGACTTGGTGGAATAAAGAGAGAGTCACAACCACAAAAGCAATGAAAAACACAGAAAACAGCATCACCAACAATGAGCTGTGAGTTATCGGTCTCACTAACTTCTATCAGTCATACAGATGTAATGCAACCATCACCGAGAACTTCAAAACTACCAGGCTAACTGTGCACGTCGTTAAAACAACCACAGGGCATCTGAAGATGTATTTTCATATCAGGCTCCAAGAGGTGAGGAATACGTTGTTTAAGGTGCAAGGTAGGTTCATCATCCAGATGCTTGATCACCTTGAGATCTCTGCCAGGTTCCTTGAATCATTCCTCATCCTGGTCCTGCTCTGCAGCAGTGTCCATGTAGACTGTTCTTTTCAGTGCTCCACAAGCCTGCTGTGTTCTTCATTGTTGCCAACTAATTGATTGGACTCTGTGGATTAATCCGCCATCTTGAGAAAATTCTGAGGAATTGTACAGGTATTTAATTATAAAAGTGACTGTGACTCCAAAGGAAATGATGATCCAAATTAGATAATTTTGGAAATGAACTAATTTATACAATAAGTCAGTAAGAATGGCTATCTTCTTTATGTTAACGGTTTACAACATATTTTCAATACTTTTTGAGTGTGTATGTGTGCTTCAGTAATGGTGAAAACTTGCTCCAGTTGAAGTGACAGTAGTTTGGTAATGAATAATGAGTAAACTATTTTTGAAAATAATTGTGTACATGAAGAGTGGAGAAAACAAGGTAAATGATCAAAACACATCTAATTTAACATCCAACAGGTTCAGACTAGCCAATGACTTACTCATGTATTTTCAATGGATTCAATACACCAATATTTTTGTTGCAACTGTAATTATCAGTAATATTGTATGTGTATGTGTATGTGTATGTGTATGTGTATGTGTATGTGTATGTGTATGCGTATGCGTATGTGTACGTGTACGTTAATGTGTACGTGTACGTGTACGTGTATGTGTATGTATGTGCACACAAGGCTTTGGCGTTCACTGGTGTACCAAAATTCTATCCATAGCTCAGGTTTGAGTTATCATTTTACAGTAATGCAGATGACCGCATGCTTTGAATTATTTGCAAAGTTTTATAAATATGCCATGGTATCAGATAGAAGGTGTCCTCAGTGCTGATTTCGCACACACATATTCTTTGTGTCTGAGTCAGTGATATAAATCATCCTGAAGGTATATTTCATTTTAATGGTTGTACAAAGATACTTTTTTGTTGTTGTTGTTTCATGGGATCTCCAGGCACCGACACTCGCCCTGAGCTCTGTCTGTCTGTAGTCTGACAGTCTGCTTTCATCAACAGATGCTGTGCAAGCAAAAGGGAGTTACCTTTCAGACATACCTTTGCACATTAGACAGGCTCCCTCACTGTCCTTTTTCAAAACTGCTCTTGAAACCCATTTTACTCCTTCGATTTCAACCCCACATGAAACCTTTTCTCTTGTTTTAATGCTATGATGATTATGAATTTATTACTAAGTGTTTCATATACAATGATATAATTATTATTGGACACATTTAACATCACTGTTATATTTATTGGCTTTTGATATTAACAGATTACAGTGACTGTTTCTTATGAATTTCAAAAAGTGAATGCACAACTTAATATTGCCTTTATAGCCATTAAAGTTTCTGAAAATATTATCTGAAATATTATCGCAGTCACTGGTTTCTAGTTTTAACATATAAGAAGCAACTCATTTTTCTGAGGTGTTGAACTGGTGACCGGTCCAGGATGTAACCTGCCTTGTCTATTCTTAGCTGGGTATCGGCTCCAGTGCCACAGAAGATGAATGGATGAGTGTGTGGGTGAACAGTTACCCTGTGAAATAAAATGTTTGCTTTACTCCTGTATCCTGGAATAGCCTTGAAAGAAAGACACATCTATGACAAAACATTTCGGGTAAACCACAAACATGCATGGAGGGCTTAGAAAGATAAGATAATGTTTCGATTCCTGCATGTGCGTAATGTAAATAGTGCTACGTTAATGTCACTAACAGACTTCTCTCATGTTGTAGAAATGTGAAAGTTTGGGATGAATGAGTCATTTATCGACCGGTGAACAAGAGTTTAATGAAATAGTAAAATAATTTTGCAAAGAATGGTACAATAGCTTTGGCCAGTGCAAAACCTAACAATTATTAGAGTCAGCAGCTCTACTATTTTCATAGAATTAAAATGTAACCAGCCCAATAAAACCTGAGACACTTTAACTGCACTTCAATTGTTAGAGTTATTAACATTATTATAGTATCATGTTGCATCATACCAAGTTATTCACAACACACAAGCACCAAGAGGTGGGCTCTGTGTATCAATTGCAGGCTATAAAAAATAATGGTCTTTTTTCATTTATCAGACAAAAAACTGATTCATTATATTGACTTAAAGCAATAACAATTGATAAATAAAGCACCATGTGAGCAGCCACAGCACAAGGACTTGAAACACTTCATAACAATAAAAGTGAAGTTGTTTTAGGATGGTAAAATTGCCTGAAAAAAATAGTTTCCCCAAGAGGAAATTCTCACTTCAAAGATACAGTATGTATTTCAGCACATGAGGAAGATATATGCTTTGTGAGAGTTTTATTGTCTTGGCATGGCGCAGACCGAATATGAAGCTGGGATCAGGTCTGTCTGGGTGGGATTTTTGGGAACTTAATTACCTAGACTAAGCACAGAACAATGCTATTGTTGATTTCGTGATGATTTCCTGTTAAGCCACAAACAAAGCAAATTCCTTCATATAGACGATATTCCGTGATCCCCTATTCAAATGTGTAATACCACAGGGACTTAAAAGACAACTGGAGGTCTTACACAATCAAAACTAACAACAACAGCACCACATATTGCTTGTGCTGCATAATCCTGACAAGCCACCTATTGATGATCATGAGACGATCATTGTTGTACAACCCTCCGATGCTTTGAAAGAGCTCCTAATGCCTCCACTTAAAAATATTTGACTTGGCACCTTTTCTTATGTCTGACTCCAAGTTGTTAGATTTGCATATCAGTTGGAAAATGGTATGGAAAGAAAAAGGAAAGAAAAAAAAAAACAAACAAAATTTGTATTTTGAAGAAATGATAAAGTACTGTGACAGAGCTGGAAAAAACAACTGAGTAAACATACATGAAATAAATCTAAACGACATTGTGAAATCTGGTTTAACAACCAGTGTTTTTGATTTATGTTTTTTTTTTTTAAACTTTAAAAAAAAATTCACACTGACACTAGTTTAGCCTGTTTAGAAAAACAAGCTTAACTAGTTTTAACTTCACCGACATGGAGAAGAATGAACAATCAGAAATTAAATTGAACCACAAAAAACATGTTGGCAGGGATATAGAGACATGCTTTCAGGGAATGATAAAAAAAAATAAAAAATAATGTCTTAGATTAAGGATGAACACTGTACAGATAATACACTCACGTTTGGACTGTGTGCTACATAAATGACATTCCTCTGCAAACGCTTCAGTCACAATTATTTATTTGTTTTTTTTTAAATCAGGCTTTGTTAATAAACCTCAAAAAGCTGCAAGTATAACTGAACTCTGGTCAAACAGCTCAGATCTTACAACATGTTATCTGAATCTCTCAGGTTTTTTAGTTTCCCTACATCCTCCAAGTTTTATCCCCCCCAAAATATTCTTTCAACATGTACAATATGACCTACATAAATTGCCTTGAATTGGTTATAAATTCCTAAGTTAATCTAAAAACAGCATGTCGACATCAACCATCTCTGACTTATTAGACACAATAAACACAGTATTTATACTGATGGCAATAAGTAGGTATATTTATGAATGAGGTTACAGAAACTAAACAGCATGTCAGGTCATCTCAGTGGCTATATGTTGTTTCTTTCTTTAAATAATTTCTTCATGACTAATTAAAAGGCTAAAGTGTGTCGGTTTCTAAAACATGACAGATCACAAAAAAAGAGAAAAGAACAAGGACATCAAAGTTTATGGTAATTTTATCCTGCAGACTTAATTAACTGCTCTTTTCCTCTTAATTTTCTGACTCAGGTGAGAAAATAAAAGGCCGGCACACACCTTCATTTACACGCTCCAGTAACTTTCCAACACAGGTCATTGCAAAGGCAGGGCTGCTCACTCTGTGCAGGGTACTGACCACAGGGAGCTTGTGTGTGTGTGTGTGTGTGTGTGTGTGTGTGTGTGTGTGTGTGTGTGTGTGTGTGTGTGTGTGTGTGTGTGTGTGTGTGTGTGTGTGTGTGTGTGTGTGTGTGTGTGTGTGTGTGTGTGTGTGTGTGTGTGTGTGTGTTAATAGTTGGCTGCATCGCAAGGCTGTGAATACATATATATATATATATATGTGTGTGTGTTTTAGAGTGTTTATATAGGTGTGTGTGTGTGTGTGTGTTCTGCACCACACTACACTGGGCTGGCTGACTGCTGGGAGTCTCATAAAGCTCTCAGTTTGATGACCAACTGAGCAGTAAATTAATTAATCATCATTTTATGCCTCATCAAGCGCTTTGCCCGCACCTCGCCACGGGAGCCCGTCCCAATTAGCCAACAGCGGAGCCAATTGTTTTGTTTAGCTTAGGTGTGAGGGAGAGACTGTGGGAGAAACAGACAAAAAGGAGCGAAAGAGAGGGTAAGTGAGCACATCAAAGAGGGGAAAAGAACAGGACTGGTCTCAAAGCTGGAAATGGTAAAAGAGCCGTCAGTATTTATGCACGAGCAAGTGCATATCTGTATGTCGGCTTTTCTGTGCCTCCCACCTGTCCATGTGTGAGTGTGAGGGAAAGTGTTCTAACAAGGGGAGAGGCAGAAAAGGGATCTGACAAGGTAATAAATATGTCATCTGTCTGTGTCAGGAGATTGCAGGCCTGCAGACCTGTGAGTAGTAAAGAGCCACTGGCCAGGACAGGTATGGAGAGTTGGAGCGAGAGAGGAATGTGCTTCCACAGCAACATCCTCGGTGACCTGCCCCCTGCAGCTACATGAGTTTATTTTAGAGCTGGGCGAGACACAGAGAAGCCAAGGCCGAGCATACTGCAGAGTGTGTATAGGACATTCTTAGATTCAGAATATGGAACTTTGTTCAAAATGTGTTTTCCTTGCTGACTTAAAATCAGTTTCAGTCAAAATAAAATTAAAGAATAAGTAAGTTCACTGTCTCTTTTTTCCTTTAGATTTGGTTTTCTTGGAATGTTGTCTTGTCTTCAGTTTGATATTTGCAAATTGTTAAGAGAGGGATATGTTGTTTTGGGTATTTGTAGGTTATTAGATTTCCTCCCCAAAAAATGGGGGGAATCTTTATATATTAAAGAACACAATTTTGTGGGGGCTTATAACTCTAAATAACCAAATACGACCTTGTTTTGTGGATACTTTGGGGAGAATTACTGCTGACATTAAACATTGGTACAAGAAGGGAGAAAAAAAGCAGTATATCAGTGGCATGTCCAAACAGTGGGCAACAAGAACAGATGTCCCTCAGTCCACTGGGACTCAAAGTGGCCAATACCAGGTCATCAATTATATGTTCACAACAAAAAGTAGGACCCATCATGTAAAGTCTTGTCCTGAGCTGTGGGAATACCTCCAACAGCCAGAAGATGACACCACATCATTCTATCGGGCCGCTGTGCAGGCGGAACCTACCAGTCCCAGGGTGATGTGAGGAAAGGGGTCTGTGTAAAAAAGCCTGATTGTCACTACACATTTTAGTAATGGCTGACAGAAAGGCAGACAAGATGACATTGTGGCAGTGCAGCCAGGAGGAAGCCAGCAGCCACGCCAGGGGCAGGGACGGAGGGACGGATAAGCAGATGTTGTTCATCACCCAGGGGTGGTGGGGGTGGACTGTGTGTGGGCTTGTGTGTGTGTTTGAGGAGGCACAAGGTGGAGGTTGTACACAAGTGTGTATCAGTGGGCTTCTATGCACCTATGTGTTGGCATGCTGGGCATGCGATGATGTGCCAGGGTGGTGCTTCAATGAATGTGTCTGTGTATAAGTGAGTCTGTGTGTGTGTGTGTGTGTGTGTGTGTTCCCGCATCCACAAAAATGCTTGAGGGAGAAGCACCTACAAAAGGCATCTGGCAAGGAGAGCCAAAACAACAAAGGTAACCTTGCCTCCAGTGCTGTACACTGTGTACTGCCAGAGTGTGGAAATGGTGTGGGTGTGTGTGAGTTTTCATGGCTTAGAGTTGTGCGTGCGTGCGTGCGTGTGTTTGTGCCCCTCTTTGTATCTGAAAGTGATGCGCAGACAAACATAAAGATAAAAGTTACAGCACATAAAGAAATGTTCAGGCCAGCTCCACAACTGGCCTATGAAAGCTCCTTTATATTATATTCCTATATCATCAACGTAAAGGTTGAAAAGAGATCAAATAGGGCAGTTTCTGCGAATATAAAATATAATCTGAAACATGTGAGTCTTTTAAACATCTTCTTACATTGGTTCATCGAGTTCAAATAAGGTGAAAGAATGGGCCTATGCTGAGAAAAGGCAGGAAAGATTCATGACCGAATACTGCCGAAGTACAAGTCAACGTCTTTGTGATCTCAAGCTCTCTTTGTGGCCTTCATTGCAGCAGCAGTCACAGCCCGCCTGAGGTAAAGTCAGCACAGATTAATCTAACTCTGACATTATCAGTATTATCCAAGCTGAGCAACCCTGTGTGAATGTGTGCACTTCTGTGTGTGTGAGACTCACAGTGTGAGGGTGAAACACATTTAAGCAGGTCTGATGATTGACCCAGGTGAGTTGTGTGTACTTCAGGGGTCAGGAAGCAGATTGGTCCTCTCACTCATCAATCAGAGATCCCACACCCGTACCACCTCTGCAGTTTAGAGGCCCCTGGAGGGATGTGAAGGAACAAAATGCTGCCTGAGATTTCAGATAAAAGTCTATAAATAGTCGTTAGACTGTAGTAGTGACTGAAAAGGATACAATGACGCGAACCTCACAAACAAAATGGTATGATGTGAACAAAAAGAGGGGGGGGGTCTTTGATTGGTTTTAGTCATGCCTACATGTTTGTGCATTCTTTTTTAGCCATTCATGTTCACTGGCTAGCATTCAAACACACTCTGCTATTTGTTTTGGCATCAAATAAAAAAGTATGTAAGTGAAGTAAACCACTACTGATGTATGTAACCCTTCAATTAAGAAAGTGCCAGCTTCTAAATTACGTGTGATCCTGACCAAGAAAGATCAGACATATTTTCATCGTGCAGTAATCCGTCGTGTGTCTGTCAAGAACGGAGCTGAAACCTATACTTGTATATTAATTATGCTTTATTAAGACCTTGGTTTTTGTAAATGCCTTCAAATGATTTTGGGTGGTGATCACAGTAAATTCGGTGTATGATGTGTAGTTTATGATCATCTCGGATGCATCAAAGCAAGTTTACAATGTTGCAATTAACTTCAGACTCCTTCCCATCAGGCTAATTTCTCAGCGCCCATTATAAGTGATTTTTCTTTTTATTCTGAAGAGGTGTAACCCAGCTGTCATCAAAATTTCAAGCATCACTGAAGTGCTCCAGGAAATGATCTCCCACAGATCACATAGCTTCAAAAAATCTTTTAAAGAAAAATGGGTAAAGAAAAAAAAGAGGAAGAAAAAAAATGACACCTGACAGCTGACTAATTGGCTATTTCTGATTTCAAAGAAGCACACTCGAGCTCGCCCCACTCATCTTCCCTTCTCAAAGATTCTGACTGACAGCTGGTTCAAGACGGCAGTGTGGGAACTACTCCTCCCACATCATTTTCATGTTTGGCCTTGAAAATTACCTCCCTCTACAGTTAAATTTACTGCAGTGGGGGGAAAAAAAACCCAACATCTACGTTCACCATCTGAGCTTATCTTTCTATCAAATATCCTGCAGGAGGAGCGCTGGTGGTAGAGTGTGTGCAGGTGGGAAGGTTATCAAACTCTTAGTGTGAGGCAATGTTCGACACAGTCAAACTACCCTGATGCCCTGCGTAGTGATTTGTCAAAATGAATTGTGGTCAAGAATCTTATTAATAACTTTACAGGGGGAGAAGAAAAGTCTTCTCGTGTCTGTTCACGTTCCTCGCTGCTTTTCGCCTTCGATCAGGAGCTTGCTTTTTGTCACTGATTCATATTTGAAATGTTGGACACATTGGTCATTCTTGTGTGGAGTTTGTATGTTCTATCCATGTGTGATTTTTCTACTGGCACTACCGAATATTATATGTTTGAAGGTATTAGGAGACTATAAAATGTGTGTGTTTGCCCAGTGATGTCCACTGCCACCCTGTCCAGGGTTTACACTACCTTCACCTGTTGGGTTCAGCTTTGGGACTTTGAATTGGACAAACTCAGTCCAGAAGATGGATGCATGGATTTTTTTTTTTTTTTTTTTTTTTTAAGAGCTTAATTTCAATGCCTTTATTCTGTAGTTGCTTCAGTCACTATATCACAACTGTCTTATTTTCTGTATCTTTCACCCCTGTGTGTCTCTCTTGCCGGGCCACTGGGGGGCTTTTGAAATACTTCTCAATGAAATATGTTGAATTCCCTCACAGGCAAAAAGCACCATCTCAGCTGCAGGGCTTTGATAAATCGCTGGCCAGGTGTTGCTCCAATTTGTCTTCATCATTAATTTTTACTGGGCTGTAACCTATCTGTCATTGAACAGAACCCCGAAGCAGAGGTTTTGATGTGTTCACATGTGTGTATGTACTCAAACAGTTTGCACTTGCTTAAACCCTCCATTAATGGAAATGCCCGAGGCAGTTGGAAGAATAAGTGAACTAGAAACACCTTTCTTTCTATTTTGGCTGTCTTTTGTTTTTGAGCTTTAGTACAATGACGTTTTAGTCAACTCTGGTACGATGGTTTTAGAGCTTTGGAAAGTCACATTGATACCATTGTTACACTTGATCAACGATGAAGAAACTTGGTCACTGACTCATCCTCATTTCAAACTTGGGACAACTCTCATGTAGTGCCTGTGCACGAGATGTTAGGCTGTACAACCGTGTGTGTAAGTGTGTGAGTGAGAGAGTACTTCGTGTGTTTAAAACCTGACTTGTAGGGTTTCCTTACAGCTGGCAGGCAACTTGACTTTGAGCGAAAGAGCTGGAACAGTTTATGTTCAAAGCCACCGAGTGATACATTGCACATTCTGTAATGAAAGTGTTTGCAGTGGGCGGATGCTTGCAGGTGCTCAGGGGTGAGTTCAGGTAGCGTCAGTTGAGATGATCATAACGTAACAGAGGCACTGAAATATGGTTTAAAACTGACGGTGTGTCTGTAGCACACACTCAAGGGTGTTGACAACCACATGCTAACTGTGGGCTTGTGCTTCACATCAAAGACGATGTGCTTTCAGATGAAGGCGAGGAGGAGCGACAGAAGAGACAGAGGTGGAGGAGGACAATGGGATGAGAAGCGATGGGTGACACACACACGCAAACACTACTTAATGCATGCCTGAAGACACACTTCTGGGAAGCTCAAGCTCTATGTTATCTTCCCGAGCCCGCAGATTCTTTAAAAAAAAAAAAAAAAGTAATTCCCTTGGTTGCATATGTGTATGTCAGTGTGTGTGTGCATATACATGTGTGCATACACATGTGTGTTCACTAAAAGGAGAGAGGATTTAAACAAAGTCCTACTCCATCTGCATTGCAAAGCACACTGCATGAAGTAATTGACAGTGGGGAAGCAGAATAACGAGAGACACAAAGTGTGGAGGGGGTTGGGTTGGCCTTTGGGACACTGGATAAATGCCCTCTTAAAGCTGAAGATATGAGAAGAAATGAGCAACATTCAGCTTGAATTAAACAAGGACATGTGTAAATTAAAAACAGTAGTTGGCTGTTGAAGAGAGTTTACCAAACCATTCAAGTTTCCTGAAGTGGACAGGTTGAGTTGGTTGAATTCGATTAGACTTTTTTATTTGTGACATAGCCCACACGTATGGCAGTGAAATGCAGCAACTGTCCACCGGGCTCTATGAACACAAACAATGCCAAAAAAACCCAAACAAACAATGAGTTAAACACTGGACATACAGTTGGTCATGCACTGCAAACTCAGTGACTCCGAGACTTTTCGAATCTGCCGACTTACTAATCCATTGTACGTAAAGTAACTTTCATCACAAAACCGTTCCGAAATCTAATTAATGACTGGTGATGCATCTGTTCTTCAGCTCCTTTTTTTTTATAGAGGACGCCTGACATGTCCTCATATTGCACACAGCGAAACAATCCTGGTTGGATTTTAAGCTCTGGTCTTTTTTTGCATGGAAGTTATTATCTAGATGCCATATCTCATGGCTTGTCATTCTATTTTCTATATTTCTAATCCATTCTTTTTTTTTTTTTTTCATTTGTGTGCTATTGAGTCAACCCCATTGTAATGGCACTTATTATTATTTTATTATTTATCTTTGGAATTATTTTGAATTGTATTACCTACGGTTTGAGTGATATATAACAGCATGTTAAACCTGAGCCTGAACAGTGAGCTCATTTTGAACTCTGACCTCCACAACCTCTGCTCTCTGAGGACGCCACAACATAAATATTGAAAATGAAAGAAAAAAAAAGAGCAGAGTTTGATGATCAAAGATGAATGCTGCAGACATACAGGAAAAAAAACCAATGATGCATTATACATGCAAACATTATCAAAGCAGCGACATGGCAATATGTAATGAACTAAAACAAAAGCATTCTCCCACCACTCTGTTAATCGGGCCTGACGGTTAATGAAGTTTTAATTTACACCTAATCAGATCTTGTAAGGCATGCCCAGTCGCCTAGGACCGCAGAGGAAAGCAGAGGGGCCAAAAGACTGGCTCCTAAGAGACCACCACTCCACTCTCATTAATGTTCAGAGGTCTCTCTTCCTCTGTGTTGGCTCTGAAATCTTCAGATGCATGCTTTGAGCAAGTCAGCATGTAATTTAAAAGATATTTTTATGTCAGCTCCTCTTTGTTTAATGGCTGACAAATGAAATTGACAGACAAAACATGACAAAGAGAAGGCCTACATGCACGCAAAGCCATGGACTAGGTTTGGAATGTCAAATGTTTACAATAAAGCCAGATGGATATACGAATAATTTATTAGTCCTTTCTTTGCACACATTAGTCTCTTGATGCTTGACAGGTAATTAACGAGAGGCTACAATGGAAAACAAATTTAAACAGGCAACATATATTATCTTAAACAACGACTTTTTAAACATCAAAATGCTACGTTAGTGTTTGATTGATTTGAATTTTGCATATTGTAGATAACAGCAAAGACTAACATATTCCTTATCAATTAGACAGGACACTTCTGAATTAGAGATTAAAAGAAAATAAAAAAGTTCAAGGTTATGATTGTATACTCAAAAAGGCTCACTCATTTTCTTTCTAATGTCTTTTTTGCATTGAATATCACGATTTACATAAAGCTCATTGAAAATGTGGACACAGATGTAAAAAAAAAAAATTGCATGTTTATTGCAAAGCTTTAAAAATGCTGACACAATGTGACAGAGATTAAAAAAAGCTCTCTGTTGGCGATACCTTCATTTCCTAACTGAAATTATTTTAATAATATAGTTATAAAACTTATAAGTACATTTTTTTGCTCGCAGACTTCTGAAGGTTTCAGGAGCAACCCTATGAACTAACACAGTTCACAAAAGAGCAACGTGTGCTGTACAGATCGGTTTGCAATAAATCAAGCAGGAGAACCTGAAACAAGCAAAGCAAGTTATGAGAAGCCATTTGTTTCCTTTACAGTTTTCTTTTTCTTCTGTCATTTGTATAAGCAGCAAACATAATTATCACACCAATGTCAACTTTTTGAACACGTGCTGACAGCTCATGTCTTCGTCGCAAACTGGAAAGGCTTCTTTTTTTCTACCAGCATTACAGTGAGTTTGAGTCTGATTTTCTGGTTCTTACTACAGTTCACATACATCCCCTAACACACAAGTAAAAAAACAGATATGTGCCAAAAATGTTGCACTGACATGTTTTTAATTCAAGGTTTTTTTTTTCACATCTTTGTTCCAACAACCCCTTCAGGTAGATTGAATCATTATCAGGTCTTGGTGAGAGCGTAAATATGCAAATGAGTGATGGAAAAGTCCAAAGAAGATTATAATTTTTCATTAGGTGTGACAGTAATTCAGAGTCTTTATGCAAGCTGGGAACTCCAAAAAAATTTGTGTGTGTTAGTTTAGTTACAGCTGAGGTCACATCTAAAAGGTGTGGTATCACTGGAAGAAAGACTAAATGTAACAACAATCTTTTAAACCATATAAACATAGACCAACACTGAAGGGCAAAAGCATGTTCGTGCGTGCGTGCGTGCGTGCGTGCGTGCCTACCATTTTAAGAAAACTTGCATCACTGTTGTGGAAAAATAAGTTTTAGTGCATACTGATCTGTAGAACCCCCCCCCCCACACACACACACACATACACCTCCTTCATCCCAGTCACCTATGCATGGATAACAGTGTATATGTTTCCTTGATATTCAATCCCCTCTGTGGTCTCTCACTGATTTTTGGTCTCCTCTCAGATGTGATTCGGTGGATCATGTAAGTCATACCCCTCATAGGCCAAATGTCCAAACTGCATACTTTCTCATGAGACGGAGAACTTAATCTGTGTGTAGTGTGAAATCTATGATATGTCATAGCAGCTCCATCAGCTGTGCCGTTCATTCACATACTGTATTGTTGACTCAAAATAAAGATGGCTGGTTCCACTCCTGGTAAAGTTGAAGAGAGCATCTAGATCAGATTCCAGCTTAGATCCTGTAACCCAGAAGCTCTATTTCACTGAGGAATATGTCACATTTGTTATCTGTGAGATGTGTGCTATGAAAAATTGACTATCCAGTGAACTACAAAAGGGAATCAGTTCTGCTTTTCAACTTGGGATTTCTGGATTAGAAGTAGAATCCGTCATGTCTCATTTGGGGAGAATCTTTTACTTTAAAGTGGGATCTGCTCGAACAAATTTTCTCAGCTTCTCAGAAGCTATGTCATTCAGTATTGACAAGGTTGTTTCAGCGACTTTAGACATAACTTTTCATATTAAGCTTTGTAATTAGGGGACAAAGTCATCAGTAGTATCTCAAATATGTCTTGTGTTTTATCAATAGTTTATTCTGTTCGTACTGCCTGCACATGGCTATGGAGGAAAATGAACTGTGTTGAACTGCTGACCTGAGATGGTAAATATGCAAAAAGTGCAAATATTAAAAACATACCATCCAACTTGTCAGGCCTCACAATTTGTGAAAGTGTCAATTTGTATTATGTAAAGCACTTTTGCATCATAGGACTGACATTATTTCCAAGCATTTGGTATCTTGTAACAATATTTCAGTATCATAAAAAAATCAAAATCTGCTCATGACTGTTATAATTTAACGTTAATTGTGAATCAATGTAATTATAATAAAAAATAAAGCCAAGGAGACAAAGAATGAGTTATTGTAGGACTTTTTAAGAATTCAGCAGGAAAATTATGCACAGAAAAAAAGCACGCACACACACACACACACAAATGCTTCACCCTTCAGAGCAGTTGAAAGTAGCAGCTCTCTCTCTCTCTCTCTCTCTCTCACTCTCTCTCTCTCTCTCTCTCTCTCTCTCTCGATTTCTGCTCATTCAAACAGAAGTAACAGCAACTGCCAGCAACACATTTTGACATCTGCTGCTGGTGGCAGTATTTCATGACAAACATCCACACTGGCTCTCTACATGCCCATTTGACACAAATGTGAAGCCGTCATCACCGCTTTCACAAAACAGATACAGGCCGGTAAGCCGCAAATCCTATTTTTGACCACAGCCGATAATTCTTGCAAAAACCAGAGAGTCAATATTTTATCACAGGGGTACAGCAAACACATGCAGATGCATTGTTGGTATGTTTTCTTCTTAAATATTGATTCC
The DNA here is from genome assembly GCF_963422515.1 of Blennius ocellaris. Classification (NCBI taxonomy): domain Eukaryota; kingdom Metazoa; phylum Chordata; class Actinopteri; order Blenniiformes; family Blenniidae; genus Blennius; species Blennius ocellaris. Next base: position 21,079,738 of record NC_137657.1, on the reverse strand, counting down.
TGTGCTACTTTGCAGCCATCTGGTCTGGGGAGAATATTTTCTATAAAACACACATGCACTCACTGGCACACGCAGCCCCACACACACACACACACACACACACACACACACACACACACACACACACACACACACACACACACACACACACACACACACACACACACACACACACACACACACACACACACACACACACACACACACACACACACACACACACAGACACACACGCGCGCACGCACATGTACTGATCTCACAAACACACAGTAGTATGCACGTATGCACACATTTGTAGACACATGAGCACATGCATGATCTTTTTCTTGCCAGTGTTTACACAATGATGCACAAGGACACAAGCACCTTTGCACTTCCCTCACACATGTCCTTGCCCGGAGAGAGAGAAGATGACTTCCTTCCAAAAATGAGTAACAAACCACATGAAAGGAAATCAAATTTGTTTTGTCCGGGACTCCAAATGTAAATTTGCGTGCCTGCTCTAAACTATAGCCATGTTGCCTGCAACAATGGCCTTGTTCCACTCATTTCCTTCCTTCTCTAAGTCTCACTGCTGGAGTGCCTTTGGACAGCCTCTCACTGCAGATGTTGCGACAGCACCTCCTTCCTTCTATACAAGCACTTTATTCGTCAGCGTAATTGTATTAGAATGCACCTCCAATCCTCTGTAACAGAAAGATGTAAGCCGCTTCGCTTGCTTGTGGAGGGATCAACAGTCTCTCCTTTAAAAGCTTTGGAAAAGCTGTGTGTGTGTGTGTGTGTGTGTGTGTGTGTGTGTGTGTGTGTGTGTGTGTGTGTGTGTGTGTGTGTGTGTGTGTGTGTGTGTGTGTGTGTGTGTGTGTGTGTGTGTGTGTGTGTGTGTGTGTGTGTGTGTGTGTGCGCAATGCACAACATGGACAGTTCTACGACATGGACACAATCCATGCACCAGTCTACACATATTTCCTCACCTCAAACACATGCACAGTCACACAGAAGAGGCAGAACCACCTCTGTGTAGTGTGATTAGGTATAGCTGTCAGTGAATTGTGCTGAGCACAGCCAGGGCATTGCTGAGGATTGGGTTGCCCTGACAGAGACAGGGGGAGAGAGAGAGTGAGACAGAGAGAGTGAGAGAGACAGAGAGAGAGAGACAGAAAGAGAGGGAAAGAGAGAGAGAGAGAGAGAGAGAGAACATAGATATGTTCACATATGTTTATCCTGGCAACACACACACACACACACACACACACACACACACACACACACACACACACACACACACACACACACACACACACACACACACACACAGAGCATGTCTGTCTCCACCTTGTCTTTAGCAAGTCGCCAGGAAGCAGCTGGCCTGAATATCTGAGTGCCTTTAATGAATTGAAATCTTTTGGGTGCAAGAATCCGGTGATTAAATGCAATAAGACTAATATTCCTGGGTGGGTTGGGAGTCAAAAGAGGATTGTCCTTTGAGAGAGTTAGAGAGATGGAGGTGTTTGGCAATCCCCCCCCCCCCCCCCCCACACACACACACACACACACACACACACACACACCCCATATCCGCCAATACGTACATACACACTCACACACACACATACCGCTCATGGGGAATAACCCTATTTCGAGCACAGGAGAAGTAGAGTTGGAGCTTTTTGAAAGGGGAAACGAGGGAGGGGAGACGTTTACTCCTGGGTGGAAGAGATGAGGGAGGGGTGGGAGGCGTTATCGCTTGAAGATTATGTTTCATTTACATTGTGATGGAGACACATTAAAAAAAAAACTAAAAAAACTTTGAATAAGATCTTCCAATACTAATGCACACGATGTTCAACATTTGTGAATTGTCACAGTAATTCAAAGCTCTGAAATCACATGAATGGCACATGTCGGTGGAAGCAGGACCTTAAAGTAACAGTCATTCCTACAATGTTCAATTATTCACATTAATTGTTCAATATCTACTCTGGTGAGTGGCTAAATAACATAATTTCTGTTTCCATAATAACTGTAAGACAACTTCATGGTGAGATTGAAAGTTGTTTCTTTGATCTTTGATTGAAACAAAAATTTTACTCAGGACACCACCATTTTCAAATGTTTTATTTTTCTAAACATAACAAAATGAGACATGTTTCCTATGTGAGCATAATATGATTGTTGCTGTGATTACAAATGCATGCCTCTGTCTTAACATCTGCAAAGGTCAAATGATTTATTCTCTTTATCAGGGGTATTAGGTATGATGCCTCTTGGGCTTATAAAAGGTACTTAAATTTTTTTCTCATAAGCTGTTTAAATTACCTATTGTGTCACACGTGCTAATACCAGCTTAACATTGTGAAATGACTTTGTGGTGATTCACATCAATAATAATTCTATTGAAATATTATAAAGACTTGTGATGCAGTGAGATTTCACAGTATCCGATTTTTGGTAAAAATGTAAATAACTGTGATGATTTGAACTAATTGGTTCCTGACAGATGTTTACATAAACTTGTCTTACCTGGTCTTACCATGGTTGACCTGAGGTGAAATCTTAATGAATATTTCAACCCCAGATAGACAACTCATTGAACATGGTCATTGTTCTCTTCCCCATTGAACATAAGAATAGAAATGAGTTACTATTATGAGAAATGTACTTCAGTATATGGAGCAACTTTTAATGAAAAAAACAGTTTCAAATGCTGTTACTTTTTTTTCTTTCAGCCAAGAAGGAATTACTCTTCTGTCTTTTATGCAACATATTACAACATACTGCCTGCTTTATAAAAGTAAATCTTACCTTCAGTCACTTAATCCAGGTTAGAAGGCATTTGTAAATATTGGCTCATATTGTAATAAAGAACAAATAGACAACAATGAAGTCATTCACAAGGTAATGTAGTAGTTAGCACTCCTGCTTTACAGTGAGAATATCCTTAGTTGGAGTGTGGTCGGTGGGACCTTTTATGTAAAAATTGCATTTTGTTCCTGTGTGTTCATGAGTTCTCTGTGGCAACCACGGTCAAAAAAAAACATTTACATACATATTAAATACATTTGAAGGTTAACAACTGACTCCAAATTGTGAGTGTGTTTGACTGTCTGCTGTCTGTGTTTGTCCTGTGAGGGCCTGATGACTTGTGATATGAGATAGCATTATAAAACATGGATGGATGGATAAAGTCGCTGAAAGTTAAATGCGCTCAAAACACCACTCCTCTAAACTGAACTTAAGATGAGAACTGTAATATCTGGGTTGACATAACCCCCCGAAAAACCACCCTATCTGTTAGCCATTTCATATCTTGCATTCAAAGCAACAAACAGTTCTTTATTCTGAAAGAAGTTTTAAACTCATCCGAGAGATTTCCCTCCAGCTCTCTTTGATTAGTTATATTGAGATATAATTTGAAGTGATACAATATTTTTAAAGACTACTCTTAAAATAAACATTCTGGCAGCTAATATATATATAGCGCCTCAAACTATGCCTCAAGGCATATCTTCCAGGCTATTTTCATTAAACCAGCATCTTGGCACACAGTTTTTCCTTGAGTAAATTTACATTTCATGCTGTTTTATTTGCCTGCTCTCCTTTTAGCCTGTGAAAGCAGTTTAGGGGGAAAAGCTACGATCAAGTGAAAAGCTATGACACTAAAGTGAATGCTGAAAGCAAAGCTTCATTTAATGAGCCGACGAGTCTGACAGATACTATTTAACATGAATCACTTCCACGATATGTCTCGCAGAATATGTGATGGGAGGAGGGAAAAAAAGGTTCAGTGCAGACATGTTGAGCTCATTTAAAAAACACTCCAGACAGACAGGAGGGGTGAAAAAAAAGAGCACGTTTTCACATGTTTGCCTCATCCACTTGTTGAACTCGCTTGTCTTTACAAGTTGACAGTTTGCCGCTCAGGATGGAAGCTTTAACTTAAATGCGTGGCACGGTTTGCAGAGAGGCGGTCGCTCATTGCGGATGCACCAAACACAAACACACCTCCACACAAGTCAAGACACAATTCATCTTCAATGCCCACGTCATCTAGACGACACACTAACAACACATGGATCCGTCTGAAGAAGACACACAATCACCCACAAACACTCAAACCTGCACTATATTTAGGATCACTAGTTTACCTTAACAAAAAAAATTATGATTAGATCACACAAAAGTTTGCTAATGAAAGGATGTTGAAACTTGTGTAATAGCCACCATACTTTATGTGTAATCAAATTTCAGGATTCTTATCATTTAGATTCTTTTTCCCTGGATTTCTGTAAAGTTCTGTCCTGTTATCCTACGGATTTAAGTGTTATTCACAACAATGAAGCTTTAAAATTACTTACTTATGTAGTAAAATCCCACAAATAATTAGTTTTTCTTGAGCTGTTGCGAACAGTCTGGACTCACTCCTGTATTCACATGAAAGTAAAGGAACTCTCTTCTTTGTTTTCCAGTTTGTTTTATCACCATTACGTGTATCCTCAGGTTCGATTTCTCACTTAAATCTAAATTCGAAAGCCGTGTTTACATCCCCGGTGCTTAACGGCTCTTTCCAGGTTGGTGTTTGTGGGTGTGCTGCTCGTGATAATTGAGCATAGTTATGTATGATGAGTGTACTAGACAATGGCCGTGAGAAAGCCAGTGGTGACACTTATGCTGAAGTAATGGCAGCATTCTTTGACCATTCTTAACACGTCTCATGTCTCCACACCGCCACTCATATTGTTTCTGAATTGAAAGAACATGTCTGTGTGTCTGCGTGAAACATTATTTTATTCTCTTTAAATCATTGAAGTCAACAGTCAGATTTTAAATGATCTAGAGACATGAGCAATACATTTGGCATGAAATGTAGGAGTATTCTGTATGTTACTGTCTGTACATACTGGAGGACTTTTAATCACATGACAAAACAGCTTTAGTTGTATTTTTCCTTATGTGGTCATCCTCCTGCACTATGAAGGAAATGCTGTTTTGTTTGTTTGCAGATTAGGTGGTCAAAACACTGAAGAACCACACAGATCCACAGAAAACACAGCATTTATTAGTACTATTAAATTTTATTGCATATTTGGCACCCCATCATTTATACTCAGCTTTATGGGTTTTTTTTCACACCCGTTTCCCAGTTTCATCCTGATTGACAGCCCAAAGGTGCAGTCCACTACTCCAAAGTGTTTACTCACCACAGGCATTGAACATAACTGTCAATTAGGAGTGGAAGTCAAGGCTCCTAATGGCCTTGTTTATACTGCCGTGTGGACAAGCATTAGCGTCTCGCAGTCTGACCGTGTGTGTGTGTGTGTGTGTGTGTGTGTGTGTGTGTGTGTGTGTGTGTGTGTGTGTGTGTGTGTGTGTGTGTGTGTGTGTGTGTGTGTGTGTGTGTGTGCGCACACCAAAATCCAGCTCGGCTCACTCCCCTTGATCATCGGGAGCAGTGAACATTTCACCTGACACTTTTATGAGAGGACAGGACCCTGGACTCATTTTTTAAAGTCTCCCATTCACTTTGATGTGTGTTATTAAACACAACTGTACCTGATTTGTACGCCACTCTCTTTGGTCTCTCGGCCTCCCTTGAATATTAACACTACTTACATTTAAGTCTGAACATCAGCAGTATTTATGGCCAGGCCTTAATGGGTGGGTTTACCCTGAAAGGTAGTAGAGCATCAGAAAGAGCAGAATTAAAAAAAAAAAAAAAAAAAGTTCAAAAGGGGGCTAATGTTGCCTTTTATGTCATCTTTCGCCTTTAATAAAACAGGACTGCAGATTTGGTTTGCAAAATAGTTATATTTGTGGCAGCTATAACTAAACCTCTGAATTAAAGCTGGATTGTGTGTGTCTGCCAGTAGAACCAATAAAAAGCATTCAAAATGTCTTCTTTGGTCCAAGAAAACAGTTGCGTTGCATCCAGGATTTAAGAAAAGAGGGCTAACTATCTTGGCTTGCGTCCGCACATGACAGACACAAGTAGAAATCACAAGACAGTCAAATGAAATCAAGGGTTACATTTCAGAGTCACTTTCCCTTTGGCATCTGTTTCCAATTCATATTTCCTAATACTGAACATTCCACCAAATAACTACTACAATTTGCAGTGTGTAAAAACGTAATAAAGCCTCTATTGCTGCAATAAAACTTTAGCGTCAGCAGGTGTGCATCAGAGATTAATGTTGGAGGCATTTTGGAGGAGAAAGGGTTGGTGGGAGGATAAAGGATACAAAGAGCTCATGAATTATCTGCATATACGAGCTGCTTATTTGATCTGCGATAAGGGGAATGAGCCCACTTGCGCTTCAGTCGACACTCACACGAAGCCTATGAGCCTGACGATACCATCAATTTACTTTTCAATGACGACTAGTCCTCAGTGTGGAACACATCCTCGTTGGTAAGCTATATGATAGGATTATGTCCCTATTTGATATGCACCGCATGGAATTAAAGAATATCTAGATAAGTTTAAATTGTTCCCCCACTTTGAAACATAAGCTTAGCTCTGCTTTTCACTCCATATATATATAGGAAATACAGTGCATTGCCTGTTTTGTCCTTGAGGATCAATATCTAGACCGTGTCAAGGGCACACTGGTTTCTTCTACTAATAGTTTAATGAAGGGGAGCCAAAGAGCAGGTTCTTCAAAAGGAAGGGGAATTCCTGCACACAATTGTGACTAATTGTGGCATAAATTCACAATCGCTTCATAACGGGCTTCACAGCTTGAGGTTTGTCATGTGCAATGGCCGCCTTGTTCCCATTTTCACCTGCCGTTGCTCTCAATCAAACAAAGAGGTGGGGTGGAAGTTTCTTTTCATGTGTTCAAAGGTGACCGGTAGCTAAGCATTTTTTTTCTTCTTCTTCCTTTTTTTTTTAGCGGAAACAATAACTCTTTATAGAGAACAAATGTTGACATTTGAAGGGAGCAGCAGCAGGTGAAAGAAAGAGAGAGCAATTGAGAAGCAGGGCCCCTGTGTGCTTTGGAGACTGCCTCTGGTGCTATTTGACAACAGTGCTGGGTCCCTGGGGGAGCCCACCTGAGAATAAAGCACGCATTTCAATAAATCAGGTCCTAATGAAAGCGTTTGGACTGAGGTAGAAGAAGCTGGCCAGGGGCTATAACGTCCATGACTTCCATATAGGCGGCTGCCAGTGAGGAAAAGGTAAATGATAATAAGGGGTGGTTAAAAAAAAAAAAAGAAAAGTCAATTCAAAGCAGGGATGATCTGAAGAGGAGTGACACAGAATTTAAACCAGAATGAGAAATTATTCTGAATTTAACAGCAAAACTATGATTTCCTAAACTAAATCATGCTGTAAATACATTTCTCAGTCTGACACATTTCATAACAAAATACACTGCAGATGGATGTCAACAAGATTTATGCCCCCTCCCCCTCCCAAAAAGGCCAGGCGGACTGAGGTGGATTTACTCTCCCATAGTGGTGGCGAAACATGACGTCCTTGGTTTGGGTAAGGGGGGTGTGGAGGTCTCTTGACATTTGGACAACACTCAAGCTCAAATTCAACTGGAAAATGGAGGATTAGCTTTTGCTCTGGCTGGAAGTGATGATGAAGGCCTTTTGGTGGATGGGAATATATTTAATCTGGAGTCTTTCTTACCCTGACTAGAACAGAACAGTGGCATTGATTTTCTTATGTTTTAAAATCACATAATCAAGGTACAAACATACAATAACATATAACAACAACAACAATCATAATAAAAATAATAATAATAATAATACAGATGTTTTGATTTTGATTTTTTTTCACCCCTAAAAATTGTTTAATTAGCTGTGTCCTACAATAACCAAGCAATGATGAAAAGCACAGGAAAGCCTGTCCGATTAGAGCCCATCACACAGCCCATTGGAGCTGGCAGATGCTTAGATAGACTTTTATGGATTGCTCAATGCCGTGCCGTAATGAAGCAGGCAGGGCTGACCCATCCTGAACCAGGCTGAAAAGCTCCAGGGACGGCCCCGCTGGGAGCCCATAATGCCCGATGCGTCCCACGGTTGTATTAATCACACTGAAAAATAAATGTGTGGCAGGGCGAGGGGAGAGAGGGAAAAGGGGGAGAAAAATGAAATAAGTACGTCGTTTATCCCCATCAAGGTCGTGAATATGTGACCGAGGGAGATTCCCCCTGACCAGAATGAGGCCCTAAAAGAAAATGATTGTCCATTTAGGGAGAATAGATTGAGCAATCTGTGCAAACTCGTAATGTTTATGAAAAGTGAGATTCATCAAGCATTTCCCATCAGAGAAGAACAATGAGCAGAGAGAATAAAAATGTCTCAGTGTTAAACACAAGTCTGTTCTGAATAAAATAATGACTCCCCAAGATTTATGTAATAGTTGGGAAAACAGTTTAATATTTTCTCATTTGAATAATGGATATAATACCCCGCCAGTATATCTATACCAGCGCGTTTTTTCCTCATTTTTATTTACATTCAAAGATATAAATTAGTAAAAGTACTCCTGATAACAAGATTGTGTCGCTTTTTCCCAAATGCGTCTCAAATAAAAACCATCCATAATATATTTATATATATTTACAAAACAAACAGACGATGTCAGTTTCCCATTTCTGCAATACAACTTGCATAAATTAGAGGCATCGTTCCCCCGCAATCCTTTAAAAAAATAAATATCAAATGTAGGCTATTCCACTTTGAAGTCCTCAAGTTCACCTCAGTTCAGAGTTCGGTCCACTTTGCGGTCCAAAACAACTCGTTTTATAAATACGGATTCAGGCCGGATTTCTTTCCCCCCCACGCGTAAATATATACTGAAATAATATAACCGTGGCAAATAAGCAAACCAGAGGAACCTGAGAAATAACATGTACTAAATCACATGTAGTGGGAGATCAGATTTCAAAACCAGCCCATAGAATTATAGAATCCACGATGCATCAAACAAAAAACAGTTCAAATAATACAATAATAATCTGAAAACAAAGTGTGCTGTTCAAGAGTGTGTGTGTGTGTGTGTGTGTGTGTGTGTGTGTGTGTGTGTGTGTGTGTGTGTGTGTGTGTGTGTGGTGGTGGGGGGGGGGGGGGGGGAGGTCGTTAGCAGCTTTCATTCGGATTATATGGTGGCACTGGTTCCGGTTTGGAGTGAAGGTTATGTGGGGGTTCAAACGGAAGGCTAAAAGGTGGTGTCCTTTCTCGTTTTTTTTTTTTTTTTTTATAGTCAAAGCAAGTGTGACACCTACCTGCAGACCATGGAAATATTCTTTATAAAAAAATACCCAACATGATCAAATGATCAGTTCCTTTCACAGCCAAAGGGGAAAAAACACACAAAGCATATCAGGTTGGTTGTCACCATAGAAGAAAGAAAATAAACGCACTGTGCTGTGAGTGCTTATTAAAAAGCCTAACCGCAGCTGAAGACGTCTTTAGGCCATCCAGCGGAGTGTTGGGGGGGATTTAAATGCGCACAGGAGAAAGAAACCACCACAAACTAAAGTGACATTTGAAGGTGTGAAGTTACACTGTGAGTGAGCACAGCAAACTCACTAATTTGTTTGCTTTTGGCTGACCCGGTGTAATTCTAATTATCCTAAGCTGGGAGATAAGGTGTGAGGCCCACTGTGCACACGCTTGCGCACACACACGCGCACAAACGTTAAAAAATGGGATTCCAGCTCAAAGCTATGGCAACATTTCTCTGCTTATTGAATTCACATGCTGCCACCATGTCTTCATGCTCGTGCGCGCAGTGTGTGTGTGTGTGTGTGTGTGTGTGTGTGTGTGTGTGTGTGTGTGTGTGTGTGTGTGTGTGTGTGTGTGTGTGTGTGTGTGTGTGTGTGTGTGTGTGTGTGTAAAGTTTGACGAAGTCGAAGATTCAGATTTAATATTTATCTGCAGGTATACTCTCTTAGGTTTTTTGCAACGGGCGTGTCATGTCTAAAGCAAGCTTGTTTCCCAAAGCAAACAAGTTGCAAACAAAAGCCTCAAACATCTCTTGAGATTCAGATAGATAAAAAAAAAAATACACATAAATGTGAAAAAATAAGCAACAATTACAAATGACCTTTTCCCCAAAAAAAACTGCAATGAAAAAAAAAACACATGTAGGCCATAATATGCTTCCATTTGCTTCGCGCAGTAAAATGTCCTCAAGTCACATTTTCTATGAAAACAAGTGTCACTTTGCCAAGATTCAAATAATACTCCTTGTCTGTTTGGGAAGATCTCTTGAATAAAGCCTTAATTTTATTTAAATGAGGCAGGAACAGCTAAATCGTCCCATGGTGCCACACCACTGACACCTGAAAGTGACACGAGAAAACCAGTTGATTTGCATTGGAGACAAGTGATCTAAATTTGCTTCCACCGTGGAGCAACTTCCCCCCCAGTGTCTGAGTACAATTCCAAGATTCAACACTACATTAGAATAACTTCTGGTGAGCTGTGACTTTGTTTGGATCTGGCCGCATCACGTCGATTACGTACCTTTCTTCGCTTCTAAATTTGCGGGTCTGAACTGCTGCTGCTGCTGCTGCTGCTCGACAACAACAATCTGGTTCGGGTTATTTTTAACGAGGGGCGAGTCTGGCCTGTGTTTGGGGTTTGTGCTGGCCTCCAGAGCCTGGTGAGAGGAGCTCAGACCCTCGTTTGCAGCAGCAGCAGCGGCGGCGGCAGCGGCGGCCGCAGCCAGACTCACTCCGGATGAATTGGTGTAGCGCAGGATCCCTTGGCCCTGCAGGGGGCTGAAGTTGCCATAGTTTGTGTAATTGCTGTAAAAGGGAGAAGTGTAATAAATAGGTCTTCCAAGGATGGAGGGGGCCGGGTAGAGGGAGGGGGACGTGGCTGTCGGGGACGTCGTGGAGGGCGTCGGGGGGGTGAGGAGTCCGCTGGAGGAGGGGCAACTCGGTTGCCCGAGTTGCTGATGCTGTTGCTTTTGGTCCGAGGTAGCAATCTCCGCCAGAGACCAGAGTTTGGGCTTCACCGCGGGGTTCTGGGAAGCCCCCGGCGTGGCTCTGCTGTCAAGGCATGGAGACGAGGATTTACTGGTATGCACGAGGCTGCGCGCCAGGTCCTCGCGCTGGTTGTGCAGGTGGTGCAGGTGGTGCAGATGATGGTGGTGGAGGTGGTGGTGGGGGTGACCGAGGACCGGCGCTTCTACGCCCATCAGGGGCGACGACGTGACCGGTTTGGGTGAGAGCGGCTGCCGCTGCTCGCGGCTCTGGTCCTCGCTGTCTTCGTCGCATTTGTCGCCGGACTGCTCGGAGCCCAGCTCGCCCACACAGCTCACCTTCTCCCCGTCAGACTCCGCGGAGCACGAGTGATCCGTCAGGGTGTCCACGTGCAGGCTGATCCCTGGAAATAACGGGGGGAAGTTATAAATAGTTAGACTAAGAGAAGAATAAAGAAAGGAAAGAAAGAAAGGAAAGAAAGAAAGGAAAGAAAGAGAGAGAGAAAGAAAGAAAGAAAGAAAGAAAGAAAGAAAGAAAGAAAGAAAGAAAGAAAGAAAGAGTCACAGAGTCCAAATATAAACAGAAGAGTGTGCACTGAAAACTGATCAGTAATGCTTCACAACCAGCCAGGCTTGAATAAGTAATCCATCTATTATTTACGCCATATCAGTTTAAAAAAAAGTAGGCTACGATTAAAAGTCGATTTCCATGCGTCGACAATTGTGCTCTTCTTTCCCCCCCTCAATCATACAAAAAAATGTCATAATGGGAGTAACATTAATATTCAAATTTTATTGAGGCCACTCAGGAGTTCTGTGTTATGGGTCTGCTGGAGCCAGTGACCTGCCATTAATCATGCTAAAGAAAATATAATGTCCCTCCTAACAGTTCATTTAGTGTGGCGTTGAGTCTTAGAAACTCGTTTTCATTAAAAATGTATACCAATCAACGTGGTTACCGAGGCGGTACGTGAAGCCTGTTCATTCTTGTGCGTAAAGACTATAATCATAAATATAACACTGCAGTATCTGAAAACAACTTTTAGGATCTAAATGATCTTTCTTGACATTTTTACTGTGGAAATTCTTAAATGGCACAGATAAATAAAAAGAGCCAACCTCTCCTGCCCACATTAATTGAGGTGTTAAAGTGATTATTGGCTCGAACGCCGGTTCATATCCCACCTTCATCCTCCGCTGAAGCCTCGCTGTTGTCCAGGTTCTTTTCAGATCGCTCCACCTCTTTTCTCTCTCCGTCTCCGTCGTCCTCGTCCTCGTCTTCGCTCTTATTCCGAGGCGCCCAGGTCATCTTGTTCTCCTTCTTGAGCCTCCTCCTGGCGTTGGCGAACCATGTGGAGACCTGCGTCAGGGTCATCTTGGTGATGATGGCCAGCATGATCTTTTCTCCCTTGGTCGGGTACGGGTTCTTCCTGTGCTCCTGCAGCCAGGCCTTCAAGGTGGCCGTGGCGTCCCTGGTGGCATTTTTGCGGTAAGCCGGATCGTTGAGCTGGTAGGGGTACCCCGGACTACCGTACGGGTGGTAACTTAATGCCCCGGCCATGCCCGTCGTGTGCGCGTCGTATGGAGAGGACTAAATAAAAGTTGGGGGGGGGGACAAAAAGTCAAGAACCTGCCATGTGTTTCCCATTGCTCATAAAATATTGCATTTCCTACAAAAGTGACATAAACGTGGCATGTATAAAAGTGACAAACAAATAAATGTTTTGTATCAATATAAAAATGAAATAATCATCAAACAGTAAATTTGTATATAATAAAACAAATAGTAAAAACTATTTGGTGCAAGGTTTAAAAACGTTTAAAAAACTGGAAAACGTGGAGACAGTTCAAAATTATTTGTAAAGAAATATAAACAATCGTGACATCAGTATTAGAAATGGACGTGCAGTGGATTGTTCGTTATAAACAAACCGTCAATAATATCTATATATTTCTATGCGATCGATTGTCGAGTTAAAAAACAAAACAAACAACAACACTTAATGTTTACGGCGCGTGCTGGCAGGCCACAGAAAAACTCGCACTAATGGTTAAGATCATTATCGGATTAACTAATAACAGAGCTGCTGTCATTATACCAGTTAAGATGACCAAAAAAGGAAATTTATTTTTTTCTGTAATCATCCATTAAGTCCCCAATATTCTTGCACCGGCTTCTTTTTGTTTTCTTGTGGCAACCCTAATGTGTTAACATATCTTCCTTTTTGCAGCATTACAAATCCCATTAGCAAATCACTTGATATGCACCTTTCCTAAAACGCTTGAAGTGCCCTGTGACATTAGCATTTCGAGTCATGCGTTTCATGTTAAAATGCGGTTTATTCAGCTGAGAGTGGAAAAAGTCTGCCACCCCATCAACTGGTGATTTTAGTGACAGCTGGCTGAATTTATGGCTTGTGTTTTAATTTCCTATGACACATAAAGTCTCTCCTCATAGAATTAACGTTCGCACAGAAATGTAGGTGCAGTTCTACACAATTAGCTGCGCAGCCAGAGGTAAGCTTTGGCCAAGCCATTAGAATGCGCAGCTCTATTTTTAAAATCCATATAAGCCGAGGGAGTTGGAGATTTTACAGCGGGGGGGAAATCGACGAGGCCACTCGACATTAACGTATTGCAGTCAATAATAATAATAATAATAATAATAATAAAAATAATAATAATACAAATAAAAATAATAATAACAACAACAACACAAAGAACAATAATCAAAAAGTTCCGCAAGAACTAACTGATTAGTAAGTCACAAAAAAAAACACGGCGAGTAGATCTCATCGCGTCTGGAGCGTAAAGGGAACCAGAGCAACATTTTGCGCACTTTGCAAACGCCGGCATTTACCTCTGAGGCTGTAATCGTAATGTAAACTCGCGTATGGATTATTTACCATGTAAGATGGGAATCCCGTCGTTGGATCCGTGGAGTATGACAGCGGACTTGAGAAGCCTGCACCGGCCGAGGCGGAGAAAGCCGCCGACCCTGGGTAAGGGCTGAAGGCTGAGCCAGAGGAGGACCTCGCCAAGTCTTCATTCCGCGGGGCAGCGAGAGCCGAGGCCCCGTAAGCCGGACATGAATACAGAGCCAGAGAGCCCGGGGGCTGGTAGAGGTAACCCTGAGGATAGGACATTGGTGAGCCCGCGATAGGTCGCCGATTCCAAAATGGGAGGAAAAAAAACGCGCAGGGCGCTGGACAACAGCGGCCAAAAAATAAACAATCAACTCAATAATCAGCCGTGCAAACAGTCATCAGAGGGTGAAAATAAAAAAAAGGCCTCCCTCCACAGCCCCCTAACTGGGAAAAAAAAATCCCGAAAGATCTGTTAAAGTGCCCACATAGAGGCAATGTGGCATGCGTCTTGATCCCCTAGCGTCCGATGTTTTTAGTACGCAGCACTATGAAGTGAGGAGTTAGGAGGGAAGGAGCCAGTGGAGTTTCAGACACACAGAGCATTGGGGGAAACTGGAGCTGTCACTCCGGCTCATCTGAATATCCCATCCCCGCCCCCTTTCTGCCTGATAGAAATGGAGACTCGGAACAAAACCAAGACTCCACGCTGCAAAAAAGTAGGGTCGCTTCTTATTGAGCCAAGACGGCTTCTTTAGTGTTGTTCTGAAACTTATTTTTTTATAAACACAATTGGATAAAACTGTGAGGTTGTAAACCTACACTAATTCATTAAAAAAAATGTTTATTATTTGCCCGAGCTGAGTGAAATTCTCCTCAATAATTTGTTTAAAGCACATTTTAAATTCGAACTTATTTCCTTATCAACGAGCAATAGCCTTAAGTGGACTTTTTTTTTTTTTTTTTTTTTTTGCACTAATGGTTTAATGATATTAGCGCAAAGGCAACGAGTGCAGAACATTACGTGTTTAATCAGGCAATATTTGCTCCGTCGGCTTCTTTTGCATTTTCAATGCGTCCGACTGATAGAAAGTTGCGCACGCCACACAAACAATTAAAAGGGAAAGGAGGAGAGACCCGCCAGCGAGAGTGTATAGCCTGGCCAGAGCTCTCCACTTGCAGCTGGTTATTTCGTCAGTCTATCATACGGCGACACATTCATAAATATAAGGTTTGGGGGGGCGCAATCCACAGGCAGTGCGCGCTCCGGCCTGGGGGAGGCGTATCCAGCCCCTTAACTTCCCCCACTTAGCGCAACTCAAATACGCGCACCCCTTATTATTATAATCAACAGCAGTAATAAAGCTGCTGCTGCTGGGTAATTGTCTCCCTATATGGGAGGGGGTTCCTTTAAATAGACTCTGAGCGAACAACCAGCGCAATTCCATTGTGCGTGCGTGACACTGCGCGTCCACCGGCGAGCCTTGCTGTTTGTTTCTTTCTCCACACTATTGGCCAGTGTCTCTGTGCGTGCACTTCAGAGGGTCTGCATGCAAAACGGGGCGCACCCTCGTCCTTTATGATTATAGACATTATGACCTCTGTTGGAGAAAAGGGATACAACACAAAGCGTGGGGAGACACTGAAACTGTGACAGCAGTTTCTGGAACGGACAGTAAAGGTGGGATCTGTTCAGAGGATGCATGGGAGTCCATCAGGTGCTTGTTCCTGCACTGCAGCGTTGTAAACAGCACCAGCACTATTTCAAGAAAACGATACTGCTAACTCATCAACGAAAGTCACTAATTCCACAAGTAACATGTGGACAGCAGACATTCAATTCACTCTTTATACCCATCTCGACATGATCGACGGCAGGGTTATAATTATCATAAGTCTGGTATAGCTTATACGCACCAACCAATGTAGTCAGAAATACCATTCTTGGAGAAACCACTTATTCTGGGTAAACGCTTCTGTTTACAAAATAAAACTTAATAAAGTTATGGAGATAAACCAATTATTTGTAGTATATGAAAAGCTAGTGAAACCTGCATATTGTGCAGCATAGATACACTTTTATGGCGAAATATCATAGTTCTTTCAAATCAACTTTCAGCATTAACTACCTGCATTTTATTCCATATTGCAAAATGTTTTGAATAGTGCATTAAACACCTGTCATGTTCCCTATTAGGTTTAACAATTTAAATACAGTCACAATAAATAGAGCTAAAAAGCCCTTTTCTGCATGGATAATTATTTACTATTGTGACTTCATTGTTTTTAGCCTGGGGAAGTTTAAAATCTCCCAGAAAGGTTCCTCTTTCTCCACTATTTGAAGGGTTTTTCTAGTGTTCATTGAATATTTTATCTTTATCTGGCACAAGTAAGTGGATTCACTCTTTCAGGCAGGACTAATCAATCCCAGAAGAGTAAATGAGTACTGTCAAAATAGATTGGGTCAAGACATGGCAGACTGGGAGTACTGTCTGGCCCACACCAGGGGGCACTGTCTCCTCTACACACAGGCCATGGGCTAACTTCCAGTACTGTAACTGTAAGTGTGGTCGGTGAGGGTCTACACGTGTAAGGATGTATTATAAAGTAAATACATGTGTGTGAATAACTTGGAAATTACCGTGTATGTGCTCATTTCCATGGTGAAAAGTGCACCTGTTGGCCTGCTGAAATGTCTAACTTTGCATTTGAACTCCATAGGAATACATTCCAGATCTCAGTTTTAGACAAGCTACAGCTCCAAGGATATTTTAGTTCCAGCCTGATGGAGATATAAGAGATGGGAGTGGAGAGACTGACATACAGACAGAAAAATGAGGAAGACAGACAAAAAAGTAAGACGCAAGAAAAAAAATACCAAAAAAAAATCATCAGGTCAGACAGAGGCAAGGTAGGAAAATAAAAGATGGAGAATTAGAATTTTTCAAAAAGTAGCTTTTTTCACTTTTTCACTAACTATTATTAGTTTGGACGAATAATAATTATATATATATATATATATATATATATATATATAATGTACTCACCCTAAGTTATGGTGAGAACATTAATGATGGAATATGTACAAACTGTGTTAAACATATATTGATGATTTGATACTTATACACTTTAAAAGTTGCCAACTGTTATTATTAGTTAAACCTGTGCGCGTGCGTGTGTGTGTGTGTGTGTGTGTGTGTGTGTGTGTGTGTGTGTGTGTGTGTGTGTGTGTGTGTGTGTGTGTTTTGCAACTGCAACTGTGAGTGGCAGTAGCAGCATCAGTAGCAGAGAATGGCCTAAGTATGTCGTCACAATGAGCAGGTATGAAATCAATACAGTCTGAGATACAGCAGAATGATAATAGTCTGTGTCTGAGTCCTTAAGTAACCAATGTTTCAGTGCATCAACTTTGTATTGTTTGAAGGGTAGGTTTTATGTTTTCTTATGGATTTGCAGTGAAGATTTTGTATCGATATTGGCGCAGGCTTCATTATTTCTCATGTTAACAGTGACTAATATTCTCTAACCGTATTCCCACTCCTGAATTTTGAAACACTCAAAGAGCTCAAGATTTTTTTTTATCCTCTGGAGGCTGGCGAAGGAATGTTCAGTTTCCCAAACTTGCACAAAGTGTGGTACATGTGTGTTAGTGTGCTCATGTTTGCGCGTGGGTGCACACAAGGAAAGAGGAGGAAAACAGTATTGTGATCTTTCATTGTCTTGCTTAGTAAGCTGAGCAGATTTGGTCTTCATGTGATCAAAAACAACTCGACAAAACTCTTGAGATAATTTTTCTTTTTTTTTGAAATGACGATTTTATGTATGTCAATTTAACACGTTTCCCGCATTTTGATGCACGACTGCAGTTCGTAGCCTTCCCACTTTGGATTTGTCACAGAAATGTCTTTGGTCTTTTTTTTCCCCCTTTCTTGTACATCAAGGGAGGGGTCAGTCAGGGAGGGGGTAACTCGGTGAGGGCTGAGGGGTTGGATGGCAGACTGGCGACAGGCCGTCATCTCTCTTCCCGCCTGGCATCTGCCCACTGCTGCCAACCCTCTTCTAATCAGCAGCCGTCCATGTGCTTGGCAGCAGAGGGGGTTTGAAATCAGCCCCTCGCCCCGAGTTAAAAACCCTAAGCCCTATCACTTTGTAAACGGGTACCTTTAGGGTGACTGAAGCAGGGATGCCTCTGATGTGCTGAAGTGGAGAACATCGGTTGCCACCGTTGCTTCAAATACATTATGCTGCCAGCACTGTTGTTGCTGTTGTTCTAGTTTAGATACTTTTAAAAGAGAGGGAGAAAATAAAACAAATCAGTCGACAGCTCTTTCTTTAGGTTTGATTTGTTTAACATGCTGCTAACTGACATGGATGTTGGGAAAACAGTTCTCAGGGCAGGAAGTGAAGCAGTAAACCGATGGGCTTGAAGTGTAATTCCTTTTGAAGAGCAGCGGGAAAACGACAACTGTACTTGTGGCAAAACACAAGTATTTACTTTGCTTTATTCAGGCATGTTGTCGCAATTGGTAAGACACATAGAACAATGTGCTTGGTTTCTTCTTTGTCGTGAAAAGGTTTTTATGAAGTCGTGTCAAAGCAATCTGAAAAGGTGCAGTTTCCATATGACAAATAATTGTCTATCCGGTCCAGAATTTCTAACATGAGGTATTACCCTTAGAAAGTAAAAAAGGGTGACAGAATATTAGGATTCCAAGACTGTTCTGCCTACAGTTCCAGTTTTACAAACATTAATTTGAGAACAAATCATAGGGTGTACAGCATAAAGCTACAAGGCTCACTCATCTGCTGGATAGATGGAGGGGGATTTAGGTGGGATGGCTCTTGGCTTCAGAAGTAATGAACACAAAGAATGGGCTCCGTGGAAGGGGAAGAAGGGAGAAAAAAATCCACAAATTATAGGAATTATGTGCAGCATGGGTTTCAAACACGCACACATCCAGACAGGCTGATTGATGAACGAAATGAGTCGCCGAAAATCAAACAGAGGAAATAAAGGGAGACACAAAGGGGGAACAATTTGAAATGGACTAACCCTCTCCGGTGGCTCTGTAGCCAAGGGTCGAGCAGATAGGGTTGCCTAGAAAGAGTCTGCTGACAGCCAGTGTCACTGGGCTTTGTAATCATTGTGCTGGACCTGATAGGGTTACTAACGGCTAATCCAGGCTGACCTTGGTTAGGTGCCCTGAATGAGGATGGCTTTGTACAGTTGGGACAGCTAACAGTATGACGGTGATGCTGACATATAATGTCTGCGTGGGGACTTGCCACCACAGCTCTTTTGTTGTGCTATCGAGTTGCAAGTCCCAGCCACATACACACGCACACGCACACGCACACGCACACGCACACACACACACACACACACACACACACACACACACACACACACACACACACACACACACACACACAGAGAAAGTTTAGCTTTTTCTGAGGTTTTCTCTGGCTGGAAGAAAGGTGGCATTTAAACTGCCTCTGGAGAGAAGGTAAGGTTGTATCTCAAGGTTCAAGAGGCCACCTCTTGTGTTGGATGGTCAGATGACTTCAAACCAAATCCTATCGTGAAGTAATTTCATGTTGTTGCCACGTGTGTGTTTGTGTGTGTGTGTGTGTGTGTGTGTGTGTGTGTGTGTGTGTGTGTGTGTGTGTGTGTGTGTGTGTGTGTGTGTGTGTGTGTGTGTGCGTGTGCGTGTGCGCGCGCCTTCACAAGATGTAGCATTAATTGTGTCAAAGCTCAAAAACATGCTTCCAGAAGAGTCAACAAGACAAAACTGATCGAAATCAAATAATTTTTTAAGGGATATTTTCAGAAAAGAACTGGATCACTTTTAGGGAAAAGAAGTGTGCATTTGTCAGTTTATACTGATGTTACAAAATGTCATGTTACAAAATTATATCATATTGATTAATACAGGAAAAATTAAATAGTGACAGAAATCCATGGACTGGGGTTCAAAATCAGACATTTTCGAAAGTCGTCTTCCTATCACCTCCAACATATGTCACAAGATGACATGATATAGCCCAGAAAACCAAGAGAATTAATGTTTTCCCCAAAAAGTGTATTACACATGATGACAGATGGAAAGACTGGGAGAAAGCTTCATTTAATGTACGACATCATACACATAATTCACACTCTGCGGAAACCATTTGACATCCACATACACACATTATCTTGGCAACACACACACACACACACACACACACACACACACACACACACACACACACACACACACACACACACACACACACACACACACACACACACACACACACACACACACACACACACACACACACACACACACACACACACACACACACACACACACACACCTTCAGGCTCCAACCGGTGTGAAGGCAGCAGAGAGAAGGCATCCTTGCCTTTCTTCCTGCCAGGGAGAGCTGTAAACGGGAATGGGATTCCCATCCCCTGGAGCCTGCTACTAATCCACAACAGGCCCACTGCTGGATTACTGGGGACATCAGCTGACATGCCAGCTACTGCACACATGTGAACACGTACACGCACATCAAGTGGCACAAACACATGTGCATGCTCACCTATAGCCAGATGAACGTTAACTTACACGCACACGTATTCGCGCGTGCATGTGCCAGGCATTCAATACATGTGACACACACGCACGCACAACCATGTACATGTGCATACAAAATCAAGACCTGGAAAGCAACTCATGGCTTTAATACTCTGGCAGGACAATATAGAGATTGCCATATTTCTATAGTCAGAAATTGGCAGTAATGGCGGAGTCTGTCCTCTATTGTCCCGGCTGGTCTGGTTGCTCGTTAACGTACACGCCTGTGGAGTCCATGCGACTTTCAACCATGCGATTATACACGTCCACCCGACATTAAATATGATTGGCTGTTGTGTGATTCATAGTTATTTCTGAAGTAAAGCAGAACATGAACTCATGCTCCCCAAACAGCTTTTCACCAGATTGAGTTATTGAAGCCATCCAAACAATGACTTCCAGTCATCAAATCTTTCATTCACTCATAAAATAATTTCTGTGGTCAGCGGCTCTCAGTGTTATCACATCAAGGGGAAACAGTATATAAAGTCACAGCTGAACACAATGCGTTTGTGAAAATTGATAGAATTTTTGATCATTGCAACGACCACAGGCACCAAAACAATTACGGGAGTAATGTATGTCAGTGCAGATTTATGCAGGCCATTTTCTGTTGTGTTGCTGACAAAAACCTGCTGAATAGATCTCACTGCACAAGCTGCCTTAAGTTATATTTCAAACATCACCAGAAACAATTAATTACTGCTTTTGGGAGTAGCACTGTAGTTTGGACCGCCACAGTTTGTATCACTGAATAAGTAGAAAAAAGATTAACATAATTGCAATAAGGTGGTTTGCAAAAATAAACATAACATATAAATGCAATAGATCAATCAGAACCTGCATAAAAAATGAAATATCAAGATTTCTTAACAGATTTTTATTGTTTTATTAAGCAAATATTCACCATGCTATTGTCATTTAGTCATATTGTTGGACCAAATAACACAAAGAGGTCAAATGAGCATTTTCTCGACTCAAAAATACAAATAAAAGCGCATGAAGATGCATATTGTGTTGATTGTTGGGAAATATCCGCTCCAACACAGAAATCAGCATTAGCACATTTTAAACGCAGTCAGGTAAATCTCAGCCCATGATTAGGTCAAGCGTGGTGGCAGTATTTGTGGTAAACACTGTTCCGCTCTGGGGGCTAAACGTTTGTGTCAGTAAAGAATAATTACACCCTTCAACATTGTATCTATCATGTTAATCTCAGTCCACAGCAGCCACTTTATTTTCTCGTTTGTTTAATAGCTCACTAGCAGCTTTATTGTTTCAAAGTGCTCAATAGTAAACCTGTAAATTCTCTGCTCAACATTTGCCCCTGTGGCATTGTGGTTCACCAGTGCTGAATGTTGAAATAAAACAAACATCCATTGATCTGCAATCAAAGATCCAGGACAGAAGGTCATTTACATGTGGAGAAGTGAACCATTAGGAACCGCTGTAAGGCATGTGTGGACTTAAATTCATTTAGCAGTGATTTACTCGCTCTATCGACTTACCTACTTTAGGTATATGTTGAAAAAAGAAAAATCACTAAGCTGTTTTAAAATGTGCGCAGTGGTGCTACATTCTGTCTGATGCTAATTAGAAATGGATGTGCATGTGTGCGATACACAACAAAGCCGAGTTAATTACCGAGGGACAAAGGCAGTGAGACGGGCCTTTATATGAAGCGAAAGTATATGATAGGATGAAAATGGCTCTTGGAAATTAGGCACTACCACTTATTGGCAACTGGTCAAGTTTGTTACTGTCCCAGGAGTCCCGAGTGCTTATGCAATGCGTTGCAGCTTCTGTTAAAATTTGATGATTAAATGGGCAAATACTTCCTAGATTTGTAGACTGAGAGCAGAGCCTGTTTATTTTATTTATTCATAGCGTGGATATGAATAATTTAGCGGTCAGCAGTTTTTGTTAGGAGAGAATCATTATTGTGTGTGGCAGGCTAAAGGTTTGTGATTTTTATATTTGGCACTTTCTGCTGTATCAACAGCTGCTAGCTTCTGTCGGGGTCATCCTCCTCTGTTTGCTCACAAAGCTGTCAGTCACTTCCGAAGCTGGTTTAACAGCCTGTCATATTCGTGAGCATGTAAAATGGACAAAAAAAATAAATAAAAAATTCCCACATTATCCAGTAACTTAATTTTGCTAAGATTTTGACCACTTTCGAGTGTTTTTTTCCAATATTTTGTATAAATGGATTTTCACAGAAGTAATAAATTAGTTTTGAGTTTGTAAGAACAATACGTTGTTATTCACACTATTGTATCAAATTCAGTCTAAAATCCTTGAAATCTCTTTGTTGCATTGCTAACAAAATTAAAAAACTAAAGCTGACAAATAACTTGAAGACATAGTGGCTTTGGCAGACAACTCTCGTTGTGTTTTTGGTGTCCAAACTGTGCTCAGAGCCACTGAAAATAAAAAAATTTTTGAAAACGGCTCCCAAGATGGAACGTTTTGAAACTGCACAGACTCCATTTCTGTGTAAATAGGGGAAAACAAAACTTTTTTGAAAAGGCTGCCATTGTGCATGCACAACACAGCTGGAGGACATCGTTTTTCTGTAAATTCACAAGTCGATGAGTAGATATGAACAAACATGGCAGCATCCAGAGTGGCACGACACCAGGTTGTATAGTTGAATGACATGTAATAGCAATATAACTTTGTAACTTCAAGTTTCAGTATCATGTAAATGAGTGTTTTGACATGATTTAATTCGTATTCTCCTGACATGTACAATGAAGTAAAAATAAGGTCTGTATGACTGAGGCTGAGCAATGCTGCCGCACGTGGCACCATAACAGTTTTTTGGGGTTTTTTTTCAGATTGCAATTTTTTCCTGCTTATGTTTTTCTGCCTTTTGTCTAATATGTCAAGAAAATCTGACTGTTGCATCAAACCTCTTACAGCTACTTAGCATTTGTCGTATGATCCATTTGTCTTTTGAACCTCATAAAATTTCCTTTTAACTTAAAAAGACGCGTAAGATGTTGAATACATGTGTAAAATGAGCCTTAAAACATTAAAACACAGGACTGCCTCACCTTACATGACCTCACATCTATGTTACACAGTGTGACTGACAGACCTCCAGCTACATTATAACATTTGCAACAAAAAACACACTTGCAAGCATTTGTGAAAACAGATGGACCGACAGACGGTTAGACTGCTTCCATTGCCCTTTTTTCTTCAGTTTTACAAGTGTCTACTCTCCTGCACTCAGCCAAGGTCAATTGAGTTCTCCAGTCTGTTATCAGTGCGTTTTTTGATGAAATAGTGCAGATAACAGACTAGTCAGGAAAGATGGAAGGAAGCAGAAGATCAAGAAAAGCTGCTTCTCAAATAATTATTGCACCGTCTCCACATAGCAACAGATTTATTTCTAACCTTTAACATACTATATAACTTTCAACACGCTCAGCTGCACTCAAAGCTCAAAGCAGCCGGATGGATTTATTGGTATATTGGTTTGGAAATAGCTTGAAGAGTTTGACAGCTTTTGCAGAAATGTAAATATGGATTTTAAATATTTGTTGTCCTTTTCCGAGTTGGATTTTGTTCAGAGAATCATAAGTGAGTTTGTGTGAAATTGATTAGGAATAAAGTAGAAAGTAATTACAAGTTTTAAGTTTATTAAGCATGCTTTAAAAGATAAACAACATATTTTTATGAAACTGTTATCCGTCATCAAAATGTATATTTAAATTCAATATGGAATGTAAATGGGGTCAAGCTTACAAACTTTAAGAGGCTGGATTGAATGAGTACCTCATTTCAATGGAGCATTGACATTTTATTTGAAGATTTGGTGTAAATGAATATGAAGATGTTTTTGTTGTACTCATTTTAAGTTTTAATCTTTATTAAAAAAAAGAAAAAAGGAAAAAAAAGAAATAATGGTATTTTCAAATCATATTAATCTACACAAACTGTAATCAGAGTCTGCCTCAGTTGATGGGATCATCACTAAAAAGTCCCAACACCACTTTGATGGACCTCAATCTAACCAGGTCTTTTCCTGTCAAGACACGATTATGTGACTAGCCCCGAGTTACAAGCAATAAAAGAAATGTCTCTCTTTTTTATTACATCTCCCAATCGTGAACAATGGAGCGTTTGCCTCAGAGCCATTTTTTCAGCTCTGATGTATGATTAGCACGGGGCAAATCAATACCATGTTGGATGATCTTAACGGAAAAGTACTGCGATTTCCCCTCCGTCACAGGGCCAAGCGCTGATATTTGTCTGTCAGCAGTGACATGCTATCTCTGGCAGGGGCACTGGGGCCAAAACACAGGTATTGATCCTGTCAACATTGATGGCCCTAATGGTATGGAGGATGAGGAAAACGGCCTGCCACAGGAGATGTAAGGCACTGTATGGAGAAGTCTTCGTTTCCACTGAAACGAACGCAATGTTTATCTGTTTTTATTGTGAATTATACTGAAGGCTTGTAGTGAGCAGCATGAATAGGAAATACACTAAGAACAACAGACTTGAGGGGAACATATTTTTTACATGGATGAACAGATAAACATTCATGGTTCAACATGAGCCAGAGATATGAAGATTTGATATTTGTTTTAATGTCTATGGTTTTAATCCTCGGTAAAGAAGATGACGTTTTTTTTATGTCATCATTTGATAGTTTAAAAAAACAACTCATGAATATTTCATGGTTTATGTTGGTCTACTGGGATCAATGTACTCAGGTTTAGCATTACAAATGATGTGCTTGAAAACCAGGGATATAGTTCTGTGATTATAATGTCATTTACATGCACTTCTGTACTTTAGACTATGGATTAAAATATAAATCTCCCATTATTAAACAAACAGTTGTCATTACAGAGGGTGACAGGACCAGATACTTAACCGGATATCCCGTTTGTTGGTTCATCAAATAAAGAAGAGACAGTGTGTTGATGGATTCTCAAGAAGCTTAAGAACTATCAGATTTTGTGTGATGCTAGACTCCTGTATACATATTGGTGTTTTGCAGTTTCAATTTAAATCTGCGAGGAAAGAAAACATTTGAAACAGATTTAAATACAAGTACTTCATCAAAAAAAGCTGAAAGGCACCCTCGAGAACTTTGTTAAAGCCAAAGCAGAAACCTCCAATCTTATATTCCTAATCAAATAGCTTGGTAAGTAATAAATCCAAGAGCTTGGCAGAAGTTTGGGGAAAAATAGTAAAACGTGACATGAGCAAAGTCTTTAGAAGATCGTACCTTTCATCTAAGAATTAAAATCTTAACATAGGAGTCTCTGATTTCTGAAAACATTTGGCTCACTGACCATTAATGTTCCAGTATGTGAATGAATATATGTGTCGAAGAGGAACTTGAATGGTGACTGCATATACAGTGTGTGTGTGTGTGTGTGTGTGTGTGTGTGTGTGTGTGTGTGTGTGTGTGTGTGTGTGTGTGTGTGTGTGTGTGTGTGTGTGTGTCTGTCTGTCTGTCTGTCTGTGTGTCTGTGCGCGCACGTTGTCAGTGCCCCTGGCTAAGTCTCTTCAGATCTTTTCTTGTTTATGTATTTTGCTTCCGAGACTGAGGCCCCAGGAATATGCTGGGGGCTATACAGACACAGAAGAGGAGGAACATTTTATTTATTTATTGTCAGGAATTATCACTCAGCATAAATATCAATACAGCCAAAGAACGAGGAGGTCGGATTTCTGATAGCATGAAAAATGTTGGCGATTTGCAAGTTGACATGTTGAGAGTTTGATCTAAGATGCAACCGTGGACTACTGCTTAGAGTCATGCTGCTTGGATTGCGTTTTCATTATCATAAAGCTGCAAAGTGAAAGTTTGTGAAAGTGTACTACAATCCACTTTGCCACCTTGCTACTTAATAAGACAGTGGCACCCATTGTTGGGTTCCCAATAACGTACGTCTTCAAATTTGTGGATCAATTTCCACTCATGCTGTATCCCATTACGTGTACCTGCTACTCCTCCACTGCAATTTTATATCAGTCATATTCTTGTTGGTCATTACCCCTGTGATTCCAGCTCCTCGAGTTTTCAAGCAATGGCATCATTGAGGTTAAGCTACAGTACATAACACTGAGCACAATGCCATCAGATAACTTGTCAGTCATGGACAGCTGCAAAAAAAAAAAAAAAGAAAAAAGCCAAGTACACACAAATACACACACTAAGATGTGCCAACACATAGTCTGAGTGCTTCTGGATAGAAACAGAGAGTGACAGTGATAGAATTTACTGTGATGGTATCAGCAAAGCAGCCATCACAGCTTTGGCAGATTGGAAGGCCATCAGGACCCATCTCGCTGGCTCTGATCAGTGTTCGCATCCTGACATCGGCCCGCGATGTTAACTCCAGGCTCTGAAAGGGGGCTATGAACCATGATCAGCGATATCAAGCCACCAGAAATAGAAATCCATTTTCCTCCCTGGAGGAGAAGGTGGGGGTGCTGAAGGAATATCAGTGGCCCCCTGGTCTGGTCTTAGTTGGGTGTCTGTCTCGCTCACTCTGCCTCACCACGTGGGGCCCTTCAGCTGTTTTTCCCTCTTCTCTTGTTCTGAAGGTTAAAGGATTAGGAGCTGTGTTTTCAAACCGGATTGCTGTCCTGGCATGGATTTAGATTTTAGCCACACACTCTAGAAACTAGAGCCCCAGCAGACATGCAGGTGCACATATGTACATGCAAACACACACACACACACACACACACGGACCACCAGCACCACCGCTGAGCAGGAGGTTGTGGGGATTAGCAGGAAATACCACAAGATGGTGGCCAAAGCATTTTTCCCCTCTTTCTTTATGGAGCTAAATAACAAAATGTGAACAAACCAGAGGTGCTTGTACAAAGTTGTTTTTCAGTCTCCCCCTCCTCCCGCTTCGTTCTTCTATCCTTCCTTCCTTCCTCTGGTCCTGTCTAAACATGCTGACCAAGTACGTTGTGGCATTTCCAAAAGTAAAAAAGCTATTAAATATAAACATGACGCATGTGTTTTTCCTTTTTTTCTTGGCTTTCTGCTTTCATTTGATTCTCCACTGTTTTGCTAGCAAACTTATTGAGATGCCTGTAGAGCCAAGCAAAGTTGTAATGAATTATTGATCGATGACAGCTTCATCAAAGTGCTGTGTTATACACGTACTTGGCATTTCTCAACACTGAATTTACAGAGAACCGACACTAATGCGCTCATGTCATCCAAACTTGTTTACAAATTGGGGCAAGTCGGCGGACCTTTCGCTTTAAAACCTGACGTCCAGGTACTGACAGAACTGCCCTGAAAGCACCGACGAGCGCCAAGGAGAAAGTGTGTCTGTGTGTCTGACGGTAGGTGTTTGGGTTTGCATGAGGGAACATACACCAGACTTTAAAAAATGTATGAAGAACACAGTCTTTTTCTTTCTCGACACAGAGAAAGAGAGAGCAAACGGTTCCCAGAATGCCAGGGGAAAACACAGTTCAAATAGTGTGAGGGCGAAGGGAGCGGATCAGAGAGAAAGCTGTTTGCAGTTCAGGCCTACAAGGCAATTCTTCCCCCGACTCCCAGGTGAGGGAGCTCAAAGAGAAATAAACCTGAGGTACCAATTTGCTGAGTTTTGTTCAATAGATGGGTGAGTGCCTAGAGATTTTACCCCGAGTGCACAGGAGCCATGGCCAGTAAACAAAATTACTTAAGGATGGTTACATATTCTCTCTCTGTCTTCCTTCATGCTTGAAGGAGACAAGCTCTTTGTCTTTGCTTTGCCCAACTTGTGTTTCATGTGAGTGGAGGTAGATATAGCACAGGCGACATGTACTCTATCCTTTCCATCTAGACAACTTCTGGGCTGTATTCCTTGTCTCTTTTACATTTTGTTTAGTTGTTTGTTTTTGGGGGTTTCTCCCCCCCCCCCCCCCCATGTGAAGTGCAGACTCAAAAGCAAAAAGCAAAACTTTATCAAAGCAGATTTAACTTTGCAGGGCTGTGAAACTGCAGGATTTATTTACCTATGCCTTGAGTTTTGCGCTGCGTCGCAGGTTGCATTTTCTTATCAACCGTGAGGTTTTATGTAGCCGTGTGTTGATTTTCATAATGTGATGCTGATTTATGTACAGACAATTGTGAATAACTTTTCATACACCATATCTGTTCTTCAGTACACATAAATGCAGACAGGGGCTGTGCAAGTTTGAATAATTGCAGCAATGAATATTCCACAGCAAAGATAAGACACAATGTTATTTCAAACCGCACAGACACTGAAGTTTCATCATGCTCGTGATAAAACTGACTGTGACATACATGGCGGGACACCACTAGCCCATTTTACAATATGCCCTTCCATGCTGCGATGCAATGTATTCCTTCACGTCACCATCGCCAAACCAGGACCCTTCAGTTCGCAACAGCCCTATGGAACAATCCATTAATTTGCCGAGATCGCAATCTGCACAGATTCAGCTATTCCTGAAACAATAACCATAATACAGAGCCGTGACAGCGCCATAAATTCAAACCAATATTTATTTGCAATAATGCTGGCTCTCCTTCTGTTAAAGCCAGACAGGTGAAGAAGGCACCAAGTGGAAAACAAGACCCAGTCTATTTGAAAGACCCTGCTGATTTATTAATGCTCACCCATTTAAAAGTCACTTCACTTTTTCCATGCCTTCAGTCCACTTAACCCTAAACGTGTGCATGATTGTGTTGGGATACACAGCAAAATAAATCCTGTGTTATTTGGTAGGCAGGGGTTGTGTCACTTCTACACAAACATAGGAACAAAAGAACAAACCAAAAGTTCACACAGGTCTCAAGACATGAGGTTTCTATTGCTTGTTTTTAAATATTTTGATGAAGCCGCCTGCACACTAGTATCGCTTGAGAGGCCAGCTCAAAGTTGGGTATATTTTTTGTATGATTGACTGCCTGGGGGACGGGGCGGGGGTGTCGGTTGGGTGCTGGGGGATGAATAGTTGTGAATGAGAGAGAGAGCGAGAGAGCGAGACAGAGAGAGAGAGAGAGAGAGAGAGAGAATGCCTCAGAGACTCGCAATGGAGAAGTCAGAAGTATGGTAACAGATGGCAAACCATACAGAAATCAAAAATAGTTTTCATTTTTCTTTGATTTTGTGGTGGTAATATTAGATGCAAATGGAACCCATACTACAGAATGGATGGTCTCAGAGACAAAGACAAACATTACTTGAAGTTTGCTTTCCCCGGCGCCACTTTTTGTGAAAATGAGTACTGCAGATTGCTTCACCTGTTTGTGTTCAGTGCATTCATTTGTGGGGAGCTGGGAACTACAGAGAAGCAGACTCCAAACAATCATCTGTCAACTGTATGGAAAGTCTGGAAAAAAGCCATCATTGTTTACATTTGACCAACATTACCAAAGCCACATCAAGAGCGAACAAAGTAAAAAAAAAAAAAAACCCAAAACAAAACAAAAAAAATGTTCCACACATACATGTGCACACAAAGTGATATCACTCCATCGTATAATTCCTCTTCGTGTTGTTTGATCCTAATTGCAATATGTCTCAAAAGCTAGGTCTCAATACCACGTAGTTGTTTTCGGAGTGAAAGAAATTAATTCTCATTGTGTGGCTGTTGTAATGTCACAGATGAGGACCGCCCTGACCTGAGCTTGAACTCATCAGCTGAAATGAAGTTGTTCACTCAGCTGTAGAAGACAAACCATAGTTGCTGTGGATTAATCAACCCCATCAGGGCGCCTGCAATAGAGGGCGCGTGCTGGAAATGGCTTCCATTCACTTCCACTTTGACCCCAGGAAATGTTGGATTAGAGGGAGTGTGCATGAGTAAAGAGGGAGACCCTGACGTATGTATGATATACTAAACAATATCGGGAGTTAGATTAGGTGTCTCACCTAATGTGTGGTCGTGGATCAGTGTGCGTGTGTGTGTGTGTGTGTGTGTGTGTGTGTGTGTGTGTGTGTGTGTGTGTGTGTGTGTGTGTGTGTGTGTGTGTGTGTGTGTTGTTGGTTATTCTGTCAGTGTGCCTGTGTGTAGGAGCATTTTTCCAATGCAATTACGGAACAGGGCATGTTGTGATTTCCTTATGATTTCTTTGCTGTGCCATGTGCAGCACAGCTTTTGAAGAGCAAAATCATGCAAATATACAGTAACATAGCTTTCCAGATGTCCTTGGAAAAAAAAAAAGGAAAAAAAAGAAAGGTAGACAAAGAAGAACTTGGACTTGGAGTGAGTTGGTTTCTCCTTGGTATTTCTCAGTCCTATGTTTGCTTGTCTTATGATAAAGTCAAATGATTGAACTTGATTGAGGTATCAGTGATGACTGAACCTTGGAAAATGCTCGGGAGTTTATGGCAGGCTGGAGAAACAATTCATTTTCCTCATCAAGCATATACATTGCGATGCATTTGACTCGTGTGTTTGTGATGGCACAAAGCTGAATATTCATGAGTAAGAGAATCTTCTGCACTCATTATTTCAGAACCCCCCTATTCCTCTAAATATCCACCAACCCTTGAAAAACAGGCTTCCAATGCTTAACTTGTGTTTTTGAGCACTTATACCTCGCGAACTAAACTGTCAATTCTTTGCCTCCTGTCTGATGTCTTTGGCGGTAAGTGGAGGTAAATCAGTGTAGCGATCATAGTCTGCGATGGGGCTTCACAAGTTGGCGACCAAAAGCTATACATTATGTAGCTGTCAAGGGATGTTGGTTTGTCAGTCTTCAGATTTTCCTTGGTATTGAAAAAAGTAGAGGCTTTTTGCTATTGTATGAAACTTTCATAGGCGGAAGAGAATGGAATATGATCCCATTATTTTCTGGCTTTGCACAAGCCTGACCATATGATTTACTCACCGCCTTCTAAACACTGAAGGAGGAAGCGTGAGGGATAGAGAAGAAACGAGGGGTGGGGGGAAGCGACAGAAAGACAGGCAGCCTTGCTTGAGTCATTGCATTTGCACGCATTAGAGTTAGCAAGACTAATGTTTTGGAAAACAAGAATAGGGAAACATAGAATGCTGCAAATGGCTTCGTGTGACTGGATTTGGTTTGAAAAGAATATGTTTGCTTCTGAGGAAAAGGTTCCCACTGGTATATCCAACTGGAAATTTTTAATCTCACAGCTGAAAACTTTAAATACAAAGCTGCTCTTCAGGTTCACTCACTCTGCCTGTAATCACAATTGCCACAGCTTACAGTCTAACAACTAATTATTCCTCGCAGTTCGACAACTTATAGCAGTCTTTGCGTAAACTTAGACAACATACTCATCTTCAACTTCACTTTTTATTTCTGAAGCAACAAAGGTTATCTGTTTATGTTTCTTGTGTTCTTTCTATATCTGCAAAATCAGTTGAAAACTACTGACACAAGCTGTTTCCACAAGCTGCTGTAATACAGTATTTTCCCCATTACACGAAGCAATCAGTAAACATTGGCTAAGGATAAGTGCAGTTGGATTGTTGTTTTCCAAAGCTGCTGGGAGATGTTACAATACAGGGAGCACTTCACGTCTCCATCCAGCACCAAATCTCTTCCAGTGTTTGTCATACACACCATTGTTGAAGTACTTACAAAGATTGAAGATTATCTCCCCCTCACTGGGCAACGCATGTTTGTAGCAGAGTCTCACATGTATAATTCATCAGGAAAATAAATTGTCACGACTTTAAAAAAACACAATGCATTTTGTACTGGGCAAGACTTTGCTTTTTACCCTCCAAATTATTTATTGTTTCCTCTGGTCCCTCGGGCCCTGGCCTGACCTTAAGCAACTTCTAATTGGCTCTGCTGCCACACTGCTCTGTGTTTACCCGCTCCTCTGGTGTTCAGTATGACACAAAAGTGCTGCAATCTCGTCAGCGTTGGAGAATAATACAGATAAACACAGAAAAGATGGATTTTTGTTTGCTTTTTAAGTATTTATCAATAAATTGGATAAATGTGTCATATGCATTAAGCAGACCCAAAAATATGACTCATTGAAAAACAATAATGTTACAGCATTTGGCAAAAAAATATACATCTATGATGGTGACTGAAAATATGAGAAAAACAATTATCAATGGCAAATGAGTGGACACAAAAAAAAATCTACATTTTCTGATTTATTTTCAAATTATTTGGGAGAAACCTACAATAATTTACTCATCATGATCAATTTGTCAATTAGCACAAAATCAGTTGTCAGTTATTTCACTTTTGATAGGCAAGAAACTGCTGCAAACCTTTTTTATTCGAACATCTGCTTGTTGTGTTATTGACAGATTAGACTGATTGAACAAAGCGACTTATCAAAGTAAAATTATCACAGACTTCAGAAAGATGTGAGGGACAATTTTTGCAATTTAAAATTCAGAAAATCTTGTAATTTATTAATGAACACCAGTTGATAAACACACATCCCCAAAAATATTGGAGGGATAAATGCAACATTGTTTTAATCTCGGGTCATGACAGTTACCTCACATGTCCATCTAGTCGGAATGATTTTGCATCCAATCCACCTCATTTGACTGGAACCCAGTACTCCTGAAGCTTAATAAGCTTAGTCTCTATCTGAAAGTAATTACTGTGAATATGTGCTTTAAAAAAAATCTTTTTGGGTTGTTTTCTGAGTGAATTCACCTTTAGTGCTGTAACTGCACCATATGTATTCAATCGTACATGTATTTCTGTGCATCTACTGTTATTTGTATATTTGACTGTTTGCTCAAAGTAAATGAATCAGGCCAAGAGGACTTGGTCACAGCTTTAAAAACCTTTCGTTCCAGGTGTGAGTTCATGCCCCTTGACTGTGGGCTGTTTGGTCTGATTTACTTTGTTTGAGATGGTGCCAATCTGGAAGAATTAGACTCAAAATTGAAAGTCTTCAATTTCCCCCATCATTAAGTTTGGGTAAATGTATTTTTAATTTTTTTTGTTTTGTTTTGTTTTTATATCCATTATAAATCATTAGGGTATGGGGTATTAGGGTGCAATATATCAATTTGCCGACGTCGCTACTTGTGTTTTTCACTGACTGGTCCACTCAATACACTTAACGCCTTCTTTTCTCGGTTGACATTCACTCTCTGTGCTCTTGAGGCTGGTCACTTGTCATCGAAAGAGGTGGAAACATACACTGTTTGAGAATGTGAAGGGTAGAAAGTACAGATACTTGTGTGCAAAAGCAAGGAGTAAAAGTCAACATTCCTGAGTTAAATTCAATAAAAGTGTCTCTTTAATCCTTCAAATGTAACCTGAACCGGTGTTCTGAAATAAAAAAATCCAAATTAACATCCACAGCATTGATCATAAAAATTGTTTAAAGTAAAAACTGTCATATATATATATCATTAAGAAATCTCCCAGACAATGCAATGAGAAACTTGTTTACTCAAATAGATTTATCTGTGTTGTTTTAAATATATTGTTGGATGTGAGAACTCATCAGTCACGCTGGCTTTATACTATTACAAACCCAAGAAAAAGCATTGGGAGATTGCAGGGCTGTTGCTGCAGCATCTCACCCAGTGTAATTACATAAACAATAGTATGTGATATGTTATTAGGAGTGGAGAGAGAGAAGCGGGTGGGGGTGGGGGTGGGGGGGGCTGGGAGGGTAGGTGGGTGTTGAATCCTCTGAGTTCTTTGTAATTCCCTATTTGATAGTGAGGCTTACAGCAATTAAGATGTTTAATTTAAGGATTTAAGCACGAAGGATTTCGACAAGAAGAAGAAAAAAAATAATAATCACGGGTGGTAGCTGAAGTTTGGGGTGGATCTGACTTAATTTGAATGTTGATAATTCTTTTTCGCCCCTCTTCATCTCCTGCTCTTATTCTTCCATTACCACCACCACCACCACCACCACCACCACCACACGTCGCCTGTTTCTCACCCTCTCTCTCCCCCAGTCCCTCTTGAAGTCTCCAAGGGACTGAGAGGATGTGAGGAGAGTTGATCGTTGCATTGCACTGATAAGCAAAAATGTTTCCAGAGCGTAAAAGAACTCTGTGGTGTGTGAGAGGGATAAACTATAATCTGCAACCACACACTGAACTTGACTGCTAATATTTGCATTGGAAATCAGACGGAAGTTATGCTAAGCTTTCCCCATTATAGCTCGGCGTGCGTGTGAAAGGTCTTCCCCTCCTTCATTTGAATATGGCCTCTCATGCATTAGAAAAATACACATTGGACGAGTGGAGGATGGGATGACAATTTATGAGGATGCATTTTAGAAACGATCTCTTGGAGAGGTGAGCCACCCCACCCCCAGTCCCACTTGACTTGCTCACTCTTGCTTCATATAATAGAAACCTATTTAAAAAGTTAAGTGAAATGTGTCATTGGGATTGGCATAAATTTGTTTCTTATCCTTCAGGTCATTCTGCATTTAAAATGCTGTTGCTATATCAGTTTCTATAGATTTTGATGGCTTTTTTTCAGATTTTCGCTTTTTATAGCTTTTGCTATTACTTTGCTATTCTTTTGTTTTCATTTGCATTTTGCAGCAACTTAAACAAAGGTGAGATGGTCATGACAGATGAACCACCAACCCAGTTCGGCTGACTTTATTCTCCAAAATATTTTTATTTCTTACTACACCTCTTTTATATTCCTCTTAACTGCTTACAATTCCCTGAAACGCCTTTATTTTCATTAATCCAGTAACTTTTTTTTTT
The DNA here is from genome assembly GCF_963422515.1 of Blennius ocellaris. NCBI lineage: Eukaryota > Metazoa > Chordata > Actinopteri > Blenniiformes > Blenniidae > Blennius > Blennius ocellaris. The sequence goes on along the minus strand of NC_137657.1, from coordinate 21,044,630 downwards.
CTCCCAAGACCCACCACACGAAATGTGTCCGTTTGATCAACCCTGTGTTGTGCAGGATTGATAAGATTAGCTATCAAAAGCATTAGTGATTCAAAGCACCACAATTAAAGTTCCCATTATTAAAAATCAGTGAATTAAAGGAGGAGGGGGTTTCTGGAGGGGAAATCACACTGCTGCCGTCATGCATATCTGGTAAGACATAGAAACACACGGCAGAGAGTGAAGCTGAAAAGGGAACACTTCAATGTAGAAACTATGTGATATGGAGGCCAGTTTAACATTAATATGAACCTTTTTTTTTTTTCTTTTTAAGTTGTGTTACACAAAAATATCTTTTTTTTTTCTCTCTAATCTACGACTTTGAGGAGTAAAGAAAATTTATGCTTGGCTCTAATGACTGTTTACACACACTCTGCAACCTGCCATTGTGCTTTTTTGTCGCCACTTTTTCTGGGGACATTATAGACTAAGTGACTTTGGACCACACAGGAAGCCTTCTATATGCTATAATAATTTTCTCACTGACTTACCTTATAATCATTGTTTTCAGCCATCTGTCCACAGGATGTCGGTAATGACTCTATGTACACTGGAGTAAATTATATAGTTTGGCCACCTTTTATGCTTGCACTCAAAAATTACTACCCCTAAGCTGGGTCTCATCAGGCTGCAGTACAGTATGGTAACACACACTTGAAGATTTATCAGACCCTTTTCACAAATATATATTTATGAAGTTTATTTTTAGCAATGAGTTCATGTTAGTCTTGAGTACGTATTTTGGACTATGAGCTAATAGATATCTCCTTCTTCCATGCAGTATGTCCCCTCTATGCTAAAATACTGTACATGTGTAGTTAAGTGGACAGGCATTGAATTTTGCACATTTTCATTTGAACAGGCAATAAAACTAATGACATCTGAATAGTCTTCATGCAGGTTTTGAGACTGATTAAAACATTTTTTTTTTTAATCAGTTTTTTTTTTTTTTTTGTATAACGTACAGTCGTTCAGAATCACATTGGGGGGAAAGAACTGTGTGAAATTGTGCAGATAA